>NW_012149108.1:2649790-2672332 GCF_000956105.1 Propithecus coquereli | reverse complement strand
GCGCCACCATGCCCGGCTAATTTTTTCTATATATTTTTAGTTGTCCGATTAATTTTTTTCTATTTTTAGTAGAGACGGGGTCTCGCTCTTGCCCAGGCTGGTCTCGAACTCCTGAGCTCAAACAATCTGCCCGCCTCGGCCTCCCAGAGTGCAAGGATTACAGACGTGAGCCACCGTGGCTGGCCATCATCATTGTTAATATTAAAAATTCTTTTAGATTTTACTTCCATGGATTTTTTTCAGTTTTTGTTCTTTATTCTTTTTTTTGTCATTATAGCCATTCGAGAATTATTTTAATTTTTCCTAAAGTGCATCATTTTAGAAATTTCTTTAGTCAAATGATGTTAGTTTATTCTAAACAAATCTTTATTTCACACTTGTTTTTAAAGATAGTTTTTCTAAGTGTTCAATTGTCATTTAATACTTCTTTCTTTCCCTGTTTTCAACATGTTATTCCACTGTTTTCTGATTTCCATTGTTATTGTGGAAAAGTCAACTCTCAGTCCAATTGTTTTGCATTTAGACAATAAGTCTTTTCTCTTTTTTAATTTTTAGCTTCTTATTAGTGGTCTACAGTTTTACTCTGATGTGCCTAGAAGTGGATTTCTTTTTTATTTATTCTGCAGTAACATGTTTACTAAGTCTAATAATTTGTGTCTTTCAATAAATCCTGGGGTATCTCAGATTCGAGTCTATGAATATATTTTCTTCTATGTTTTTTCTATTGTCTTCTAAACTACAAATTAATGGGTAGCTTTTTATTTTACCCTATATATTCCATGACTTTTACAATATTTTTCTTTAACTCCTTGAACTTCATTCTTTATTATGTTTTCTAGTTTATTTTTCTGTTTAATATTCTCCCAATTGTATTTAATCCATTATATGTTCTAATTATTATGAAATAATTAGAATTTTCTATTTTATAATTACTATATTTAATAACTTCAAATATATATTTGATTTACCAAATTATTTTTAAATTGTTAATATTTATGATAGGTATAATAAAATTACTACTGTCGATGCAGTTAACATTTTATCATCATTACATTTGATTTGTCTTATGTCATCCTATTTTATCACCTTTTTATGTGTCCCAATAAAAGAACAGGAATTTCTGTCAATTTTGAGAATATTGTGCTCCACTTTAAAATTTCTCCTTTGTGTTTTATTCACCACCAAGGACAGCTTCCTGGTGTTTATCTTCTCTTACTAATTAGTGAGGTTGAAGAATGAAAAAGCATAAATCTAATAACTCCATTATGCTATTATATAATCCTACTTCTTGGATTCTGTTTTATTCAATATAGTATTCACCCTATCATATCATTGTCACTTAAGAAACACTTTATTATTCATTAAAATGTATTTTCAATCTGTTTAATTCAGCCACTAGTGCCACTGAGCAATGTCATTTGGCTAACACCTTATGCTAGGTAGTGGCTTCACAGTTGCCATCTGGTTTGCATTAGTATTCAGGATAAATTTCACAACACATCACAACATGGGTTGAGGAACATGCTTTATTCGGGACATTTACTTAACAATGTTTGTCCATAAGACAAGACATAGGTTCCCAATCTATATCCACATGAAAAAATAAACTGGGGCCATAGGCATCTGCTAGACATGACACATATGTACATTTCACAAGAAGTACCTGGATCTCCTCCAATTGCACTTTTCACAAACATGAGAAAGTGTCTTCATCAATGGATAGAAGAAGAGAATACTAGAGCACCAAGCAGTCTGAGTTAATATACCATCTCTTTAAAGAACTTGTCTATGAAAGCTAGCTGCCCAGTCCTAGGAATATTATAGATCCTCTTAACTAAGAAAGCAGGGCAGCAATCTCTCAAAGGATTGTTGTGAATATTAAATGATACAGAGTGTTTAAAATGCTTAGTTCCTAATAGGTATTAGTTCAAATTTCCCAACAAGGCATGTATATATAAATATATGTACACAATTAGGATGTCATATTCTATCATTTATTACTAAAGAGAGCAATGGAGTATTTATGAACATGTTTTAGAATTTTTCTCTAATTTAGAAAATGTGTATCTACTTAATATAACTCAATACTGTACAATGTTTTGTATGTTTCTAAGAACTTTATATAAGCTACCCCACATGATATTCAGCATGACCATCTAAGGGGACTCTAGTGTTGTCTGTGCTATATAGAAATGAAAAATAAAGGTTAAGAAAGCAACATACTACCAAGATAAGTGCACAAGGGAGACACTAGATATAGAGTCCCTTGATTAAGAAGATTAAGGAAGAATTAATTTTATTTTTTGTATTTGGATGAAACTATTTGGCAGTCATGAAATAGGGAATGACTCTATCATTTATAGGTCATGATTGATAAGATACGTTTAAGGCCATTTCCTTGTCCAAAAATCTGATGAAGTTTCTCTTTTTATTTGCCCAAATTCTTGCCGAATTCCTAGAAAAATATGTGCCATATCCTGCATACGTGGCCCAATTCCCATCATACATCTCTGTAAACTGTTTCTTGTCTTGGAGTTAAAGAAATGCACATCAAAACTGTTCACTATTTGTCATGCTATACTCAAAAGCCCCGCTATAAAATTTAACTGAGAATGAATATTTTATAAGAATTCACTTTTCAATAGGCTCCCAGATTTAACCTTGTATTGACACCATAAGAAGCCTATCTGGGTCACATCATCCTCTCCATCTCACAAATTTACCTTAAATAACTTTTTTTTTTTCACTATGTCCTTGAATTTTACTGTAGACCTGTGATTTTAGAACCAGCGATACAGACAAGGCCTTTGCCTTTCTTGTAAAACTGTCATTCGGGACATTGGTCTGACATTTTGCTGACTTCTGTTCATTTAATGGCCCTCATAGCCAATGTGTCTCAGGACTCCAACTCAGCAAAATATTTGTCTTTTCTGATAGAAAAGTCTTCTTTCCTTGATTAGACAATTAAAACAATGTGTGATGAAACAATATATTGACTTGGTACTTGATGTATATATGTTTTCATCCCACTTCTGCATGACCTTAACCAAACTGGTAACATTTCGAAAGCTTCAGGTGCCTCTTCTGTAAAATGCCAAGTTATGAGCCCTAAATTGCAGGCTTAGTCTGAGGAATAAACATTACAATGGGCTAACTGCAGAGTTTTATAACAACAGCTAGCTTTATTAAGTCTCTGCTATGTGTCAAGAACTGTGTCAATTCCCTTGCACATATTATCTTTAAACTTTTCAGGAACAAAGTAGTTTCTCTCTCTCTATTTTATAGGCGGCTAAATTAAGTTTCAGAGAATAGAAGTAACCAGTCTGAAGTCACACAGCTAGTTGGTGGCTGAGCTGGAATTCAAAATCAAAGTTAACTGATTCCTAAATTGGTCACATTATTTCTCTGGACCTTCCTGCATTTTTTTCTTTGTCTTACCTACTAGGATATTTTTAGCTATGTTATATGTTCATATACTAAAATTTTTCTCCATCGTTATTTTATTATAATCCCACTCTTCTCCACTATCCTATCATGTCTTGTTTTTCTTTGGGAGGTATGGATCCAGGGGAGGGCTTTCAGAAAAAAAATATCTTACAGTGCTTACAAAGTTAGAAGTATGATGTGAGATAAACCTGGGTTTCAATCCTGGCTCTGCTGTATTTTCTTAATATTTGTGTGGGCAAGATATTTCATTTCTGAAGTCTCAATTTCTCATATATAAACATTATCTGCCTCATAGATTAGGACAAATATGACAATGTATGTAAAGAGCAAACATAAAGGGCGAGCATCATAAGCATTCCATAAATACCAGCAAGAATTATTATTATTTTATTATGCCAAAGGTCTTTAGACTCTTTTTCCTGTGCTTTTACAACAAGCCACCTCAAATCTTATCTGGAAGTAAGAATTTTTAAATGACCTAAATTAAATAATTACAAAATGAGTCATTTGGTTTGAAAATGGATTTAATTGAGGGGATTTAGAATGTTGCAAGATCACCTGGAAACTCTGCTGAGAACTAGGAGATGCCACAGGCAATTGATTTCTTGTAATGGCAGTTTTAAAAGGAAGCAAAGGAAAGCAGACTTCCCCAAATGTGCTGTCTGAGCAATGAATAAAACTCTTGAACAGTAGCTGCCTCAAAGTCACAGCAGTCCATCCAGAAGGTATTATGGGTTTGGCAGTCCAAGACTCAACCCCAAATCATTCACGTGGTCTCACATGTTTGAGGTTCAGCAGAGGCCACATTCCTCTCTTGTTAGGAATGTTTAGACATAGGCCTGCCTCGGAGGGATTCATACCTATTTCATGCCAGCTAGCAGCAAGGCCCAACACAAGAAGCCAGGCCAGCATTTAAGAGGCCTGGGCTCCAGTTTTGTTTTTTTCCCCTAACCTCATGGCTTCCTCTGCATCAGGCCCTCACTAGTAAAAGGAGGACATCTCTCCCAGATTTCTATGGTGATCTAATTGGTAATGGACGTGTTACTAAATCTACTTGATCGGTAAGGCTTAAGAATGATTATTTCCTCCATGGAATTTAGAAATTGCTTTTTGCAAAGGACATAAAGTGTCAAATACTTCATATCTGCTAGTAAAACTAGACCATGTAATCAGTATTTGAGATAGCTCCACATTAAATGAAAGGCAATATTTATTACAATCCAAACAAATAAACAAAACAAACATTATTGTCAAAACCGGAAAGGGTTTTGGTCTAGGTTCAGTTGCTCATCACACATAGATCCAATTATTGAGACAATGAGGATTGTCAAGGGAGGCAGGAATTTTTTTTCTATGTATTTTTTTCAATTTTAATATCCTCAATTTTTATACATACCACCAGGAATTTTTAAAATATGACAATTATAAAAAACATACGGAGCAATTGAAATTTGTTCATAGAACCAGTTACAATAAGAAGTGAAAGGATTTCTAGTATTGAAAGCTACCAAAAGAACTTTATCAGAAATTGTCTCACATTAGTCTAGGCTTTTAGAATATGAAAAGCGTTATGTCAGGGGGCACCATAAGCTATGGGAAGGACTTGGGGAATTTTCCTGAATGTTCAATTTTACTTAAATATTTAAGTAGAAACAACTCAGAATTAAAACAAGCAAATATATATCATAAAGTAGAAATCTGTATTTGAGAGATAACAAGAATCTGCAATGAATTGAGATTGTGGTGAACTGTTTTTTGATACAAAGCTCTCCTGGAGTTCATGATTCAATCTCCCCTGCCCCGAGGCTCTGGTTAGGAAGGCAATGCAATTGCGGTGCCGATAAAGGGGATCAGATGTGGGGTCAGCCTGGCGGGCTTCTAGTCGTGGCTCTGCCCCTTGCTACTTTTGACTTCAGATAAACGATCTAACCTCTCTGTGCCTAATGCCCCATATATAAAATCAGGGTAATAATACCTGTTTCATAAAGTAGTTGATAAGATTTAATTAAAGGAATAAAAGCACTTGTCACAAGGCCTGCTATACAATAGAAGTGTAAAAGCTTAATAAATATTACCTTCATTGTCATTATCTTCAGGTAGAAATTGAGTGGAAACTCCAGAACTCTTTTTTTTTTCTTTTCCTTCCAATATTCATGAAATAATAGACAAAAGTTTTCTGATAATTAGGAATTATCAGGTCTCAGGTAAACAGAAAGCCCATCCATAGGGTTTAGGGGAAGAGATTTCAGTGAAGAGACTATTGACAGACAGGTACTCAGGGTTAAAGGGACCAATGAGGGGCAAGGAAGCACCTCCAGGAGAGCAACACTGGGGAGCTGTTGTCACCCTGAGGCCTGTGATGGTCGACTTTGAGTGCCAGCTTGACTGGGTTAAGGGATACTAGGAGAGCTGGTAAAGCATTATTCTCAGTGCTTCAGTGGGCACTGAGCCTGGTTCTCTTCTGCCAAAAGGAAACCCAGGTGGTTTTGCTTTTGATTAGACTGATTGGGCTGCTCCAGGTGTGTCTGTGGAAGTGTTTCTGGCGGAAATTGGCAGGCACCACCCAATCAGCTGACGGCCCCGGACAGAGGAAAAAGGCAGTGGAGGAAGGACAAATTCTTGCCTTCTCTCTTCTGGAGCCGAGATGTCCTTCTCCTGTCCTTAGATGTCAGAACTCCATATTTTCCAGCCTTTGGACTCCAGGATTGGAACCAGACGGCCCCCTGGGTTCTCAGGCCTTTGGCCTGGGACTGAGAGTGACACCATCAGCTTTCTTGTTTGTAAGGCCTTTGGACTTGGACCGTGCCACGCTACCAGGCTTCCTGGTTCTCCAGCGTACAGATGGCCTGCTATGGGACTTCTCAGTCTTCATAATCAAGTGAGCCAATTCCCCTAGTAAATCTCTTCTTATCTCTCTTTATATATGTTTCTTATCAGTTCTCTCTCTGGAGATTCCTGACTAAAATAGGCCTGAAGGGGCAGAGGGAGGAAAGTGTATTCCCGGAATCATATTACTAGTTATCTCTATAGCCATGGAAGAAGACCCCCAATAAAAACTGACTAGAGAAGCCAGTAGGGGTGGGAATACAGGTTCTGACCTATCCTCCCCACACCCAATAATCTCCTGAAAGTGCTTCTCATTGGCTAAACTCAGTGGGAAAATAGAGGAAAGAGGATCAAAAGAACCTGTCGAATACAACTTACAGGGATCAGCCTCCCAGGACTAGAGAAGAGCAAAAGAAGAACCAACACAATCAAATATCAAAAAGCCACCAATGATTGGAGATGGAAAAATATCAATTTAAAAGTAAAACTTAGTTATACTGAACCCATACTCAACTACTAATTAAGATTAGAGAATTTACTTAATAATCATGAGTCTGTTTCATTACCAGTGAAAATGGATAATACATTCCTCACTGGGTTCTTCTAAGATTTAGAAGAAATATGTGTAACTATATCAGCACAATATCAGAAATATAGGGGTTTGATAAACATTAGCTATGATGATGATATTTGTTACGGGACTTTGAAGGCATTTTTTTGTGCTGACAACTAATTTAAGGAGCCCTCCAAATTAGTGTATTCATCTGTTAATATTGAGTGTCTACCATGGGGAAGGCACTGCTAGATACCTGGGATATAACAATGTACCCAAGCAACCTAAACTCCATTAGCAAAAGTTTATAGTCTAGTGGACTTTAATACACAAATCTTTTAAATTGTGCGATATACCAAGAAAGAATCATGTTACATTAAGGCACACCAGGAAGACTCAAATTGAGATAGGATTACCAGAAAAGATCTACTAAGAAAGGACAATTTAAATCAAGCACTACAGAATAGTGAATTTGACAGGTTGGGTTAGGTAGAGAGGGTGCTGGGACTGGGGAGAGTTCAAAGCAAAGACAAAGATATGTACAAAAGTCCTGAGGTTAGAATGGCTAGAATGAGTTTTATTGTTTGTTTGTTTGTTGGTGAGGAACTGAAAGGAGACCAGCAAGGGCACAGCATAAGCAGCAAAGGAGTGGGAGCTGGGGTGGAAGGAGAGATGAGGTTGAAGGTAGGCAAGAAGCCTGTTATGCAGTGCTATGCTGTAAGCCACTGAAGAGTTGGACATTCAGTCAAAATGAAAAGAGAAATTATTCAAGTATTTCAACCATGGAAGGAATACAGTCTCATTTACATGTTTGAAAGCTTACCCTGGCTTTCTAGTGCAGGATAGGTTGAAAAGGGGCAAAAACAAATGTGGAAACCAATTAAGATGCTACTTGAATGAACAAGACCAGAGATGATGGTGGCTTTGACTAGATCAGCGGTAATGAGATTGTCTCACATCTGCATGGTTAGCTAATTTAATCAACCAGATGAAAACCTATTCTCTAAAGAGATGGTAACATAAGCTGTATCAAGGGTTCTTGTGAAGATTGCACAAGATATGTGCAAACATATGCCAACCCTCCAGGTGTGTAGTAAGTGCTTAAAAAATACTAGATCCCTGTCTTCTCATGCACCAGATTGTTGTCTTCTTGAGGATGGATATTTATATCATTCCTGTTAACATCTGCCCAGGCTGCTTGTTTCATGCTTCCTTTGAATGACTGTATATCACATGGCTGCAAAATATTAAACCTTTTGGAAACAACATTCTAAATCAGAAAAAGCCTAGCAGACATGTTTAACTTCTGTCATCTCAATGTGAATTTCTTCTGTTTTCTCTTTAGACTTAGATACCATAATTCCAAGGGGTAGGTCCTTAGAGTCTGCTTTGTGGAATGCTAAAGGCCATCCAAAATCCAATTTTGTCGTTGTTGGAATGAAACATCATCCTGCACTTACAGAATTATCCCTTAAAAACTGCAAAGTGCTTTTCAAATGAAGATGTATCCTCCTGATGAACTAGAAGGGGACATGAAGGAACTGGATGATTTATGTGTCTGCTCGCAGTGGGAGAATGAATAGGCAAGATGCAAAAGGATAAAATATCAGAGTCCCCACCCCATCCTACCATCATTTTGTATTGTAAAAGTCAACTTTTTCTTCAGAATTTCTGGGTCTTATGTCAGAAAAAAAATGTAGCTGGATCCCTGGCTTAGGGGACTTTCCTCATAGGAATGTCAGGCAGCCATGAATCTGGGAATACATGCCCCTTAGTAGCCTTTGGAATGGTCTTGGCTATGGTATTGGGGGTGTTGTCTTTAATGAGGACATTGAATCTACCGTGTAAAGTATTTCATCAAACTGTGCATTTTAAAACAATGGGTAATACTAAGTAAGCATTTCCGTAAGCAACACATCTTAATACTGAATAATTACTAATGTGTCAGGTAAGACGATAATAAATCCCATGGTAATCAGACTAATAACAAGTAAAAAAAATACTGTTTCTGTGAGGGAGAGAAAAGGATTTTTCTGATTTGATATAATACAGTGGAATTACTTGTCATATTGTGGCATGATAGTAAAGTCAATATATTAGTTCAAATTTGAGTATAATCAAGCCTTTTTGAAGGTAAAAATTCTCCATCAAGCACATGCATGGTTTAGGTATGAACCCTCCTGAGTAGAACAAGTGAAAAGCTACATGCCTATTTCTGGAATTTTCGGCCTATAGGCTATGTGAGTAGAAAATGGATAGGTAATTCTTCAATAGTCCTGCTTGCCTACAATGTTGGTGTACTCTTTGATAATATTAAGCCTCTATAAAAATTATGTATATAGATCAGTTTATTGTGAGCATTAAACAAAATATTGGAGAGCAATTTTTGTCTGGGGTTACGTTCAAAGGCAGCACAGGGTGTATAAGCTATGGTTGTAGTCCTTTTCTATCCCATTATTCTCATTACACCATGCAAATCCATTAACCAACTAATTTATTTGGTGTCAGTGTTAATGCTTTTTTCCCATTTTAAGTGCAGTGAAGTTGATAGGGGAAAAGAAAAACTAAAATTAGTAGTTGGCCCATGATATACATTCCGTAAACTTGCTGAATATACAAATGAATAAATGAAAGATCATGTAATTTCGTTGCCTTTCTGGAAAATTGTTGTGCCTTTTCAAAAATCTCCATTTAGGTCTACCTTCCTTTATAAACCAACCACTGCTATCCACTCCCATCCCATACTTCCCAAACTTTCTGACATGTACAACTTTACTAACTCACCCCTGCTTTAAAAATTTTTCTACAGTTCACATTTTATTGCAATTAACTGTACACGTCTGTCTTACCAGAAACTACATCTTCTTCATTTTTTACATCAGTGCTTAGCACAATAGTTAGAACATATTAGGTGCTTCATAAATTTTAACTCATTTCTAAATTCACATACTTACGTATTAAATGAAAACCTACCATATATGAATCCCTGTGCTAGGTGTTGACAAGGTACCTATCACAGTCCCAACACTCTATGGCTACTTAATGTGACTTTCTGATATTAATGTACTGAAGAATATAAAATGCATCTATTCTGGCAACCCACTAAGAGAAAAGTAAACCACATGTGTACATCTACTGAAGAAGAAATGATAATCCTAAAGATACAAATTTGTTCTTGACCATTTGTAGCATCAAAATCTTAACTATTCATATTATTCAGATAGTCCACTAGGTTTATATATATGGCTAGCAGCTAGCTAACTAATGATTGAGATTTTTTTTTTTCTCTTGGAACTTCATGAAGAGGACCATAATATTGATAACAGTTCTCATTGAGAGCTGATTTTCAATCTTGCGTGTTGCTTCCTGTGTGGAGGCAATATGCACACTAGGTTGATCACATGGCAGAAATACTCTCTAGGGATTAGGGGCATGGGGGAGCAAATCTACAACTAAAGGACACGGGGAGCACTAAAGGGAGGGAAGGGCATGCCTTTAACCCGCATTTGGGTGAGGCAAAGACAGAAAGTTTAACTATAATGTTTGTATCCTCACAAAACCCTGGAATAATAATAATAAAAAAAACCCCACAAAACTGTTAGGAGTGCAGATGCTGTTACCAGGCTTCCTGAGTTTAACCTCAATCCTGCCATTCAATAAACATATGACCTTGAGCAAGGTACTAAGCCTCATTATGTTTCAGCATTCTCACGTTAGGTAAATATAATGATAGTGCTTACCTCACAAACTTGTAAAGAAAATGGTGCATGTGATGTACTTTAAAAAGGTGATCAGCACATAGTAGGTATCGATCAACTTTAGCTATCATTATCAGCCATACATTTTTTACAATGATTTACAAAAGACACAGAAGATTCTGATATTCCTGGAGTTACTCCTAGTGATAGTGGGTTTTCTTATAGTTTATCAACCACACCAGGAGAGCTTTTTTATGCTAAAATTTTTATTTTTAGTTAATTATAGATGCATATGCAGTTGTAGGAAATCACATAGAGATATAATCTATATCCCTTACTTATTTCCCCCAATGGTAACATGTTGCAAAATTATAGTCCAATATCACAACCATGGCATTGCCTACTCCACCTCTCTACCCCTAATTATCATCAACCACTAATCTGTTCTCCATTTCTATAATTTAATGTTTAATTCCTCCAGCATCATTTGCTTAAAAGGCTGTCCTTTCTCCTCACTGAATGGCTTGTATATCTTTGTCAAAATATAGTTGGGCATATTTTTCTGTCTGTTTCTGGATTCTCTAATCTGCTTTATTGATCTATGTATCTATCCCTCCTTCTTAACCACATTGTCTTAATAACTGTAGCTGTATAGTAGGCCCAAATATCTGGTAGAATGATTCCTCCCACTTCATTCTTCCTCGAGATGGTTTTAGCTATTTCAGAGCTGAGCTTTTCCATATGAATTTTAGAATAAACTACTTATGTCTTAAAAAACAATCTATATTGACATCTTGATAGGAATTGCTTTAAAACTATAGATAATTTTAGGGGAATTGACATATTTACTATGGAGTTTTCTAAGTCACAAACACAGTATGTTTCTTTGTTGATTTCTTGTACAAGCATTTTAAAATTTTCAGCATGCAGATCCTGTACGTATTTAGCTAAGGTTAAATCTAAGTATTTAATTTCTCTCAAGTCATTGCAAATGGTATTGTATTTAATTTAACTTTCCTTATGTTCATTCTTAGTATTTAGAAATTCAATTGGTTTTTGTGTGTTGATCTTGTAAGATTCTGAAACCTTGTTATATTCATTATTTTTGGAGTATTTTTGTAGATCCCTTGGGTTTTTATATGTAGACAATTGTATCACCTACAAACGGGGACAGTTTTATTCTTTTCCAGTATATATGCCTTTTATTTCTTTTCCTTGCCCAACTGTGTTGGCTAGAATTTTCAATATTATTAATATGTACAGTAAGAGTAATGAGAGTGAATATCCTTGCCATGCTCCTGATCTCAGAGGAAAAGAATTCAGCCTTTCAACATTAAGTAAGCTATTAGCTGTTGGTTTTTTTGTGGATTTTTTAAATCAAATTTAGGAAGTTCCCTATTCCTAGTTTGCTGAGAATTTTTATAATAAATAGGTGTTGGATTTTGCCAAATGCTTTTTCTGTGTTAATTGATATAATGAGAACATTTTTCTTTGTTGGTATGGTGGATTCCATTGATTGCTTTTTGAATGTTTTATAAGCCTTGCATACCTGAAATAAATTTCTCTTGATCATGGTGTATAATTATTTTTATACATTGCTGGACTTCATTGGCCAGTATTTTGTTGAGGAATTTTGCTTTCCATATTCATCAAAGATATTGTTTTGTAGTTTTCTTTTTTTGGACTGTCTTTTTCTCATTTTGATGTCAAGGTAACTAGCATAAAATGAATTGGGGACAGATCTTTCTTCCTCTGTTTCTGAAAGCAATTGAGTAAAATTGGTCTTAATTCTTTAAATATTTGATAAAATTTTTGAGTGATATCATTTGGCCCTGGTGATTTATTTTGGGGGAGCTTTTTAATTACACATTTGATTTATTTAATTGTCATAGTACCATTAGAGGACAGATTATGTATTTCAGCTTGAATTTTCATAATTTGTGTTTTAAAGATTGGTCAATTTTTTCTGAGTTGTTGAATTTGTAAACATTAATTTGTTCATAGTGGCTGCAGGATCTGTAGTGTATACTTGGTTTATTCCTGCTATTGCTGATTTGTGTCTTCTATCTTCTCTGTTTTGCTAGAGATTTATCAATATTGTTGATTTTTTTGATGAAAAATCTTTTGGCTTTGTGGTTTTTAAAATTCATTTCTTGTCCTCAATTTTATTCATTCATTGACTTTACTATTCCCTTCTTTCTGTTTATTTTGCTCCTCTTTTTCTAGTTTCTTGTGATAATCAGGACATTTTTGAGAATTAGAAGTGTTTCTGTGAATAAATGCACTGGGAAAGCAGGTATAAACTGGGATTTCCAGGCAAATTGAGAAGTGTTGTCAGCCTAGTGATAACCCTTAACCAATAAATCTGTAGGAATTATACCCATGATCTCGTCCCTGTACATCACAAGGATTCTGTCCTAGAACGTCTGGTCAGCACTGGGCCTGTCACTTCTTGCATGAAGTCCCTCATTACTAATCACAAAAAGCACAGAATATTATCCTGTGAAGTTCTATAGTCCTGTTATTCTAGTATGCTCAAGCTTAGTCTTAATTGTTTTTTCTGGTACCAGGAGATATGTTTTAACTCTTATAATAAGGTTTCAGGTACAGGTGAAAAGTCAGAGATGATAGCTAATATTTGTTATGCCTCTGTTGTTGAACATAGTCATATTGATAATTTATCATAACAGTATTATGAAATAAGTATCAAAATCTACATTTTAGAAGAACGACATTTAAGGCTTGGAAAAGTTAAATCACTTGTATGCGGGATAAATAACAAATGGAAGAGACAGGATTTACAAGCTTGGACACATTAAGGGTGGTACAGCCATAGGAGACAGGATTTGAGATGAGAGATGCCTGACTCCTTCACACTACATAGCTTTCTAGCTCAAGCTATTTGCGTCAATGCCTGCTGGTTGTCATTACATGTAGAGAAGGATGTTCTGTTAATATAATAAGAACTGTAGTTTCCAGAAAGGCCCCCATATATATTTGATCATGAATGATAAATGGTGATGTTGGAACAATATATGTTGTTGTTTAGATGAAGGAAAACACTAAATACATTTAAATTGTTTTAGGAAAAGATGAGAGTTGTTAAGTGTCTTTTGTGCAGCCATAAGATGAAGAACTATTGAAGTAATATTCAAGCTACATTACCCCAGGAAAGGCAATTGACAGTGTCCTAAACAATCCATTTCTTAATTGAGAAATATCACCAGCATGTATTTACTGTCTTTAATCATGTATTATATACCCTCAGGACTACAGGCAATGTGCATGATCAATGAGATATATAGACAAGATTTGGAAATTGAAATCTGATGAAGATAATCAGCAAAGTTTAATAGAAAATGAAGTGAATAATTTTTATATGTGATTATATTCAGGCTCCCAACAAATCTATCCAGGTTCATTTTATCTTCCTTAAAAGGAAACAAGTTATTTACTTACTTCCACTCACACTAAGATGTAGAGAAAACACATTTATTTATTTTTTTATTTACATTTGAATATTTATTCCACAGCCTTTACTAAATGCAGTATGTTGATTGGTCTTCGTTAAATGCACAGAACTCTTACAATTCAACATTGAAAAGACAAATAACCTAATTTAAAAGTGGAAAAAGGAAAGAATAGACATTTCTCCAAGGAAGATACACAGATGGTCAATCTATGAAAAGATGCCCAACATCTATAATCATTAAGAAAATGCAAATCAAAACCAAAATGAGATACCACGTAATACCCTTTAGGATGACTACCATGAACAAACAAACCCAGAAAATGACAAATGTTGGCGGGAATGTGGAGAGATTGGGACCTTTGTGCATTGCTAATAAAAATGGAAAATGATGAAGCCATACTGTAGAAAATAATAAGGGAGTTCCCCAACAAATTTAACATAAAACTACTGTATAATCAGAAATTTCACTGATGTGAATATATGCAAAACAATTGAAAGCTGGAACTTAGATGTTTATACTCTGATACTCACAGCAACATTATTCACAATAGCTAAAAGGTAGAAGCAACACAAACAAGTGCCACTGACAGATAAATAAACAAAATGTAGTGTATACACACAATGGAATTACTCAGCCTTAAAAAGAAATGAAATTCTAACATGCTACAATCTGAATGAAACTTGAAGGCATTATGCAAAGTGAAATAAGGCAATTACAAAAGGACAAATACTGTTTTATTCCATTTATATGAGGTACCTACAGTGGTCAAATTCATAGAGACGTAAATAGAATGATTGTTGTCAGGGGCTTGAAAGAAAGGAGAAGGGAGAGTTATTGTTTAAAGTTTACGGATTTTCACTTTAGGGAGATGAAAAGTTCTGGAGAAGAATGATGGTGATGATTGCATGGCAATGTGAATGTACTCACTGCCAATCAAATTTACACCCAAAAATGGTTAATATGGTAAATTTTATGTAATATGTAATTTATCACAATAAAAAATAATTAACATCTTAGTCTTTGAGCATCTTCCCCTAATTCAACATAGCACAAATCATCAGCTTAACAAAGCAAAACTCAATAGTGTTTCACTTATTTCCTGCAAATGGCCTACAGATTCTCTTCAGTGTTTTATTTTAGAAATCAAGTGAGTGTGTAGGGCTACCTATCTACCTTAAAAATAGCATGGATTATTATTGAATGGAGTGACATGAAATGTAGATATTAAAAATAGTTCACAGGTATTGAGCAGTTATCATGTGCCTGGCACCATACTGTTTTACACAGATTAGCTCATTTATTTTGCACCACACTTCTGTATGAAGGGTGCTCTCATTATTTAAATAATTTTTAGGAAAAGAAACAATAAACAACACAAAGCAATGCAAGATAATTGTCATATAAGAGAAGAAATAAGGACTATTTGGCTGTTATGTAGTAATTTCCTATATTCAACTCTATCGCTAGAAAAATCTCTTTTTTTATTTTTTTCCTTTTATTTCAATTATATTTAGGGGGTACAAGTCATTTTTATTATATGGCTGAAAGATGAATTGTATAATGCTGAAGATAAGGATTTTAGGTGCATTCTTCACCAAAATTGTGTACATTATTATACATGATATGTAGATTTTTTATCTTTCACCCCCCTCCAAGCCTCCCCTCTTTGTAGTTTTCAATGTCTATTACACCACTTTATGACCACGTACACCCCTTGTTTAGCACCCACTTACAAGCGAGAACATGTGGTATTTGTTTTTCCTTCTCTGAGACACTTCATTTAAGATAATGGTCCCCAGCTCCATCCATGGTGTATATGTGTGTGTGTGTGTGTGTGTGTGTGTGTATGTATATGCACGCACCGCATTTTCTTTATGCACTCATCAGTTTGTGGGCATATAGGTTGATCGCATATCTTTGCTTATGTGAGTTGTGTTGTGATAAACATTTGGGTGCAGGTGTCTTTTTGATAAAATGACTTCTTTTCCTTCAGGTAGATACACACTGTAGGATTGCTGGACTGAATGGTGGGTCTACTTTTAGTTTTCTGAGGACTCTCCATACTGTTTTCCATAGATGTTGTACTAATTTACATCCCCACCAACAGTGTATAAGTGTCCTCTTTTCACTGCATTCACACCAACATCCATTGTTTTTCAGGTTTTTAGTAATGGCTGTTGTGACAGGAGTAAGGTGATATCTCATTGTGGTTTTCATTTGTATTTCCCTGATAATTAGTGATGTTGAGCATTTTTTTTCATTCTTTTCTTTTTTGGCCATTTATCTATCTTCTTTTGAAAAAATCTTTTTATATCTTTAGCCCACTTTTTGATGGGGTTTGTTTTTTCTTGCTGATTGATAAGACGTGTTTTTATGGTTTCAGATCTTACATTAAGTCTTTAATCCATCTTGAGTTAATTTTTATATATAGTGAGAGCTTGAGATCATTTCATTCCTCTACATATGGCTATCCTATTTCCCCAGAACCATTTATTGAACAGGGTGTCCTCTCCCCAGTATACGATTTGTCTGCTTTGTGCAAAAATCAGTTGATTGTAGCTATATGGCTTTATTTCTGGGTTCTCTATTCTGTTCCATTGGTCTATGTGTCTACCTTTTTGACAGTACGATGCTGTTTTGGTAACTTTAGCCTTGTAGTATAATTTGAAATCAGGTAATGTGATGCTTCCAGATTTGTTCTTTTTGCTTAGGGCTGCTTTGGCTATTCGGGTTCTTTTTTGGTTCCATGTGAAGTTTAGGATTATTATTTCTGGGTCTGTGAAAAATGATATTGATATTTTAATGGGAGTTGCATTGAAACTGTAAATAATTTTAGGCAATATGGATATTTTAACAATGTCAATTTCTTTAATCCATAAACATGGGATGATGTTCCATTAGTTTGTGTCATCTGTGATTTCTTCCATCAGTGTTTTGTGGTTCTCCTTACAAAGATCTTTCACCTCCTTGGTTAAATATATTCCTAGGTATTTTATTTTCCTCGCAGCTAGTTTAAATAATATTGAGTTCTTGATTTGACAGTTTGACTGATATTAGTATATAGAAATGCTACTTATTTTTGTACATTAATTTTGTAAACTGAGACTTTACTGAATTATTCTAGGAGTCTTTCTGGTGGAGTCTTTAGGGTTTTCTACTTATAAGATTATAGCATCAGCAAACAGGGATAATTTTATCTCCTTTTTCTTGATTTGGATGCCCTTTATTTCCTTCTCTTGCCTGATTGCCCTGGTTAGGATTTCCAGTATTATGTTGAATAGAAGTGGTGAAAGTGGGCATCCTTATCTTGTCCCAGTTCTTAGAAGGAATGCTGTCAACTTTTCTCCATTCAGTATGATGTTGGCTGTGGGTTTGTCATATGTGGCTTTTATTATTTTGAGGTATATATTTCTTCTATGCCTAGTTTATTGAGGGTTTTTATTATGAAGAGGTGCTGGATTTTATTGAATATTTTTCTGCATCGATTGAGATGATCATATGATTTCTGTTTTTGCTTCTGTTTATGTGATGTATCACATTTATTGATTTATGTATGTTGAACCATCCTTGCATCACTGGGAAGAAACCCACTTGGTCATGGTGAATTATCTTTTTGATATCTTGTTGGATTCAGTTTGCTAGTATTCTTGTTGAGGATTTTTGCATATGTATTCATGAGGGATATTGGTCTGTAGTTTTCTTTTTTTGTTATGTCTTTTCCTGGCTTCAGTATTAGGTTGTAACTGGCTTCATAGAATGAGTTAGGGAGGATTCTCTCCTTCTCAATGTTATGGAACAGTCTCATTAGGATAAGTGCCAGTTTTTCTTTGTAAGTCTGGTAAAATTCAGCTATGAATCCATCTGGCCCTATACTCCCCCACCTTGGGAGATTCTTTTTTATTACTATTTCAATCTTGCTACTTATTATGGATGTTTTCAGGATTTCTCTTTCTTCATGGTTCAAGCTTAGCAAGTTGGATCTTTCCAAAAATTTATCTATTTCCTCTATATGTTCTCTTGTGTTCATAGAGATTTTCATAGTAGTCTTGGATGACATTTTGTATTTTTGTGTTATCAGTTGTAATGTCTCCTTTTTTCATTTCTGATTAAGCTTATTTGAATCCTTTCTTTCTATTTCTGGTTCATATGACTAACGGTTTATCGATTTTCTTTATCTTTTCAAAGAACCACCTTTTTTATTGATCCTTTGTATTTTTGTGTGGGGGAGTTCCATTTCATTTAGTTCTACTCTGACCTTTGTTATTTCTTTTCTTCTGCTAGCTTTGGGTTTGTTTTGCTCTTCTTTCTTTAGTTCCTTGAGTTGTGACATAATATTGTCAATTTGTGACTTCTCTGTCTTTTTGATGTAGACATATAGTGCTATGACCTTTCCTCTTGGCATTACCTTTTCCATATTCCAGAGATTTTGGAAGCTAATATTAGCTTTGTTTTTCAATTCAAAGAATTTGTCAATTTCCATATTCGTCATTGACCCAAGGATTATTCAGCAGCAGTTTAATTTCCTTGTATTTGTGCAGTTTTGAGGGTTCCTCTTGGAATTGACTTCTGTATTTATTCCTCTGCGGTCTGAGAAGATAAATGGTATGATTTTGATTTTTCTAACTTTGCTAAGACTTCTTTTGTGGCCTAACATATGATCTATCTTGGAAAACATTTCCTATGCTGATGAGATGAATGTATATCTGCAGTTTGGGGGTAGAATGTTCTGCAAATGCCTGTTAGGTCCATTTGTTCTAGAATCTCATTTAAGTTCAATGTTTCTTTGTTGTTTTTCTGCAACAATGATATATCTAGTTCTGTCAGGGGAATGGTGAAGTCCCTGGCTATTATGATGTTGCTGTTTATTTCTTTCTTTAGATCAAATAGAATTTGTTTTATGAATCTGGGAGCTCCTATGTTAGGTGGATATATATTTAGGATTGTTACAACTTCTTTGCTATATTAATCAATTTATCATTATATAATTACCATCTTTGTCTCTTTTATTTGTTTTACCATTGTTGATTTAAAGTCAATTTTTTCTGATAAAAGAGTAGCTACTCCTGCTCACTTTCGGTTTCCCTTTGTGTGGAATTTTTTTTTTCACCCCTTTACCTTGAGTCTGTTAGAATTTTTTTGTGTTAAATGTTTTTTTTTTTCTTTTTAAGACAGCATATATTTGTGTTGTGTTATATATATGTATGTGTCTGTGTATATATATGTGTATGTGTGTGTGTATATATATATTTTTTAATTTCAGAATTTTACAGGGGGTACAAATGTTTAGGTTACATATATTGCCTTTGCCCCACGCGAGTCAGAGCTATGATGTGTTGTGGTTTTTTTTTTTTTTTTTAATCCATTCTGCCAATCTATATCTTTTAAGTAGGGGCATTTAGATCGTTTACATTCAATGTTAGCATTGATATGGGTGATACTCTTCTGTTCAGCATTTTGATTGTTATCCAGGTTTTTTTGTTGTTGTTCTTGTTCCTTGTGTAACTCTTTTCTAAGAGCTGTGAGTTTTAACTTTTGGGTGTTTTTACACTGGTGGGTATTGATCTGTTCTATGTATAGAGCACTTTTAAACATTTTTTTGTAGGGTATATCTAGTGGTGACAAGTTCCCTTAGTGTTTGCTTGTCTGGGAAAGATTTTATTTCTCTTTCATTTATAAAACTTAGTTTTACATGATATAGAATTCTTGGCTAGCAGTTATTCTGTTTAAGAAGACTAAAAGTGGGATCTCAATCCCTTCTGGCTTGTCAAGTCTCTGCTGAGAAGTCTGTCATTAGTCTGGTGGGTTTTCCTTTGTAAGTTACTTGATGCTTTCATCTCACAGCTTGTAGGATTTTCTCTTTCACTTTGAATTTGGCCAGACTGATGACTATGTGCCTTGGTGATATCCTGTTTGCTATGAATCTTCCAGTTGTTTGATGATCTTCTTGTATCTGAATGTCTGAATTTCTAGCAATACCAGAGAAGTTTTCTTCCATTATTCCCTTAAATAGGTTTTACATGTTTTTTGATTTTTCTTCTTCTCCCTCAGGGATACCTATGATTCTTTTATTTGTTTGCTTTATATAATTCCATATTTCTCTGAGAGATTGTAAATTTTTCTTGATTCCTTTTTTTTTCCCATTTTTGACTGATTGGGTTAATTCAAAGCATTGTCTTCAAGCTCTGAAATTCATTCTTCTGCTTGGTCTAGATAGTTGTTAAAACTTTCCACTGTATTTTGATATTCTCTGAATGACTCTTTCATTTCCAGAAGTTCTGATGTATTTTTTCTTAGACTATCTATCTCTTTAGTGAATTTTTCATTCATGTTCTGATTTTTCTTTTGTTTGTGTTGGTTTTCAACTTTCTCATCAATCTCATTGATCGTACTTGCAATCCATATTCTGAATTCCATATATAATATTTAATAATTTTCTTTTGGTTGAAGTACATTGTGTGAGAAATAGTGTGAACCTTTGAGGGTGGCAAAACAGCTTGTGTTTTTATATCACCAGAGTTCTTATGCTGGTTCCTTTTCATCTGGAACCCCTTCTTTCAATTCAAAACAGGTAGCTTTTAGGTACATATATTCTTCTGTGCTGGGAACTTTGTTGATCAGTGAAGAGAAGGAGAGGTCCCTGGATGGCATAGGTGAGTCCTGCTCTAGAAGATTGACCAGGCAGGAGAAGGGCAGATGTACTGTGAGCCTGTAACACTGCTGCTCTCCTGCATCTCCCTGTTCCTCTGTGGTTGTCACAGTCCAAGCCAGTGCTGGGGAATATTCATGTTGAGGGGCAGACAGGTCCTCAGGCCACTGCTTAAAGTTCAGGTTGGGGCAGGGCAGGTCCTTCTCCACAGAGGCAGGTGGTCATGAGGCTTATTACACCTGGGTCCCCTGGCAGCGGCAGCAGTGGTGGCCAGGTGGGGCCACCTAGATGGTGGCAATGGGTGCCAAGTCTGTGGGTGTTCACTCTGCTCAGCAGCACACAGTAGTATGTTGCAGGAAGGCTGCATACAGCAGCATGGGTGTTTGCCCCACCCAAGCCTGTTGGTTGTGGCACTACCCAGGTGGCAGAGGCAGAGGCTGTGCTACCCAGGTGGTGGCAGTGAGCACTGGGGCCATGGTTGCACGCTTTGCCCGAGTTCCACGCAGCAGTTGCTGGGCAGGGTTATATAGGCAGCAGCAGTGGGTGCCGGGGCCATGGTTGTTTGCTCTGCCTCCATCTCCAGTGGTAACAGAGGCATGCAGCACTTTTTCATGGGGTATGGAGGAGGCTCCAGTCTCCCTGCTCCCTCCCCAGCCCAGCAGGGGCGATGAGGAGGTGGCATCAACAAAGCTGACTCCTGTGTAGAATAAGTTTTCTTGGGCCAGAAACTCAAAATGGTGCTATCTGCAGTGCCCAGGGTTCAGAAGTCAGCAGGGACCCCCCCCTGTGCCTTCTCTCCAGACCAAGGCTGCTTCACAGTCTCCAAGAAGCTCCCTATCTCAATCAGTCCATGGGACTGCTGCAATCGAGGGCCCTCCCACTGCTCAGATCACAATGTCTGCAGGGGAAGTGTGGAACCCTGGTGTTCTCTCTTCTGTCCCTTCCCCACATGCATTGCCTTCCCCAGATACCTCCGATCCTGCTGACCAAGTCGTCCCACTTCCCTCTCCTTCACTTTGGGTGCCTCCAATTGCCTCTCTGTTCATTCACAATGCTTTCTCTCAGACAGTCAATCTGAAGATGAATATCTACTTGCCACTTTGATTCCTCTCTATGAGAGGGGTGTGTGTAGACTGCTTCTAGTCTGCTATCTTGGCCCCTTACTCTCTGGGTGCTATCATTTTTGTCGTTGCATCAGTAAGCAAATGAGGCATGAAGTATTTTAATAAATTGCCTGAAGACAGAAAACCAGTTTATGGTGGATCTAGGATTTGAACCCAGGTAGTGTAACTCTAGAAACAATGCCATTTATTTGTTATTAATAGTTATTTTTTTTAATATTAGTTAGCTGGTGACCATGGACATTACTCTTGATCTTACTGAGCTTTGGCTTTTTCATGGTAATTTTTTAAAAGCTTTTTTTTTTTAAACCACATGCCAGTACTGTGATAAGCCCTTTCATCCATGATCTCCAGCTTCAGACACAAGTTCCATAAGATGAGAAACTGCCCTGTTTGCTTCTATATCTCTGGTACAACAATGCCTGGCATATGATGTGTGTTGTCTAACTTTAAATGAATAAGGCAAAGAGAATACATGATTAATAAGGAACAGAATGTATTTCTATTTCTATGGCCAGAGGCCATTCCTCACTATCTCCCTCATAAGTCTAGGACCCACTGGAACACAATGCTATGAAATTACTATTCAAACAAGCTGCAAGTTAATAAATATTAAGTCTCCCTAGATTTCCTGTTGTCTGATGGTCCTTCATTGATGTCATCAGTGAAACAGGGCAGTCTCACATCAGCGTGGGGGTGAGGAGAGGCTATGCACTGACCTAGGAGAGAAACCTGGTGAAAATACGCCTCCATTGCATTATTCATGGAGATACTATAT
>NW_012149108.1:2624430-2634175 GCF_000956105.1 Propithecus coquereli | reverse complement strand
ACCCGAAGGATGGACATATTTGAAACACGGACTTGGGGGTGGGGACCAAGGGCAACATACGTAACCTAAACATCTGTACCCCCATAATATGCTGAAATAAAAGAAAAAGAAAAAAAAGAAAAAAGAAGAAAAGAAAAGTCTCAATGGCAGAGGTGGCATTTGCAGTAGTTCTGAGAGGAGGAGTTGGAGACACCTGAGTTAGGCTGTCAGACCACAGGAAAAGGGAGAAGGCAAGGATGCATAAGATATGAAATAGAGAGTGGATCATTGGTATCCACGGATCCAGTAATCACAGATTGCAGTATTTGATAGTGACCCTAAAAAGCACTGAGAACGGTAGTAGATTTAATTTCCCTGGGGCAGAAATGTGAGTTGTTGGTGCTGTGAGGCTGGTGTGCAGAGCAGTTACTTTGCTACGGTTATGAGTCCAGCTGCCTGCCCAACATCCTTATTGCTTAATGGGTTCATGATTTTCAAATATATTGTCATACACACAGTCATAGTTCAGTTTACTGCATTTTATAGGTTATATATGCCGTTTGGATACCTTTAAGAATTCAAGAACATCTTGAGAAAAAACCTTCAGAAATTTGGAGAAGTCTAAAATAATATAAACATTAAAGTGTATGTCATGTATAATCTAATATATGTGTACGTAGTCATACATGTATAGTCATATATGCATAGAATATATAGTAATAAAATAAGAATGACAATTATTAAGTACACACTAAATATTTTTCACATATTTTCTAATTTTATTCTCACAGTACCCTTTAAGAAATTGATGTTAATATACTCACTATACAGATTAGGAATCTAAAGGCTTGAGAGATTAAGTAACATGCCCTTTCATTTAGGGTAACAACCAGGATTCGAACTCAGGTTTTCCAGCTCCGTAGCTCTTCCTCTAAACTAATATGATATACTGCCAAAACAAATGCAATTGAAACTTAAATATACACTAGGAATGAGGAAAAATATTAAGGGCCTTTAATGCAATAAATAAAACAACATTCTTATGACATTGTTGCAGCAGACACAGGTAATGGCCCTTAAGATTCAAAGGCAACCTCCTGCAAGTGGGCGAAGTTCGTTGGTTTTGCTTTCAGCAGGAAGCACAGCCTGCATGACTAAGCTTTCCCACCACTGCGAGATTAATTTCAGGTATCAGAGGCGCACTGGTGTGCACTGATGGCTGGGTCTGATGTTCCTGGAGGCACACCAATCCCTCACTCCACGAGCAGTCTTCTCTGTTGCCCTTCCATGTGTAAAATAGATTAAGCTTCCTTAGTATTGTCTTGTAAAATGTATTACAGATAACAAAGTAGAATTGCTTTATTTTTCAGAATAAAGAAAAAGGAGGCCAGATGAAGCTGAGTGAAAATTTGCATATTCTTTCTATGTTTGAGGGTTTATCTTTTATTAAAAAAAAAAAAAACACACTGAGTTTGCACCACTCTAGGCATTTTATATAAGTTGACTCATCCTTGAAGATCAGAGGGGCAGAAATAGTAAAAGTACCGACGTCTTTACTTTGGGATTTGCCCAATATCTTTCCAGCTTTCTTCGTTATATCTCTTGTTCCTTGGGTTTCTGCATGTCCATTTCAATAGGCCCACTTTCCCAATTTAGCTCACAAGATATCCCACTGGACTTGTGATCTGATTTGTTCCCTTGGTTAGGTGCACTGACAGTTTTAGATAGGGCCTTCTCTGCAGAACTCTTCCAGACTGCCCATTCTGACATTTTTCTCATCATTGTACACAGATTGAACATAGTCATTCACCATTAATAATGCTTAGTGCTAGGACTAATGGAAATAAATGAAGACACTAAGTGATGACAAGCAAAGTTTGTTTTGTCACTTATGTTGTCAGTTTCCTATAGCAAGGGAGTCAGCCACCATCACTGTGTTTGCCAGAAACTTCAAGGAAGGCAGGGAAGTGGGAAAGCTTCATAGTGAACAGAAGGGATGGCCTCAGGTCTGCTTTGATTGGCATTTTGGGCATGGGGAGTCTGGAGGTGGGCTGACTAGAGGCAGGGCATCTCATGTAATTGGTTTGGGGAGGATATCGCCTACTTCTGACTGGTCCTGAGGTGCAAGCAAAGATAAGGGAAGCTGTGGTCTTTGACCAAAGCCTGACTGTTCTTGGCCAATTACTGCAGAGGTTGTGGTTTGTCTTCTGGGCTGGTTGCTGCAGAGATTGTGGGTCAGAGCTCGGGCCATTGTCCATTTGTATATTCAGTCTTTCACGGTGCACAGCTGGATATGTTATGCTCCCTGCCTTCGATGAACTCAGAGTCTAGCAAGGCAAATGGAATTGTATATTAATATATTACAGCCAAAGGTATAATATGGAGAAACAGACACATGCACAAGGTGCAGCGGTGATACTGGTTGGGGAGGAGGAACTTTATAGGAAAAAGTCAGGGAAGGATGTAGCCTATGTCAGGTTTTGAAGGAGTTGTGCAAATTTGCCAGATATTCAAACAAGGAAAGGGTGTCACAGAAAGGGGGGACAGCAGGCACAGAGGTGTGAAACAAGGTATGTGAGGGTACCTGACTATTTATATTTTGGAGTTGCGAAACCATATATTATGCTAAATGTTGAGAACATTAGCTATCGCCAAATCCCATAGAGCCTCATATACAGGGCTAAGGAGTTTGATTACCCTGAAAGGGTAATCCGAAGGGATTCTCAGCCCAGAAGTGGTGCTGTACAGTTTGCTAAGTAAAAACATACACTGGCCAGGGGGCAGATACTTATGAACAAGGCCTTGGGATATCCTGGGCTCAATGACTAAGGATACAGTCAAGCCAAGGTCAGTAACAAGATGTTGGGATGAACACCAAGTTGATAAAGAGAAAAGAAGAGGAGTATTGGAAACAGCATCTAAATTCAGAACATGGACAAAGCAGATGAGGTAGCAGCACACCGGAACAAGAGCAGGAGAAGCAGGTCAGTGTGGCTCAGCTCCAGAAGCCAGCATCTTGCACTCTTGGGGCTGTTTTAAAAGAACCGAATATGAACTTTCCTTTTCCTGCTGGAAACATCTTTAAAGTACTACCAAGCATCTGACATGTAAAAGCTGAAATGGATGCACATTTTGAGTATGCAGAATTCTTTGTAAAGATAATTGTGACTGCTTTATTTCTATTATTAGTATTTATAACTTCAACCCAAGTAATCAGGGTCCAAGGACAAATGATAAAGGAACAAAATTAAAAGGTTTAATCCAATGACTTTAGATTAGAATTTCGTTCTGCTAATGACTCCAGGTATCATGCTTTAGAACAGGGATTGGCAAACTCTGACCCACAGGCCAAATCTAGCGTGCACCATTTTTGTAAAAGTTCTATTGGAATACAGTCGTACCCATTCATTTACATATTGCTTCTGGCTGCTTCCACACTACAACAGCAAAATAGTTGCAACAGAGATTGTGTGGTCTACAAAGGCTAAAAAATTTTCTATCTGGGTCCTTTACAGAAAAAGTTTCCCAGCCCCTGATTTACAACCTACGGAAAAATGAAACAAATGCATTCTAATTACTTGGCATGAAAATAAAAACCATAAGTGAATTCTATCTTATGTGTCTGACTTTTCATAAAAGGTAATGTCAGTCCCATGGTATAGATGGGGCAGGTGAGACTCAGAGAGGTTAAGTAATATTTTGAATAGACTATAATAAGTAAATATCCAAAGTACAACTTTGACTAATGTATAACTAATATCAAAGCCCATTTTCTTTCTACTCTGTCAGATTTTCAGAGTTGTAACTTGCTATTCAATTAAACAAACGCTGAATGTCTACCCATCCAGTACCTAGTAGGTCACTGAGGTAAATGCTGTTGGGGTGTAATAACAAAAAATAAAACAAAACTAAAAACCATGGGCAATTTGCCTTTGAGGACCTAAAATCTAGTCCAGGTAAGTAAACATGGCAAAGCGTAAACAAAGGCATGCCATATAGGGCAATCTGGTACATAAGTTAAAAGTCTGGTTCCTGAAACCAGACTACCATGGTTTGAGTTCTGGATCTGCTATAGGTGAGCTGTGCAACCAAGGGCTAGTTATGGAATCGTTCTGTTGCACAATTTTCACATCCATTTAGTGGAGATGATAGTTATTTACCTTATGGGGGTTATGAGGATTAATGTATTATTTCACTCAATGCGTACTATTGAGCACCCACTAGATACTGATTTGATTGAGGCATTTGTCATACCTCATTGAACAAACCAACACTCCTTACCTTTGTGGAGTTTGTGTTTTGCCAGGAGAAGAGAGAAAATAAATAATAAGCATTGTCAGTAATTTAATTATGTGTTAGAAGAAAATGGGCATTATTGAATAAAGGAAAGTAGAACAGAGTATGGGGATCAGCAACATGGGGCAGGGAGGAAGGGGACTTGCAGATTAAATGGAGCCGTCTGGGAGAGCCTCCCTGATAAGGTGGTAGGATTGAAGACTCGGGAGGTGAAGGAATTGGCCATGTGAGCACTCCCAGGACAAGCGGGGGAGGGAGTGAAAGCCCAGTCCCTGCCCTAGGTAATGCCCACAGTGTCCAAGGAGCAGCACGTGGGCCAGGGAGACTGAAATGGCATGACCGAGAAAAAAATTGGAGGAGAGGGTTCAGAGGGCAAGTTCATGGAGGGCTTTAGGGCTCTTAAGAGGTCTTTGGATTTTATTATGTCTAAATGCCGTTGCAGGAGTTTGAGCAGAGAAAAGATACAACCCATTGACTATTTAGAATAGTGCTTTGCTTGGCCTGTAATAAGTGTTAAATAAATATTACTTATAATTTTATTATGATCACTATTGCCATCATGGTGTGCATAGCCCTAATAAGGGACAACTTATTTGTCCATGAAGGAGGTCAGTGATATGAGGGGAGACTGGAAAAGTAAATAGTTGCCAGACTCTAATTAGTGTCACATTGCAGATTTTGTATTTGACTTGAGAAACTGAAACAAGTTGAGAACCATGGTAACAGGAAGACTGTGAGGTTAGCCTTGAGCTAAACCAGTTTGATCCATTTGGCTCATGCTATGATTTCACATGTCATTTGCCATATTCACACTGTACAGGCAATACAAATAGCTAATATCAGTAAGGTGTTGCTATGTGCTACAAATGCTTCTAAGTGCTTTATATGTATCATCTGATTTTATCCTCAAAACCCCATGACAAAGATTCTACTATTGTCTCCATTGTGTAGATGAGTAAACAAAGGCACCGAAGTATTAACTATTTTATCCAAGGTCACACAGTGATTTAGTTTGGGTTCTCTTTACAAACTAAGAGATAGTCCACCAGCTAGGGCTTTTGTGCAACATGCAATCCCAGGGTAGCAAGAAGGAGCCGTGAGGCAAGAAAAGAAAACATGAGGTGGTGCATTGCCAAGCTGGCCACAGCTTGATTAAGATAGCACAGCCAGCTGCTCAGTCATGCTGGATGGGTAGCTTTCAGAGAGAACCCGTAGATCTACCTAAACTTAGAGGTAAGGAAAGGAAGAGGAGTTATCTGCTAGTTCCTTCTTGTCTTCCTTTCTCTGGTTGACCGCAATTAGCCACAGGATGTTAACTCCCTGCAGTTCTTGGTGTATTACCTGTCATACTCTGGGGAAGCCTCTTGGCATGGCGTTTCACCTGAGTCCTGAATTGGTGGGACAGCCAGGGTCTTTATGGTTCTTGTCAATTCCCATCTGGATACCAGAGCTGCTGGGGGCCTGCTGGCAGCCTGCCAAAGCCTGACCTGCCTGCTGGAAAACTGAGATAGCTGAAGTGTTAGAAGAGGCAGTGCCAGGGCATCATGGCAGTTGATGCTCTCCTTTAAGCAAGTGGGGCCCAGTGGGCATGTGAATTTAGTTGATTTCTGAGGTGCATGTAAACTGGGTCAGGTACACACAGCTAGGAAATAGATTACCCAGAATTTAAACCCAGGAAGTCTGTGCAGAAACCCCAAGATATATTATTCGTTATTCCAGCAGAGAGCCTACCAAGCCTGCTATCCCTAGGGGTCACAACACTTTAAACAAGCTTAGGCAGTTCAAAGAGACCAAGATTTTCCATTCTGTCTGATTCAATATGATTGTATAAGCTCAGATGGTTTGCTTTCTCACATACTGAATTTCCATTACCAATATGTGATTCTTAAGAAAAACCATCGTGTAAAAAATCTAACCTTATGGAAACAAATCAATTATATAATAATAATTTTTGTTACTATTTATAATTATTTATACAGCATGCTATAAAAGGTTTAACCCCCTCTAATAGCAATTTTCTATGAATGGTGATACACATTGGAGTTGATTTAAAGATCATTTATCATTTGGTTTAGATACTGGAAGGAAAAGAAGGAATATTAGTTTACTGACAAGGTTACCTTCACATAAAGACCTGTCACTGATCATGTTCTTGGGAATTTTATAGTTCATTTAGACCAACCTTTACCGAAAGTACTTAAACACTTTGAGTGTATTAGGAGATTGCTGTCCTGAAGCAGAGCCATTCTACTGTTTGTCAACTATGAGGGTTAGTTAGATCTTTAAAGAGAAATATAATTTGTATTCTTCAAAATTTTCCAACCATTTGTCTCTGAGAAAAAATAAAGTAAGAAATAAAATGAAACCCATTTAACAATCATGCATTGAATATTTGAGGTATAAATCATTGTTCTATGCATTGTGAGGAACAGAAGGACAAAGGGACAAAATGTGTCCCCTCTAAGATCTGATGGCAGGAATAGATAATATTGTCCTAAGTTCCCTAAGGGTGTTACTCATCAATCTTCCCATCAATCCCATGCTGTCAGTTCTTGAATTATTTTATTAGGCATAGAAATTGAGACTCTGGAAGGTTAAGTGACCTATACAAGGTCACTCAGAGTTTGGGGCTGGGTTTCAAATGTGAAGAATTTGGATGCAGAGTTCAAGACCTTAGTCACAATGTGAACTAGGGAAGAACAAACTTCGATCCTGACAAAACAGGATGAGATAAGATAACCTGCAAGGATCACAGAAAAATATATAAATGGTCCCAAGAAAGTATTTACAGCTTTCTGAAATAATTCACCTGGTAAAGTCCCTTTTCTGTACCTCATTCTTGCTTAACCCAGGGTGTTGCTAACAAAGATAAATGATGCCATGACAGACGGCAGTATAAACAGGATGGCACGTCAGAGAAAAAAAGGCCATCGCTTCTCATAGTTTGTCAGAAGTTTATTTTTCTCTCTCTCTCATCAGGCTAAGTATGACAGCAATGGTGGGTGCGTGATTTATACAATTCTGTAGTGTACTTTGCACAGATCCTTCTTTTGAAAGAAAATGATGAACAACACCTATGACAGATTCCTTCTACTCAACCATCAGAGTCATCGATGATTTATACAAAAGGATAGAGGGGAGTGTCTGGTCTTTGCTTGCCAGACAAATAAAAAATAGGGAAAATTTTATGGGAAACATTATGTACTCTACAATAGTGGTAATGAACTCTGCTCAAGCTTTTGAGAGAAGAGAAAGAAATCATATTGATCTGTGACATGTGGAGGCTAGGCTCACAGGTTCTTGCTTCTGTTAGGCTCTGTTGCAGGCACAATGATGGCATAGGAAGAACACGTTCTTTGGGGTTAAAAAGACTTGTGCTAGAATATTGGCTAGAACCTGCCACTTGATGACTATGCCACATTCAGCAAGCTATTTTACCTCTATAAGCCTCAGTTTTCTCAATTATAAAAAGCAATAGTAGTACCTAGCATAAAAGGTTATTATATAAAATAACCTCGGGATCATAGAATATTTACAGTTACACAGATACTCATGAGCTGATTGATGGTGTTATAAGAACACAGGCATTTATGATTGAATTACTTTCACATTAGTCTTAATTACTGATTGAGAACCTCCCCATGCCAGTCTTGCATTGACAGTGGGAAATCAAACAAACAGAAAATCATCCTTGCATATAAGGAGCTCACAGTTGAATTTGGGGAAGAGAAATCCAAAGTGTAGTGTAGAAATCTAGTGTAGAAAAGTGTATCTTTTCTTCTCAACGTGTGGCTTGCTTTTCTTTGCTTGTTAACAGAGGATTATTATTCAGTGTATTAGTCAAAGTTTTCCAGGGAAACAGAACAAATAGGATGTAGAAAGATATTTATTATAAGATTTATTATAAGTAATTTGCTCTTACAATTATGGAGGCTGACAAGTTCCAAGATCTGCAGAGACCTAGGAGAGCCAAAGGTGCAAGTTCCATTCAGAAGGTCAGCAGTCCTCAGATCCAGGAAAAGCTAATTTTTCAGTTCTAATCCGTGGCCAGGAAAAGACCATGTTCCAGCTCAGGTAGTCAGGCAAGAGGAATTCCCTCTTAGTCAGCTTTTTTTTTTTTTTTTCTCTGTTCAGGCTTTCAATGGATTGAATTAGTTCCACCCACATTAGAAAGGGGAAGTTGTTTTACTCAGCCTACCTACTGAAATGTTAATCTCCCCTAGAACCATCCTTAGAAACCCACCCAGGATAATGTTTGAACAAATATCTGGGTACCCTGTGGCTCAGTCAAGTTGACACATTAAATAAACCATCACACTCAGCTTCTTATCAACAAACAAATCATTGAGGGTCTTTTGTTTTTCTTTCCATGCTGCAGAGAAAACACACCTCCTCTATAGGGTACCTGGCATAATATCTCAACCAAAATCCTGTTTCCATTATGGTGATGAGAAAAGTTGATCATTTTTAAATCTTTTATCAGATTTAAAAAATTCATTTTCTATGAGGAACACTTAAGACACAGTAAAATAAGAGACTACCTGTTTATACTCTTATCTAATCTTATGATCTGATGCCTTAATTTTGTCTTCTGTAACTAAAGCAGAAATTGCTGTCAGTCCTACTGGGCATTCAGTGCAACAAGCAGGAGACAAGAGGCTATGATGGGAAAAAAACTAAGGCAAGATGGGATGGTCCAGTGATGTGCTGATTCCTAAGGAGAAAGCAGTGGGCATAATTACTGTGGGCTTAGTTAATACCAGGGCCAGTAATAAGTGGTGTAATGCTATGTGTTAATCAGAGTGGTATGTTTCACATGCAGCAGTGAAACTAAAAGTCAGGGATGACAGCCTTTGTGTTTATAAATGGTTTGTCAGGTTTAGAGAAGAATTCTCTAAAATCTGGGTGAATATATGCAGGAAGTGGTACATATTCCCTGGGTTAGAGTTGGAAAAGGTTGTGGCAGTGGTTCTTAAATCAGACTATACATTAGAATAATCTGAAAAGCTTTAAAAAAATACGTCTGGACACTATTTCCAAACCAATTAAATCACAGTCCTTGGGGGGGGGGATCGATTTTACTATGAAAAAGATTAAACAGCAAAGTTGAAAGACCTTTATATTAAACATTCATAAATTTCTCAGCTAGATTCTACATTTAAAAGTTTGCTATACTGATCCCATCACTGGGCATCTACCCAAAAGGACAAAAGTCGCTCCATGAAAAAGACACCTGCACCAGAATGTTTATAGCAGCACAATTCACAATTGCAAAGATGTGGAAACAACCCAAGTGTCCATCAATACATGAGTGCATTAATAAAATGTGGTGTATGTATACCATGGAGTACTATTTAGCTTTAAGGAACAATGGGGATATAGCACCTCTTGTATACTCCTGGATAGAGCTGGAACGCATTCTACTAAGTGAGGTATCCCAAGAATGGAAAGACAAGCACCACATGTACTC
>NW_012149108.1:2567284-2624330 GCF_000956105.1 Propithecus coquereli | reverse complement strand
GCGCACCACCCGAAGAATGGACATATTTGAAACTCGGACTTAGGGGGGGTGGGGGGGCAAGGGCAACATACGTAACCTAAACATCTGTACCCCCATAATATGCTGAAATAAAAAAAAAGTTTGCTATACTGGCTTTATCACGTATCCAGTCATCTATTCATCTCTCCATCCATCTAGTAATCCAGTGCATCGGTTCATTTTAGTGTAAATTGAAGACATTAACATACTTTTCTATATAGTCAGTTTGCGTATCATTAACATGAAGTTAATATTACTTAGAGATTTTTTCCTTTTGATATAAAGTTTAGGTACAATGAAATACACAAATCTTAAGTGTCTATTTGCTGAGTTTTTACAAATGCATGTACCTCTGTAATTCAAACCTCTAGCAAGATATAAAATATTACCATGACTTTAGAAAGTTTTTCTTGCCCTCCTCAAGTCAATTCCTTGCCCCTACTCCCAAGAGGCAACATTATTCTGATTTTTCCCCCACCACAGTTTAGTTGTTGCCTTTTTGAAAATTTTATACAAATGGGATCAAATAGTATATACTCTTCTATGTAAAATCTTTCACTCTGCTTAATGTTTTTGAGGTTTATCCATGTTGTTGTTTGTAATAATATTTTTTCTATTTATTGCTGAGTATTCTGTTATGTAAATATACCACACTTTGTCTACCCTCCTTCTGATGAATATCTTGGCTCTTTCCAGTTTTTAGCACTAAATCTCCTAGGTGCGTTCTTATATAAGTTCTTTTTGATCATGTTTTTATGTTCTAGGGATGGAATTGCTAGATCATGGGACAGGTTTATGTTTGGTTTTATAAGAAACAGCCTGATGTTTTTTGTGTAAGTGGTTGCACCATTTTGCATTCCCACCTATAATTTATGAGAGAATTCTAGTTGCTCCCCAACTTCACTGACATTTGGTGCTTTTAATCTTGTCAATTGTAGATGTTCTGGCAGATTTATAAATGTATCTCAATGACACATGGTATTGACTACTTTTTTATATACTTATTGACCATTTATATATCTTCTTCTGTAAAGTGACTTTTGTTGGCCCACATTTTATTGGCTTGCTTATCTTTCTACTGTTAAGTTATAACAGGCTTCTTAATTTTTTTTTTAATATATTCTGAATACCAGTCCTTAGTTGGATATATTTTTTGTGAACTTTTTCTCCCAGTCTGTGGCTTGATAATTTATTTTCTTCATGATATCTTTTAATGAGAAAAGTTTTAAATTTTTACGAAGTATAATTTTCTTTTTATGATCACTAGTTTTTGAGGCTAGTCTAAGAAAAATTACTTTTTCAAACCTATCCAGGTGATTCTAACTTGAAGCCAAAATTGAAACCAACTGTATTATAGTGACCAATGAAGTTATTTGGGAAGCTATAGGGATAATCAGTGAATTTTGGAGAAATTAGTGTATTTGAAAAAAAGGTTGGTTTTGTGAGACTTGGGTACCCAGGTTTTGCCCCAAAACACTGATCTTATGGCCTTGTGGGTGCTGGTTAATTCCAGACCCTCTTAGAGTTCCTAACATACTTCAACATTAGATTATAATTATTTTAAATACTGGGTAAACTAGAAGTTACAAGATTGGGAGCCATAGTGATTACAGTTGAGCATGAAAAGGGGAATGAAAATTCTAAAACTTCAGCATCCTATCCCTGCCAGGGTCGATTTACTATTTCGGGTCATATAATTTTTCTGTACTACCTGCATGTAGAATTTATGGGAAAAACATAAATTAAACTTATAAAATATGATTGGCAAATGTTAGATTACTTTGAGATTAATTTGTGCGAGGATCACAAAACCAAAACACATAGTAAAGAAAGACAGATTAGGTCCTGATAGTACTGATTCTCACTTATTAAGTGCATAAACTACAGCCCACAGACCAAATCTTTCCCACTGCCTGTTTTTATAAATAATGCTTTATTGGAACATAGTCACCTGCTTTGCTTTTGTGTTGTCCATTACTACTTTTATACCACAAGAGCTGCTGAGTATTTTTGACTCAGTACAGCAGTCATAGCCAAAGACATTTACTATCTGTCCCTTTACAAAAAAAAAAAAAAAAGTTTGCCGATACTTGATTGACATTATGTTCAAGCTGTATATTATGTCCATAGGAAAGATGGTTTATGTCCATTTCAAAGATGGAGAAACTGAAGCTCCTGAGTTTAGATGACTTATCCAAAGCAGTGAAAGGAAGAATTAGAATTTAAATTCATGTGTGAATGGCTTCAGTGTGTATACTTATTCTGTTGTTGTGTATTCTCTCCCACAATTGTGTAGAAGAATTTAAGACAAATCTAATAATTATGAAAAATTCTTTCAGTAAAGAATTTGTCATCCACTAGACATTGGAAAGCAAAACTGATTGATAGGCTGAATAAACAGTATTGAAAGATTACAAGGAAATATGGACATTTATTTATTTATGTATAAGGTAAATGACATAACACTACTGTGAGCAGAGCCTCAACTATATTTTGCAGTCATATGTTCAATATTGATTCCTCCTTTGGGACAAAGTGATAGGACACATATGTGAGACACTGTCATGAGAGGCAGAAAAGGATCAGCATCATAAGCCAGACTCAGAGTAGGGAGGACCATGTGATGGAAAAAATAACATTTTAACCAAATAGCTAGGGTTTGCACTTGCAAGCCAGGAAACCAGTGTGTGTGTAAAGAGCAAGCTACAGTTCATTTTGCCTAGAAAGTAGACTTCAAGAAGAGTCGCTACAATTAAGACAGAAAAGGTCAGAGTTAGATCCTAGAAGATCTTGAATGCCTGCTTAAGAAGCTGCAATAAATGAAGAGGTTTACATCTAAGATAATCATTCAATTCACCCAGGACTGAAGAGATCCTCAAGATGCAGGATTTTGGGTGCTAAAACCAGGTCAGTCACAGTTTCAGCACAGCCCCCCCACACACACACACACACACACACACACACACACACACACACACACACTTCTATTTAATAGAATAGCGTATATTCCTGTACAAATAATACATTGCCACAATCCTTCCTAACTTCTGTGTTAATATTTCATAGAAATTATCTCAGGGATCATGAGGAAAAAAAGGTTGAGTCAACTGGAATTCACTTGAGAATGATGTGAAAATTAGCTGCTGAGAATTCATTACTGATTATATTTCATTTTAGCACATTCTAGCATTACTGATATGCGGTATGATAACTTTAGGAAAGGGTTATAGACTAGAGAGGCTAATTAATAAAACATCTTTTTTTCTGGGATAAAAAGCAACAAATAATCAGGCAGTCTCCTTTGTGAATTGGTTTTAAGATACAGTTTTTTAATTAAAAATTATCTCATCTTATTTTTTATTCTATGTTAATAAAGAGTTTAAAATTGTAACTAACATACTGGGCATTACAAACTTTGATTACTTAAGGGCACTTGATACAAAATAACCTTTGATTTATTAATTTTTGCTCATTTATTCAATCAGTCAAGGGAGAGTTTTTGAGAGCCTACTAAATGTAGGAGAAATAAAGATGAATAAGACAAATGCTCTACGTTCAAGTCGCTCAGGATCCCCTTAGTAAAAGAGATATATAAACAAATACTTTTCCCCCCCTCATTTTTGTGTTAATAGTAACAAATGTATATCAAGTATTCTGGAAGAAAGGATTTGTTTACACTTTAGATCAGGTAGTCCAGGAAGGCCAGGGATCCTGGACAGACATTTCGGTATGTGCCAGTGTCAAAGTTCTGCTTACATCAGAATGAATACATGAGATGTTAGAATTAGAAATGAGAGGCTGGGTGTGGTGGCTCACGCCTATAATCCTAGCACTCTGGGAGCCTGAGGTAGGAGGATTGCTTGAGCTCAGGAGTTTGAAACCAGCCTGAGCAAGAGTAAGACCCCATCGCTACTGAAAATAGAAAAATTAGCCAGGTGTAGTGGCATATGTCTATAGTCCCAGCTACTCAGGAGGCTGAGGCAGGAGGATATAACTTGAGCCCAGGAGTTTGAGGTTGCAGTGAGCTGCAATGATGCCACTGCACTCTACCCAGGGCAACAGAGTGAGACTCTGTCTCAAAAAAAAAAAAAAAAGAAAAGAAATAGAATTATAAATGAGAATTTGTACTGAATTAGTGGACAAATAGCTGAGGCCTGATAGAACGGGGGGATATTTATTGAGGAAGAGGGTGGCAATATCAGTGTAACTGTGGGATGGGTGTGGATCATGGAGAAAGGAATGTGAATATAAGAGCTGAAGAGATACACTGTGATTGAGTCTCAGGAGTAAAGCAGAGTCAAAAGAAACACAGGTGATCCAAAGCTGGATCTGAAGACTAGAAGAAATGGTAGAAGGAAATGATTAGATGGGCAAAAATTAGAACGCTAAGAATCTTGGGTAGATTTGGGGGTATAAGCATGTGTATGCACTGTTGTGATGCGAAATTAGTGTATGCCTTCTTTTTTAATAAATATATAATGTATATATTTATGGGGTACTTGTGATATTTTGATACATGCATACAATTTGTAATGATCACATCAAGCTAGTGAGGATACCCATCACCTCAAATGTTTATCATTTCTTTGTGAAACATTTCAAATCTTCTCTTCTAGCTATTTCTATTTAGAAATATGCAAAAAATTGTTAACTGTAGTCACCCTACTGTACTATTGAATATTAGGACTTATTCCTTCTGTCTAACTATATTTGTACCTATTAAACCAAGTCCCTTCATGCCCCTCACCCTTCCCAGCTTCTGGTAACCACCACCGTACTCTCTACCTCCATGAGGTCAACTTTTTTAGCTCCCACATATGATTGAGAACATGCAATATTTGTCTTTCTGTGCCTGTTTTATTTCCCTTAATGTAATGACCTCCAGTTCCATCTATGTCACTGCAAATGACAGGATTTCATTCTTTCTTATGGCTGAATAATATTCCATTATGCATGTGTACCACCTTTCTTTATGCATTCATCTGTTGTTCCATATTTGGGGTGATTCTGTATCTTAGCTGTTGTGAATAGTGTTGCAGTAAACATGGGGGTGCAGGTATTGCTTTGACATATTGACTGCTTTTCATTTAGATAAATACGTAGTAGTGGGATTGCTAGGTCATATGGTAGTTCTATTTTTAGTTTTCTGAGAAAACTCTATACTGTTTTCCATAACGGCTATACAAATTTACATTCCCACTAACAGTGTGTAAGAGTTCCATTTTCACCACATCCTCACCAGAAATTGTAATTTTTTGTCTTTTTGATTATAGCCATTCTAACTGGGGTGAGATGACACCTTATTAGAGTTTTGATTTGCATTTCCCTGATGATTGATTAGTGATGGTGAGCATTTTTTCGTATACCTGTTGGCCATTTGTATGTCTTCTTTTGAGAAATGCCTATTTAGATCCTTTGCCCAATTTTTAATAGGATTATTGTTTTTATTTATTTACTTTTTTTGCTTGTCTGAGTTCCTTGTATATTCTGGATGTTAGCCCCTTGTTGGATAAATAGCTTGCGGATATTTTCTCCTATTCTACAATTGTCTCTTCACTCTGTTGATTGTTTCCTTTGCTGTGCAGAATCTTTTTTTAGTTTGATATAGTACCATTTGTCTGTTACTTTTGTTGCGTGTGATTTTGAAGTCTTAAAAATAAAATTTTTGCCTAGACCTATGTTCTGAAGTGTTTCTCCTATGTTTTCTTCTAGTGCTTTTACAGGCTTATGTCTAAATCTTTAATCCAATTTGAGATTTTTTTTTTTTTTTTGTATGGTGAGAGGGGTCTAATCTCATTCTTCTGCATGTGGATAGTTTTCCCAGTACCATTTACTGATGAGGGAGGGTGTCCTTTCCCCTAATACATGTTCTTTGTGTCTTTGTCAAAAATTAGTTGGCTGTAAATACGTGGATTTATTTCTTATTTTTCTATTCTGTTCCATTGCACTATGTGTCTGTTTTTATACTGATACCATGCTTGTTTGGGTTACCATACATTTGTAGTATGTTGTGAAGTTAGACAATAAGATGCCTCCAGCTTTATTATTTTTGCTTGGATTACTTTGGCTATTCGAGGACATTTGTAGTTTCATACAAATTTTAGGATTTTTTTTTATTTTTGTCAAGAATTCCATTGATATTTTGATAGTGTATGCCTTCTTGAGACAAAGCTAGCACTTTTTAGGAAAAGTAAGGATTTCTTTACTCTATGACTATAGCAATTCTATTTCTGGATATTTTTTTCCAAAGAAAGTGATATGAAGATCCGTAGTAAGGTTTGCACAAGGTTGATTATTTTAATGTTATGGATAGTAGCAGGAATTTGAAAATAACCTGGGTAGGTGTCCACTCATGAGAAGGTAGATGGGTAAAAGACAGGGGAGTAATATGCAGCAATTAGAAACCATACACAGCAACAGTGAGGGATCTGAAAGCATAATACCTAGAATGAAAAAAATATATAGCAGGAAATAGAATGACATTTATACATAATTTAATTTTCATAAATTAAATATATGTGTGCGCAAAACAATAGTCAATTCTCTATTATATAACACAGTCGTTCCTAAAAATAATCCTCCTATGCAAAATCATGCAATGAAAACCACAGTGCTTGTGAGGAAAATGGGTTTGGGAGACAAAACTCAAAAACTTTGCCAGTGATGTTAAAAAGATTGAAATTTAATAAAAACTGTAGCACAATTATACATATGTTAAATGGTTAAAAATATATACATATTATGACGTGTATATACTACAACTTTTACCTTGAAAAAGACCAGAAGTGTTCTTGTAAAAGTGGGCAGGGAAGGTTGGAACTTGTGAGTTATTGTGAAATAGTAGGACAGGGTTTATCCTAAATCGGCAAGTTGTAATGCCAGATGTAGATATGTATGGCTGATAACACACACAGTGAATTGAGGCAGCTAATAGATGTTTGAGGAGTATATGAATGTTTCTCGTGTATTCCTGTGTGACTCCAATCCTCAGGGTGCAGTTTTCTGCACTCGCCTAGTGTTGTTCCTGGTCAGAATTACGTATAACACATCATTTCTGTTATTCTAAAATTGTTTTCTCTGTCAATGGCATTGGAACAAATTCATGATTGCAAAAGAAGCACTATAGCAGAAATGACTGTATGAACACATGTGAACAAATGGGATAAGGCATTGTGAAAAGAGAAAATGGATAAATATATTAAATAGGGGATTTTCATGAACCTACGATGATAATTGATGATGTCCCTGAATTGAGGAGTATCATTAATCAGCTCTCTACTACTTTGATTGAGAGGGGAAAACAAGTGGGGGCCCATGGCAGAGAATTTGGCTAGGGTGAATATTTTATGGGAGAATCCATGAGGAATTCCAGGGTGCCTGAAATTTGTCTTTATGCGTAGTGAGAACTAACCAGACAAGAGGAGAGGGTTGTTCAGGACCTGAAATCCAGGTATTGACAGTGAAGAATGACAATAGAGATGGAGGAACAGTGTTGCAATGACACAGGAAACTAAACAACAGGATAGAACTAGAGACAGAAAGACAAAGAGGATTGAAAGAAGAAAACAACACAGATAATAGTTGATAATAAACAGGAAGTTGATCTCTAAATCAGCCAGAGATACTGGTCTGAGTAAGCTCCCTCAAATTTTGAGCTTTCTGAGTGGTAATACCCATATATCCTTCCCAATATATGGCTCTGGAAAGAGTGAACAGGTTATATAGCCCAAAATCATCAATGCTGCAGACTATCCAATAATTTAGTGACTGCTGCTTGGCTTGATCACAGAACACAGAGGGATGGTTATGTAGAAACACAGAAACTGTAAAAAGAGATGTGAAAAGTAGTCTGCAGAGGAAATAAAAATTGCAAATCCAAGGACAAAAATGAGAAACCAGCCTCTGGAAGATAATGAACTATAAGACAGTGGATAGCAAAAACGAAAGGTGATAATGAATCACTTTTACATAGATGAATATTCACAAGGATGATAGAGTTTAAAAGAAAAAAATTATATGCTTTCTGGAGATTGAAAGATACTGCAGTTGGAACAAACAAGCTAATATTTCCCCTTTGGAATGATGTGGGCTGGACTACAATATAGAAATGTGCACTCCAGTGTAAAACTAGAGCATTTTTATTAAAGGCTAAATATAAAGCCAGCAGGATACAAAGAATGGAGGGAGAGAATGAAGGAAGCGGGGGGAACCTACATATTGTGATATAGATTTTAAGTCATTTACCTACTAAGTTAGTGTGATTATCCTTGAGTAACCTCATTCTCAGATGGAATCTTCCTTGTCTTTCAAAATCTAGATACAGTGGAGTTTAGCTCCTCTCACCACCTATCTGGGCCTGTGGGAAGCCAATGTTTCCCTCAATACATTCAAGATTCTGTTTTCATGGCCATCTGCTCTGTCCCAGGTCATCTTTGTTGATCTACGCTTGGATCTTAGGCTCTTCAAATTCCGTAAAATCATCACTCCTAACAAATATCTCTGAGTCTATTAGACTATCCTTAAGATGTAATGGTAAAATAGAGAAAACTCACATCCCGGCAATGCAGACAACTTCAACTGGAATAATAAGAAGACTTCCTCTCACAACACCTTCAGCTGCTTCACCACTGCAGTTTCACAGATCTGTACCCCCAGTTGATTTTAGCTACTCCCCATCAGGCTGTTTTCTGCCCCTCCTCATCATCTCCTTCTGTTGGTTCTTTTCTTTCCTCCTCTATTTCAAGTGTAGTTGTTCCATAGAGAGCATTTTGTCCCTCTTATCTGAAGCCGTGGTGCCAATCAGCTAACACCAGAGCTTATCCAGGTGTTTTTTTTTTTTTTTTCTCCCATACAAACACAATCCCCTTCCTAATAGAAATTCCAGTTGTCAGAATGATAAATTCTTTCACTTATTTACATTCATTTTTATGGATGGTAGCGGAGGTTCAGCTAGGTTAAATGACATGTGCAGTACAAAGCTACCTAGGACGATGAGCTGGTCCTCAAAAGCTACTTTTGTTAATACAAAGGAGAAGCCTGTCTCGAGTGTTCCTTATAAAACAGGCCCAGGTGCTCCCATCAGTTAACTCAGAGCTGCCCTGTGAGGTCAGATGGGTTCCCCACATTTCACAGATAAGGACTAGAACTCAAACACTGTGGGGCACTTTTACAAGGTGAAACAACTAGTATTTGACCTGTTTACATTTTCTGAGTAATAGAGGCAAGGAAGAAGAAAGGAAAAAACTAATATTTAAAAAGGGGTGTCTGCTGTAGACAGTACTTGGTCACTGAAGGGCCATGGGGATTCATGTCAGTGTGACAGTTTACTCTGGGAGCGTGCAGAGCCCTGCCTGCATTTTTAACATTTTCTAGTTCATGAAATTGATGCATTTTTCTCTTTCCCACTCTCCATTCTTCATGTTTCCTGGCTATTGGGAGGTCCAGTTATTTTTGGATTGTGGAAGGTTCCAACAAAAAGGATATCCGATATCCTCTCTCTGGTCTGACGAGCTGCTCCCATTGCCTCTAAAACGCTGGCAGCACAAGAGCAGTTTTGGACTTGCCTGTCAGAGAGGGGTCTTGGTCATCGATCCTCTCTCTGCATGCAGAGAAGAAGTATAGTGAGAGAAACTGCTATCTGCAAAAATTGCTTTTAAGATGCAAAAACATTATTTGCATGTTCTTTTCTTTAAAGACAGACATTTTCAGAGGCCTATAATGGGCCTGGATTGACTGAAAAATGAAATATGAATAGGCTACGCTGGTGTCCTGGCAGGGGCCCCCCACAGGCCTTTCCACTGACCAGCCCGGGCCATATTTCTGGCCCCAATAGTTTCCTGGGATCCTCCTTTTCCTCCAGCCCAAGGCCATGGAATGAATGTCATCCTGCCTCCTGAGTTTGTCAGCAGTGCAGAATACAACATAGTCTTCCCCAGACTTGCTTTCCCATGCCAACCCTGCAGACCAGCTCACAGGATCTTTCCCTTTTAAGATATTTACTGAGAGGCACATATTTTAGGAATAAGATCACAGCCTCTGGGTTCAAATCCCAGCTCTGCCACTTCCTGGTTGTGTGACTTTGGGCAAGTTATTCAAACTACCCGAACCTCAGTTGTTTCCTTATCCACCTATTTTGTGGGGTTAATATGAAGATGAAATTCATGCTTATAAAGCATTTATAACTGTGGACGGCATATAGCAAGTATCTGTTATATAAGAGTCTGTTAGATTAAAAAAATATACTATGTAACTTTTGAGGACAAGTAGACATAGGTATCCAAAGGCATAACTTTGCCCAGCCCTGTGTGTCTAGTTTTGGTGCCCATTCTAAGCTCTCCTAGTGTTCCTGTCCTGTGTGTATACCACTTTATTAAAGACTTTAACTATTGAAATGGTGTTTAACTACAAGCTTCTTGAGTGAAAGACTCTATGTATCCTATTTATTATTTTATCCCCACTGCCTAGCACTGCATAATTAACATTTCAGTGTCCTGCCTATCCTGCAAATTCACTTTGGGGAAAGTAAGTGAAAGAGGGATTAGGAATCTGCCTTCTGCTTTTTCATCCCTGACCTCTTCTAATGAGAGCCGGAGGGATGCCTTTCCTCAGCAGAACTCCCTTAGCCATCATAAGCAAACAAGCTCTCCAGTAAGAACAACAGAAGACTGAGGCCCTCCATACTGGGCCTGTGTCAGTTTCCACAGGATCTGGCCTGCTGGGAACTAATCCCCTCTCAGCTTTTCTTTCTGCTACCTGTAGTGATTTCAAATTAGGGTGGATTGAGGTCATTCAAAAACCTTACACAACTCTTCCAGGGACCAGTGAGGTAGAACTGAAGGGTTTGGAAAAGGTCCAGATTATTTTGAAGAAACTTGGGGCTAAACAATCTGGAGCTGCTTAGAGCTGCCTAATTTCCCTGGAGGAACTTCTGGTAAGTGTTGAACCATGTGTAAGACCAAATAGCTAAGACAATTTGGCATGGCTCGTCTTCATGGCCTAGAAGAAATGTGCTCAACGGAAGATAAACTCTATGCCAGAACTATCCACACTAGAAAGAAATAATAATAGAAATTTATAGCAAATGACTTTGCATGTAATGGCCTATGTTGCAAATACAGAAAGGGAAGCTTCAGAAAAGGAAATGAAATATCATTCTAATTAACAATAATAGTGAATAATAGCTTTTTTAAATTACCAAGTGCAGAACTTCACAGATTAAGGGCAGAATCTTGCACTTAGAGATACTTAAAGAGTATGTGTGTGTGTGTGTGTGTGTGTGTGTGTAGTCATATATATAAAGATATATATATTTATAGTTCAGTTTACAGAAAAATGTGTTTTTAACATACAGGTAAACTCAAATAAATGCAAATTATTAAGTTCAGTGATTGACGGACTCCTCAGCTTCCCTCACCCATTTGTCTCAGGATTAGAGACACTCATCGCCATTACCATACTTTGACTACAGAACATTCTCAAAGTTCTAAACAGCATAGGCTTTGAAATCACACAGACTTGCATTCAAATTCTAGTTCCCTCGTTTACTGGAAGTGACCTGAGACAACTTAATCAGTATCTAGCAACCTCAGGTTTTCAGCTGTAATCACTAGAGAAAAATTAGAATATCAACCTCTCTGAGAAGCTGGGAGAACCAGATGAGATGATATCACTTAAACCACAGACTTCAATTCCTTTCAGTTAGTGTAATCAAAATTTTCTATCAAAATTTGGTTCATTAATAATTTTTGGTGGCACAGACACTAGAACACGTGGCAATAGCCTGTGTGTTCTTGGTAAGAGTGAGAATCTAAAATGTTCCTCTGTCACTAGGCCTTATGATACCTTTCATTGTAACCCAAAGAGCAGAGTTCTACCAAAACAAATGTACTTCCTTAAGGGCTACTACTGTAGCTACATTATATTTCATCTTACAAAGGACCTTTCATATAGTGGAAAGTCAGTGCATATTTGTGGAATGAATTAATTAAAAACTAACAAACTTAGATCCTCAATAAGGTATTGTTATTGTATTTCCCTATAATTCACTGAGGAGAAAAAACAAATAATGAGAAGCTAATATTAGAATTTAAGATAATTTAATTGTGCATGAGCATGTACATTTAATTTCTTAGATATGTTGTGAGGTAAAGAGTCAATAGGATATACTTTTTTGATTCTGTGTCTGTATCTTCAACCCTAGATTATGAAACCGCGTCTTCAGAAAGATGACTCTTAGGATATTCTATCATTATAAATAAACAAATGCTTGTATGTATTGGTGTAGAAGGACATTGTCAAGGGGGAGATAGGAGAAGGAAAGTTTGATTGGTACTCGGACAACTGAATTCTTGTCAACCAGCTAGCTGTGTGATCTTGGGCAATTTAATTCCTCTCTTTTGAGTCAGTTTTTGGGCATGATGAGGAGACTGGATTTGATAATCTATAAAATATTTAGCAGCTCTAAAATTTTTGTAATTATGTGGATAGGAATTTAGTTATGATGCTTTAGAAACACTCATGAATGTCTCTGTTTTAGCACTTGACAACATATATAGGATTGGATATAATTATATATCTATGTGTTTCACTAGATAATGAACTTCTTCAGGCCCTGACTTAGGACACAGAACAGAATAATTTTTTAAGAATTAGCTGAAATTCATTAATTATACTGCTCAAATATATTAGGATATTTTCAAATTTGAATTGTGATTCAGTCTATTAAAAAAAATAACAGCTAATGCTAATGATAATTTTCAAATGATCTTAGAGTCTATAACTTCAAATGCACTTCAGGTAGATGTAATGACCCAGGGGATTAAAATTAAATGATTAAAAATAGCTCAGGGTCGGGCACGGTGGCTCACGCCTGTAATCCTAGCACTCTGGGAGGCCCAGGTGGGAGGATTGTTTGAGCTCAGGAGTTTGAGACCAGCCTGAGCAAAAGCGAGACCCCGTCTTTACTAAAATTAGAAAGAAATTAATTGGACAACTAAAAATATATAGAAAAAATTAGCCGGGCATGGTGGCGCATGCCTGTTGTCCCGGCTACTCGGGAGGCTGAGGCAGAAGGATCGCTTGAGCCCAGGAGTTTGAGGTTGCTGTGAGCTAGGCTGACGCCACAGCACTCTAGCCAGGGCAAAAAAAAAAAAAAAAAAAAAAAAAATAGCTCAGTCTGCCATTTTTTAAAGGGCAGAGGTGTTCACTGCTATAGACAGTCTTTTGCTTCCTCACGTTGGATGATGTGTAGCACATGTGCCTCGGACTTTGAACTTGTTGCAGTCAACGTTTTTATCTGTGGCTTGATTGAAGATATAGTGGACAGCTCATCAAATGTACAGGTGACAGAGATCTGTAAGGGAGAGCCTATGTGGTTTCAGACTGAATCATAATCCAAAGAAATTTTAAATGATATGACAATTTAGTTCTCACAAAATGTAGTTTAACAAAGATGAATGTTCTACCCAGAGATCTAAAAAGCCAAATGTGTTTGGACAGATTCAGGGAGTTATGGCTTAGTGATTACAAATGTAAAATATCATAAGGGTTCTAAAATATTACAGTGGTAATTGTGACAATAGCAGCCATCATTTGTTGAACACAGTATTCCCTCCTTACCTGTGTTTTTGAGTTTTGTTGTTTCAGTTACTTGAGGTCAACTGTGGTCCAAAAACTTTAAATGTAAAATTCCAGAAATAAAACATTTATGAATTTTAAATTATGTGCTGTTCTGAGTAGCGTGGTGAAATTTCCCACTGTTTCACTCCATGCCTGCTGGGATGTGAATCATCCCTTTGTCTATAGTGTGTCCACATGTATGTGCTACCCACCCACCCATTAGTCATCGACATCATCTGCTGCTGACTTCAGACCATCAGCATCAACATGGATCAACAATCTAGGATCACCCAAAGCAGATGATCTTCCTTGTGATGTACTGTCAGAAGGTCCATAGCAGTCTAGCACTACACCATGATGCCTACATTGTCACTCATCTCACTTCATCTCCTCACATAGGCACAAGAAGAAGAAGGATGAGTAGAGCAGAGTAAGATATTTTGAGAGAGAGACAGACAGGGAGAGACCAATTTCACATAACTTTTATGAGACTATTTTGTTATAATTGTTCGATTTTATTAGTTATTGTTATTAATCTTCTATTATGCCTAACTTATAAATTACATTTTATTATAGATATGTATGTATAGGAAAAACATATATAGAGTTCAGAACTATCCCTGGTTTCAGGCATCCACTGAGGTCTTAGAATGTATACCACATGGATGGGGGGGACTACTCTATTTATTATATGCCAGGAACTTTTATATCTATATGTTATATCTCTGAAATCCAAGACCAATATATTTCCAGTATACCGTGTTAGAAGTTCATTTAAGACAACCAATGATAGGCCCCCTAAAATGCTATATGATCTTAGAATTAATTAAAATAGGCAGGTGAAGTGCTTTGTTCTGTGTTAATCAAACCTGGTTGAAATTGTATTTAAGTTTAGATTCCACAATTTCCTGAGTATAATATATAGAGTGTATGCTTGGGGGGAAAGTGAGAGGCCTTATATCTTTATTTTCTAAGGATTAGCTGAAAAAAATGATAATCTGGAATAGTAGAGAGGAGAAATGATAACTGTTATTAGACAATGAAAAGGCTAAGGTGTGAATGTTGGATTAGGCCTCTTTTGTCTAAATCTTGAAGAAAGAAGCAGAGTGTAGAATAAAAGGAACAGATAAATGGATTTGGGCTTAACAGGAAAAAAGTACTAATTGTTCTGTCCTAATATGACTAAATGAATGAGGTGTCCATTGTTAAAGGTGTACAGAGAGAATTTGGACATTCACTAATGGAAAGAGAAGACTAAACATTCTTAATGTTAGAACAGGCTTCAAGGTCAATTTCAAAACAGTGATTTTATCATTCTATGATTATATATTGATGGAGAATATTTTAGAGTTTATAATCAAAAACTTTTATGATTTAGCTAAAGCTACTCTATATAAAACTCTGCTTGATATTGTATAAATATAGGTATAATCCCTGGTCTCTAAAATTGTGTAACTAAGATTTTTCTGCAAATTTGTTGCTTTCAATTCTTTTAATTTATTTCTCATAATTATTCTAACATATAGGCATTATTTTTCACATTATTAGATGATGAAACTGACAGAGAAGCAAATGGCCAACATCATACTGTTAATTAGTAATAGTTTCGTGATGCAAACATAAATGATTAACAATTCTAAATAATTCATTTTACTCCATATTTTCATAAAGATCTATAAATTAGAATAATTTTTAAAAGGCCATAGTTCTCTATATTTTAATAATAGTCAAGCATATTTATTGTGGAATATTTACAAAATAAAGTAAAAATGTTAAAATAATAAAAAGTAGAATAATATCACCTATAACTCCGTCATCTGTAAAATTACTCTACATATCATAATGCATAATTTTGTGAAGTTTTTCATATGTACATTTCATGAACTATACAAATATATAAATTAAAATAAATATTATATATAACTATTATACATATGCAAATATATATATAATTTTTAATATAAAATGGAATCAACTACTCTGGTGTTCCTTGCCTTTGACAGGAAATAAAATGTTGTAAGTATAGTCTAATATCACCAAATATTTTTCTAAAGCATAAACTTTATTTGCTTCGGCCTAAAGATACCTAGATAAGACATAAAAAATCCATTTTTATTGACATGCTATCAGAATTATTCCCTTGAAACTTTGAGACTTGTGGTCAGTCACTTTAGGGAATGAAAAGAATCTTGCTCTGTCCACCCTCAGGCCTAGAGATGGATTAGGAACAGCCCAGAGCAGTCCCCCGTTTCCCATCACACTCACGCCTGCCTGATCTAGCCCCTGTCCAACACTTCACTCACTCACTCCTCTCTTTGGCCTCATCCTCTCTTGAACTTGCCAAATGCTTTCCAGCCTCAGATCCTGAGCACTTGACTTCAGTCTTGAAGCCACATGTGGCCATCTGAATCCTTGAGTGAGGCTTTTTGACTGAATCCAAATTTTACAGAGCAAATTCTTTTAATGAAGGGATTTGTTCTGCGAACTTTGGATTCAGGTGAGGGGCTGCACTCAGGGGCCTAGAGGGCCACATATGGTCTTGAGGCTGCGGGTTCCCTATCCCTGCCGGGCAGGCAGCCTTCCTTTCCACTTTTCTTTCCCTTAGCTTCACCCAGCTTTATGTTTCTGTATCCATTTCGTAACCTGTAATTACATCATACATGTATGTGTTCCTTGGTATTTTCCTTCACATTTATTAAATATAGGGGAGGTATAGCACTTCCATCCTGTCAACAGTAACCTAGAATAGGGCCTGGAGCAGAGTGGGCACCTGACATCTGCTTAGTACCTCAGTGAATGAGTGAGTAGCTGGTATAAGGCATGCCTGGAAAAAAGGTTCAGTTTTATCTTTAGTGAGTTGGGCAGCCAGGGAAGGGTTTTGAGCTGTTTCCTAGTCTGTCTTTATGCCTGATCTAAGAGAGGGTATTTAAGAGGCCTGGGGCTTAGCATAAAAGTGGATTTGCTCTTTTATACTGGAATTTTTGTAAGAAGAACAAAAACCAGAATTTGTCTTGAGGAAAGGCCAGGAAGGAAAGGCCAGATTGTTAATATGACTGGTCTAGACAGAAAATGGGAGAATGAGACAGAATTAAATGGGGTTTAAAAAAAAATGGAGAAGAGTCAACTTACATCAGTTCACAGTGCCACCTGATAGAAAAATCTGGGGAAACTCAGAAGGCCAGGTATAGGTGCTAACATTGCTTTTACATACATTTTACACCTACAAGGTAGGTATATTTAAAGGACCCAGAAAAAGAAGAAACAATCTTATTTTTATCAGAAGAATAATGACAATCTCATTAATTTTCTGTGTGGATAGGTGATAAAAGCCTCAGGAGTATTCTATTGGCTTGCATTTTTAAGATTCTGTGAAAGAAAATGCAATCAAATTGTGACGTTTAAGTAGAGAGTTATCTATCAGCATTAGACTCTTCATAAGACCGTACAGATTTCCTAAGAAAGATACTTCTGCGAAGGTGATGACATAGTTATCTCCCTGTCATTAGTATAATTGATAGTGCTATTCAAAATTAATAGACTTTGGTGTGTAGTAGATTAATGCACAATGTGCTCAGAGCAGAAACTTACCACTTCTGGGATTTCAACCCACATCCAGAATTAGACTAACATGAAAGGGGAGGGGTGGAGAAGACCTCATGTCTGAGGACATTGTCAAGACTAATAAGTTTTACAACATGACATTGGTCATAAAATTAGGCTTAACAACCCCATGGTCCTGAGAGGGAGGCAGAAGGGTGTTCAAAGAAAACCCATGCTTCTTTCAGGTGTCACCTCTCATATTTATTTCATTACTCTGAGCTTACAGTTCCCATTAGTGGCTCTGCCTGAGTTCTTGTAAATCTGGTAACATATAGTACTTAAGAAATATTACATTAATAGGAGATTTCTATTAGTCTTCTATGGCCTAGATTAATGTTGGGACAGTTTAATAGACACAGGGTGGCAAGCATACTAAGAACAAACATACTAGCATATATAATCAAAAGGAATGATCCTTTTCTAGCCAGATTGGGGGAGGGGAGAGTAAGGGTAAAAGAAAAAGAATAAAATCGAGGAGAAGCAGAAAGATGAAAGAAAATAGGGCCCAGACAGGCTGGTACTCTTTCAGAAGTTGATGGAAAAGCAGTAGTTTGTCTTGCCCCCGTGAGCACTAGACTAGAGGAAGACAGTACCCTCCTCTGGTGCCAGAGGAGAACTCACCAAAGGTGTTAAACAGGATTTTTCCCTTATTCATGATTCTCTAGAAGATAGAGCAAGGAGTTTGGAGCCACAGAAATCTTGTTAAGATTCTGGCTCTTTGTATTATGTTTCGACAGTTATTCAAACTCCCCAGATAAGCAAACAAATTTGTAGGGTCATTGTGAAGAATAAATCAGGTAAGCTCTGTTAAGGACCCAGGACAGTGCTTGGGACAGAGCTGTCATTTAGAGTGTGCAGGTTGTTCCCTGCACAATCCTTAAAGGCCACCATTTCTCTTTATGGAAATAGGACAAATTTTATGTACCCCTTAAATAGGACACAAAATGTTTAATAAAGATGAATGTTCTACCCAGAGATCTGAAATAGGACAAATTTTAAGCACCCCTTCATGGCATACCCATACTTTCCATCCTCACTGAATGCCTTGGAATCACAGTGTTGTAAGTCAAGTGGTCTACTCAACACCATCTCTTGAGGTGTCCACTTGGAGTGTGCAAAATCAAGATGATCTGCCGTTACCTTTTCAAACCCATTATGGGCACAGCAGTGGCAAAAAAGTGGGTTGGCACAGACTTCTTGGTCAATGGCATGTGCTGTTTCCTCCATCTAAAATGTGATTTTTCCCTCCTGAAGTCGGATTTCCTGTGCCTTTTAGGGCAGTGTTCCCTGATATTTTATATGCCTTTTTTACCCAAAGCAGGATTAGATCCCTCTCTCCCAGGTTACCATGGCCAGGAGCATTGCTCCCACAGGCTGACTCACTCAGGGTTCCAGCCACATTGCATCTTGTGTGTTATTTCTCATGACTCTACCACAAGATTTGGAACTCCTTGAACTCATTTATGCCTGTATGTTCAGCTCCTAGTTCAATGTCAGGCACAGCCATTGCTCTGCATGTACTTGTTAAACCAATCAGTACATAGAATATCATGTGCAAATATAATGCAGCATTACCTTGAGAAAGTTACTAAACCCTCCTGAACCTCAGCTTCCTCATCTATAAAATGGGATAAAATGCATTTCTAGCAAACATATTGAGCCATATAAATCATCTAGGCACTCAGTAAGTTGTACAATGGTTCATTCTTATTGCATTATTCTTATGACCATATTCAGATATAATCAAAAGTACCAAAAGTATGTGATTATTGAAAATATTTTAAGCATTTAGTGTCAAAGATGACATCCCATGGAGCCCCTTGGGGGTTTTTGTCCCCCTACAAGGTGCCATTTGCCCTTTTCCCACCACAGGGATCCATTCCCATTTTCTCTTTGCACTTTTCATGAGTTTGTACGTTTATTCTGTCTGACACACAAAATCCATTAAGTTTAATGAATATCCATTCTGACATCATGCTGTTTAAATGAGGCTACCGTGCCTAATGATTTTGCTTTTAACAGTGACTTTGTGTACTCTATATTTCTAAAATTTAGCAGAACTGATCATCACTTTAATATTCTTGAAATCCACACAGTAGCAGTTAAATTTATACCAACACTTTTCAGCACTGATCATATAAAATATGCAGGATTAGGCACTATAGGGAGATATAAACATGAACATGGTCCTTTTTCTACCCTTGAAATTCAAGATCAAATCAAATAGTTTCCCATTCAATATGCTGAGAGGAACCACTCGTGTTGATATTCTCTATGGCCATGAATTAGATCCTTTGAATTAAAGAAATGTTAACTGGACAACTTTTCATGTGCAAGATTTGGGGCTACCTGCTTTGAAAACTGATCTGAATAAGACATATGTTCTGCCATGAAGAAACAGGTAACTCAGTGATGAAAAGAGAGAGGAGAATATAAACAAATATATTGAGATAAATGTTTTATTTGAAGCAAGCATGGAGAGTGTTGGTGGTAATAACATAAGATGTAGTCAGACTAGAAATTAAGGAAAACCTTCTTGAGAAAATAATTACCTAAAATAAGGTTTGTCAAAAAGACTACTAATGGTAGTTGCCACATTTTGATACTTGTGATACTTAAAATAAATTTTTAACTGAATACATGGCAAAGAGTAAGTACTCAATCTATGTTAGATAATAGTATTATAACATACCTTTTATAAGAATTATAATTATTTAATAATTTTCTAAGTGACAGTAGTTGAGAAAAGTACATTCCAGATGGAGGGAAAACAGAAGAAGCTAAGAGAGATTTTTGAAAAACCATGCTTTGTATAAGGTTAGTACAAAGTGTCATATTGGGAGTATCGAATCAAGGTGAGGATTGATGGAAATTGAGTACTAGCAGGCTAAAAACAGCAGGTGTGTCGGGCCAGAAAACCTAGATTTTATCCTACATGAGACGTTATAGGGTTAAGAAAGCAAATGACTCAGTCATATTTATTTTAAGAAAGACTATTCAGCCATCATGCGGAAGATTGATTTGAGAAATTCAAGACAAGAGACAAGAATAGTTAGAGATCTACTACAATGGTGTAGCTGAGAAATGATGAAAGCATGGACTTTGAACAGGGCTAGAAGGAAAAAAGAGGAGGGGGCGTAATGGAGACCGTAGCTAGATGACATAGGCTATTTATTTAATGATGTACATGAGGAAAATTAAAGGGACACAGAAGGATTAATGAGAATACCAGGATTTCTGTCTGGATGGGTGGTAGCATGAAAAAAGGTGTGAGTTCAGTGTGGCTATGTGGTCTTTACAGTTCCGAGAAGAGAGGTTGAACAGCCATTTTCATATAGGAATCTGAAGTTCAGGTAGAAGATCACTGTTGGAAATGGTGGTTTGACAGACTTCTGCATATAAAGAGAATAATCTTAGCAGTCAGTGAGATTGTTTGAGTAGGGCCTCTAGATAAGCAGAAGAGGGCCATGTACAAAACTCAGTAGAGGTTTGCAACATATTTAGGTAAGTAAAGGCTTTGAATGGAAAAGTAGGGAAATAGAGCAGTCTTTAGGAGCTTAAAGATGATAGCTGTCTACAGCAATTAACAAACAATAGTGTGTGTAATGAACAACTGGGGATCTTGTAAAATAGATTCCCTGGCACCACCCTAAGGAAATCTAATTGATTATGTCTATGATGGAGCCTAGGAAACTGCATTTCCCAGCAAGCACCCAGGTGATCTGATGCAGGCAGTTCATGGATCACACTTTGAGAAACATAGATGATACTGCTGTTTGAAAGAAGATTAGACACAGGGTATGTGCTCATCAAAGTGCCGTGCTTAAGGAACTAGGTGTGAGCCTCCTCCAGGTTTGCTTGGCAGGAAACCAACAGAAGAAAATTCTTGTTACCATTCTTCACTTATTTCCTGAGCCAAAAATATCACCCAAACCCATGTCAAAACCTCACACACCCAGAGCAGAGTTTGCAGACACAAATAAAAGTCAGGCTTGGGAAAATGAAGGAAATCCAATGCAATATATTTGTATTCTGTCACTGAGCCACTGTCTAATGTTGCTGTAACTATGATGTATAGGTCTATCAAAGCATGTGTTACCATGGTCTGAATTTCCCGACTGGAGAAAAATGATTAATGTAGAGATTTGCATTCGATGTGGTCTTGGACATCAATATTTCAGCTTAGGTAAACAGGAGCTTTACCTAATTTATTGGCTCTCATTATGGATGGCTTGTAGAAGCCAAATTCCCCCTCTGCCTCCAAAATGACCTTTCATGCTCTACAAATCAATCTGGAAGAAGTAAAGCAAGTTGGTTAATATTTTAGGAAGAAAAAAATGACTTCACATGTCAGGGACTTAATTGTTGTGATTTTGACCCATTTTGAAATTAGTTAACATTTGCTTCAGGCCTCTGACTTCATGCATTATTTATTTTCATCTTGGCATTGCTTAAGTTTCTTCATGCACAATATGCCTATAACACGTAAGAAGCTTTTTCTAAACACTGCACTTGAATAATAGCATTACGAGTCTGGAACTTTAAAGACCAAAGTGTGTCCCCCACACACATGCACACACATGCATATTATTTCAGGCCAAATGGCTTTTAGGTACATTTTAGCTCTCATTGGCAAAGTTTCTAGATGTTACAACCAGCATTACAGAGCAATTTCCCTTGTAAGAGTTTTATGTTGCAAAGTGTGTCAGAAGTTAATCAAAGGGTAACAATGCAAAAGTCTATGCATACGCTTCCTGGAGACTGGGGCCAGCCCATGCTGTCAGTCACTGTCAAAACTGTAGCACACAGGGGCCTATGGCGCCTTTTTCTCTCCTGTGAGCAAATGTTCCTGCCCACAAAGGTCATTGCCTTTATGGCATAAATCTATTAGCCTATTGTTGTGGTATGAATCCCAAGGAGAAGGCATCTCGTCAGCTGTCTGGCTCAGATGCATGGTCTCCGCAGCTTCTTGCAGTGAAGTGTCAAGCCCTGCATTTTGCCTCTGACTGTCAGCATCAGCTTGGGCACATCCTATCATAACCTCTGCATTCCGGTAAGTGATCACTTCTACTTGGCCTTGAAAATGACTAGCCCATTACTTGTTCTGTGTAATCATGGGAAAAAAATGCTTTTGGAATCATTAAACAAGCTACACCTTCCAGCCAGCCTGGGTGCCCTGAGAGCTTGGATGGAGAAAGGTAATCCATGAGAATGTTCCATCATTCCAGCTCTGTGAGAGGAGGGTGACTTAGAAGCTGCTCAGAGAAGGAATGCTCAGAAACTCTTGTATATTTCTGAAATGTGTACCACCTTTTAATCACCTACATTTCTTTTATTCTTTACACCCATTTGAAGTTGAACAAAAACCAGTGTATAGATGAGACTCGACAGCTGTTTCCCAGATGCACAGAAATAACTATTGCAGCTGTCTAAAACTAGGGCATTTGCATTTGCATCAGTTTGGATTAAATCTTTCATTGATTTGGGTCATCATTTATGTACAAAGCTCATAGAACAAAGGCTGTGCATGTCCAAAACAGCCTTCTTAAATCTTTAAGCACAAATATTAAAATTCTGGGGATTATATTCATCTGGCAAAATGCAGTCTTGTAGATGATTTTCATTGTACAGACTTTAACTGAGAATATACTACACTCACAGCACATTTTCTCTGTATGCTAACAATCCACTTGTCTTTCCGACTTCATTGTCACCTTCTCCATGAATGCATTTTCAATTCCTGAAGTTAGAATTAATTGATATCTTCCCTCAGGAATTTGGAACCAAGCTCATTGAGGCTTAAATATGATGCTCTCATTTCCTAGCAATGCTCATTGAAGCAAATTCTAATAGTATCCAAATGCTAATAAGAAGAAAGGAAGGAAGGTAGGCATATTTCTATTAACTGAAAATATATAGTTCTAAGACAAATATTTATATAATATTTTGTAATTCAGAAGCACTTTTACTTTGTTACCTCTGAAAATATCATTTAATCTTTTCACATTGTATAGTGTGGAGCTTATCAATATCCTTTGATATTTTTCAGATGAAAGAAACTGAAGTCTTCTAAATCCAAATCCTAAACTCTTTCACACTTTGATTTTTTTATGGAGGACAAAGGCCTCGTTTTTCTTCAGCTTCTTTTCTCTTAAATTCAGACTCCCAGCTCACCCCAGTGTTCTGTTTTCCCTTTTAGTTACATGACTACTCCTTAGCAATTGTTTCCCTTTCTCTTAAACACTACTCTGCCCTCCCATCCCTGACCAGGTTTCACTTTGGTTTTATTTCCTCGTCTATGTTCATTGGCATCAGCAAACTCAGATTATCTTCTTAGTGCAAGAAACATTGTTTATGGCTGAAGACTACAAGTCTTATAAATACATCAAGTGCAATATTTCCAAGACTGAATGTATCATCTATCGGTTCAGGCTTGCTCTTCCTACATATCCTGTCTTGGTTAATGGAGGCACCATAATCCACTCAGTCTCTGGAACCAGTAACCTCTGTGTCTTTCTCAATTACTCTCTTAACTTCACCCTTTGCATCCAAGCAATCATCACGTCCTATCAATCATGACTCCAAACACATCATTCAAAATGCACCTCTCCACTAGTGTGCTTGTTATCCTTCATGGGGACAATTGCGTAATGCCCACGCTGTTCTCAGGCTTTGCCTGCTACAGGCTCATCTCCCTCCAATGCCACAGACACCTTCTTTCTTAAACAGATAAATAATTGTGTGTATTTTCTCTCCCTCTCATTTTCAGAAAAAGTGCTTTTTAAAAAATCATAGCATTCCTTTATCCATGGTGTTTCTAATCTGAGCCAAACCTCTACTCCAGCCTGACTGTCTACCCTTCTAAGCCTTCCATTCTAATACCATCACCACACCATTATAATCACCATATCTCCTAAATATTAACATATAACCTTCTTGTGATTTTCAAACACATCATGCCTATTTATTCTCCCATGCTCCTGTGTATGCAGATTTCTCTGCCAGGCATGCCTTCCTGTCTGCCTGGTGAACACTGCCCATCCTTGATGTGTGAGCCCCAAGAAGATAGTCCTGACACTTGGTGGGTACCAAAAGCAGAGTGAGCACTTTCCTTTCTGTGCCTCTAAGCACCTGGGCTTTCCTCTACTAAGAATAGTGTGGTTGCTTTTTAGTTCTTCTTTCTCTCACCCGTCAGCTTGCAAGCATCCTCAGAACACTGTCTCTTTTAATCCTCTGTCCCTGACAATTTGCTTCCAACTTAATTTATATTAAATTAATGAAACTTTCATTTTGCCTAACTTGTATGTTGATATTTCATTCTTTTTTTCCACTTCTGCTCTGGTGTAAGTCCTATATTTCATTCTTTTAATTATATTATTTTGGACAGTTTTTATCCTTGATTAATGAAAGATGAACAAGATCACTACACATACATGATAGGGTATCATATCTATTACGTACATGTTAAATTCTCATCTTTCAATTTCTTCTGCTAGCAGAAGTAGGTAACTGTACAAAATTTTATCTGTTCAGACATTCTTTTTATTCAATGAACTCTCATCAGTAATGCAATATGTACCAAATACTGTGCAGAAAAATGAGGGTAAATAAGTGATTGCAATACCATTAAATATAAAGACCATTGATTCAGTCCAGGGTGTGCTGCTATTAAAGAAGTCAATTAATGCCCCCTCCAAACTCCAGTCATTGTTCATCTCTCTCAAAGACCAGTGAAAGGGGTTGGAGCACATGGTCCCTAACAGAACTCCTTAAAATTCTCTTCTACCCTCCTTTTAGCAACACTTTCCCATCCCTGTGGTCTCTTACTCAACTGGAAACTAACAGATTCTCCCTCCCCTGCTGTCCCTTCCCTATGTGCCCCCTTCCCTTTTTCCCTTCCGCTCTCTCTCTTATTTACCCATCTCTGACCTCCTGATGCTGCTGACCTCTAGATTTTCCTTCACTATCTTCACGCTGGATACTCTGCACCTTAACTGTGCATTTTCTCTTCTTTCTATTTTTCTCCTGAGAAGAAGCTGTCATGTCCCTGTCCGTCTTAACCCTATCTCATGTCCTTCTAACTTTCCAGGTCTGTTTTCTCTATTATTTACTCAATTCTTTATCACAGAAGTCTAGAAACTGATATGGAAATGAAAGAACTACGTTCAAATGAAAGTTGTGTCTTTTTGAGGGGCATAGAGAGAAGAGGTCAGGTAATCTAAGTGGGCAAAGCCCCAGTGTTCTTTTTGAGCAGAGGATGCGGAAATTGTGAACACATGTGTTAATCATTTTTGTCCCATCCTTGATGAGATGCAGTTACTTCCTTTACACATTTCACGGTGTGATAGGGAAGAAGAACAGACTAAATTGTCTATCTCAGTATTATATGACAAATGCGGTGATAGAATTATATGCAGGGCATTCTGGAAACATTGCCAAGAGTAACCTATTTCAGCCCAAGTTTTGGAGAAACTTGAGTAAGAGTACCAGAAAATGATTATTTGTTATGATTAATAATTTTTAAATGATATATTTAAGTTTTCTTGGAGATGCCATATAAATGTGAGTCAGGACCTGGAAGGGAAATTAGATGATGAATTTAATAAATTCAGGACTCACCGTAAATCATATTGATTGACGATCAACATTTTTTTAGTTAGGATTGTTATGTTGTGGTATTGAGAAAATGCCAACCTGCGTGGGTGATAACTGAAACAATCTCCTTAGCAAATCCAAGAATCCTCTTTATCTTTCTGGTGGAAGTTCTTATGCCAATTTGTCTTCTCACATGATCCTAATGAAGATTGATTTCTAATACTGCTTTTCATATGTCTTATAACTGGCAAAGCATAAAATGTCTTCTTTTGAACTGTTACATAAAACATGGAAAAATATTGATCCTGAAGACAGAAATGTAAGGTTAGGGCTGTGTGAATTTGAGTAAAAATGTTTGCACTGATAATTAAAACACATATAAATGAGAAGATTTTTAACTTTGACCTTTACAAATGTGCATTTGTCTCTTTCTGTCTGACATTCTTTGGGATATTATGAATAGAATGAAATAGTCACCATCTTAAGTCAAAATAGTTAAAGTAATTTGAAGGTATAGAGTTCTAGAATCTTAGAGGAATCATAGGTTGTCAGCTGAAATTAGTTGTACTCTTAATCATTTCATAAAGAATAATAATAAAGTATATAAATCATAATTATGCATTTATTTGACAAGATAATAAGCATAGTCAAAGTACTCTTTATTAGGATTTTAAAAAATATATAAGCCCTATTGCATCAGAACATTTTCAGTGTTATTCCATGTTAAGGAAAGCAATCATGCTCAAGGATATGATTATAGATTTAGGATTAGACTCAGTGCTTTCATACCAGTGTGAATTAAAGTTGCTTATTAACATGTGGGCTTATACCTTTGGGGAAGTCAGATCACAGAAGAGCATACGCATGTTACACTTGCTATCTCAGGGGCGTTTTGTAATTAGACTGGATTCAGTTGCCAGACCCCTCCCAGAGCTAATGAGCTAGGGTACTGCTATGGCTCTTTGCATTCAGAAAATTGAAGTTAGAGATTAAATGACTCTGAAATGACTCTTGTTTCATCTTGCCAAGTCATTTCTGAAGGCTCAACTCAACGTAGGTCTGAATTCTGTAGGGGGTGTTTGAGTCACTTGATAGGAACATGATTTTCTCTTACTGCATTTTTGTTCTTTTCCTGAATTATGAAGTGAGATTGTTATTTGTACTGAAAAAAAAAGTACTTATCTGAATGCTTTATATCAGACATCTTAATTTCTCTTTTAATTCCTACTCATTCCTCTCCTCTATTTCCCCTTTTCTAGATAAGTCCGCATTTTCACTGGAATGATTGGATCAAAAAGGCAAGATTGAGTGAGGTAAGCCACTTGGGGACTGCTGTGAGCACCCACATGTTCAGGCCCAAGCCAACTATTCTGTGGTGAACATAGATTTAACTAATGTGGCTTCACACTGTGGTTGAACCCCACCGTGTTTGGTCAGACCCTTGCGAAAGGCTGAGTTCAATACGGCAAACAATGCATGTGCGTAAAGCAATTATTATTTTGGTCTGTTGGCCTCAAATTAGTCGGGAAAGTGTGGCTGTGCATATATGTACAGAAAATACATGGACAATTTTTTTGCACTGGCCAGGATACCTCAAGTAAAGGTGAGATTACGTGAAACACAGCTGGACTGGAATTATCATTAAGGAAATTGCCGACTTGAGGGGAGAGAAATCAGGAAGATGTAATGTCTCCACTCTTCCTACCCATTTTGGGGGACAGGTGTCATGTCATCCTTTTCAGTAAGCTGAGTAGACGCAGTCCAAGCATAACACATGCTCTGAAATTGACTCCGGATCAAGGGAGGAAAGAAAAGATAAGGCCAGAATAAGGTAAAACTCAAGGGAATGCTGGCTTCTGTGGTAGAGTCAGGACTGTGGGAAGAGCCTTTAGGTACGGGCTTCTCAGTCTTATTGTTCCTGGTTTTAGAATTGCTTTTTTAGTGTAAACTAAATCACTTTTCTTTGAAACAATTGGGAAATATATAAGTAAAGTCTTAAAATTATTTATGCCTATTGATCTACGTATTCAATTTAGAGGAGTCTCTTTTAAGGAAATCATCAAAAACAAGTCCTACCATTTATATTCAAAGTTTTTTCTGTCACATTATTTAAAATAATGAAACACTGGGGGATAAAACCCACTCCTTAGTAATTCAGAGCTTGTTGAATAAATAGTGGCATAGCCACATAGTGAAGTATTACACATCTGTTAAAATTATAATTGTGAAAATTTTATATTCCTGAAAGAAAATATGGAAGCAAGATATCACGTAAAAATGCAGTATTCAAAATTATCTATGTTGGGGGATGACTTTGATTGATACATAGAAATTAGATGGGAAGAAAATACAGAAATTTTTTCTCAGGTTTCTGTAAAAAATTTTTCTCAATAATGCCAGTCTCATAGGGATGTTGTACAGATTTTATGAGATAATGTGAATAAATTAATGGATACACATTCATATGCCCAATAAATGTTTATTCCACTTATTCCTTCTTTTTCATTGAATGTGGCTTGCCCAAGAAAACACCACCTCCCACCTAGCCCTCCAGAAGCAAGCTGGTCTTCTCTCACTGGCTTCTTGTCAAGCCCAGAGACCTGCCCATGCTCTTGGCTACCCAGGAAATCTTCCCAACTACTCTTCTTCCACTCTCATGCAAAAACGTCTTTAGGGTCCTACAATTTCCAGCTTGTACCTCACAATTCCTTTTCCTCCATTCCGTTTTTCTTACATATCCAAATCAATTCCCATGCATTCTTAGCTGACTTTGGCTATAGTGGACCATTATCTTCTCTGTACCAACTCTTAGAGGGTTGGGTCACATTGAAAGGGTAGGAAACAAGACATAGAAATGTACCAGTTTAGGAATGAAGTCCTCTATTTGGAAGTAGATGTCCTGGGGTAGATAAGAGGGACCAAAGATAAGTAGATTCTTCCTAATTGGCTCCAACATGGGCTCTGGGCTTTGGAACTCTGGAAGCTCCACGTGACAGCAACTCCCACTTCTCCTCTACTCCCAAGTCTTTCAGATGTCTAATTTCTTAGAACTTCAGCTTCATAACTACCAGTCAGTCTTATCTGCCAGCCTTCACCCTACTTCATGGTCTTTTTTATCCATGCTGGCTTTAATAATTTATATTCTAACCCTACTTTCTCTCTACCACTTCCATCTGATTCAACCCTATGTTTCCTTGTAATTTGCTCACATGTTGGTCCTTAGAATTAGGCTCTAAAAATTTTCAGTTGAATTCTCAGATTCCCTTACTCTGATGTTAGATTTGACTATGTTCATTCTCGCCCTGAAATTTGCTCTTATTCTCCTTGTACCAGATTCCTTGGATGGTACAGGTGAAAACTTTCTAGCTTGGAATCAGGAAAGCATAGTTCTACCTCTATCCAGAAGGAATTGGATAACTCAAATGATGTTAATCATAAAAAAAATTAAATAATAATGTTCCAAGGTATATCTGTCCAGGGTGTCATATAAATGGTCATATATAGGAAGTATCATGGTGCAATCCAATGTGATTCCATTTTCAAATCAAGCTCTTTCCTGCCAAAGGGGATTATAAAACCCCTCCTTATTAATGAAAAATGTTGACCCAGTGGGGTGAACCACACCACATGAAAATCATGAAAATCATCATAAAGACTTTATAATAGTTAAGGGTTAACAGTCTACCAAAAAAAAAAATGTGAGTTTTGAAATAAGTTCCTCTAATAAGAAGCAAATATCCTGGGGTAGACAAGAGACAAGAGGTGTGTGAAGAGAAAAGATTTCTTTTTTCACCCATTACAAGGTTCGATACCCCTGTAACAAAAGACAGATTGACAAGAGAAAAGCATAACAAATTTATTTAATGTAAGTTTTGTTTGATGTGGAAGCCTTTAGAAGTAAATATTCAAAGAACCAGGGAAAATTGTATTTTTATGGTCAGCCTTGCAGAAGTGTGATTGGAGGGCAAAAAGATATGATCTAATGGTAATAAACTGGAGGAACTTAGCAAGGCCTGTTTGTTCAGTTTCTTCTTGGCATCCCTGTGTGACATTTCTTCCTTCCAGGTATAGGGCAAAACACCTGCCCCATGATAGTCTTGAGGGAAAAGGCACAAGAGAAGTCACAGAGACTTTCCTGCTTCTGCTATTTCCTCCATTTCCACAATGCCATGTTTTGGGGTTCCATGTTTTGAGCCCTAATGGGCAAAGGAATAGAATGTCATTTCTGAACAGAGTAGATGTATTCCCATGACCACAGATGGGTTGGGATTATGGCTAAATTCTTTAATGAGAAGGAACTGGGATTCAGTATCAAAGCCTATTGGATAGGCTCATGCAAGTAACCTCACGTTTTACCTATAGCCTGTTTGAGAGAGCCAACATTCTCTATGTGAAGACAAACGAATGAAAAAGATATATGCAATATATGCTATGAAAATGATAACATTTTCTGCCATTAGTTAATCATTGTCAGGCAATGCATTGAGCCATGGATTCTCTTATTTAATCCTACAACAACCTCTGCAGTAGACACTATTAATCCCGTTTTTTTTTTTTTTCAGATGGAAAAGCCTGAGGCTCAGAGAGCTAAATTAGCTTGCCAAAAGCCCCTAAGCTTGTAGCAAATACCTTTTGGATTTGAATGCAGTGCTATTTAATGCTACATATGAGCTTTTAACCAGGAGGTTATATTGTCTTGCACACAGACTAGATGTGAACAATGGAGATGGGATTTACTGGAACAGTTAGGGAGGGTGAGGGGCACTGAAAAGCCCCCCAGAGGTGGGAAGTGTAAAGGCATGTTGGCAGTTGCAGGAAGCAATAGCATACACTGTTTCCCCAATTCCTGCTCCCCTCACGATCTCTGAGTCTCTGCCCATCGCTACCTCTACCTAGTATTTTCTTATGCTCAATATTTATCCCAAGGAGTTCATACCAATCTCCACCACCCTCCCATTAAGTAACATGTTTATATTGTCTGTTGTATAGTAAACACTTTTCCCCCTGAGGCCTCCCAACACTCCACCCCTTAAGAAAAGCAGCTATACCTTGTTTGCTGCTTGAAATGTACAAAATGTGATGATGTTTACTTTGTTGAGATTGAAACCAATCACATACAAAAATACTTTTTTAAGGGAGAAAGATGTCAGCTCTGCCTTGCATTCAAATACTCAATCTTTTCTGACTTACATTGAACAACCTTGAGCAAATCACTCTCTGGTTTCTTTGTTCTGTTTGTGCTACACAGCAGCAGGAAGAGAGTCCATTCCAAATATGGTGTGATCACTCAAATATTAAAGCTTTTTACACTCTGCTTCTGTTCATTCATTCTTTTCTTTTGATCTAACAAAACTTCTTAAATTATAAATTAAGGAATTTTAGGTTGGTTTTTCCCCCCAAGGGGAAAACGTATGACTTCAAAGTAAATGTTAGTGGAATAGTGCAGCAGACCACGTCAATATTTTCATTTGGCCCATGGCACGTGATACCTTGAGAAAGATACCACACTTGGGATGATTTTTAAAGGAGATGTTTGTTTTTAAATGCAGTGAAACAAGTTAGTCATTTTTACTTAGAAGATGAAATAACATCTCCAAACTGCTTTCAAACAGCCTTAAGAATACATAATCAGCCGTTTTATAAAATCCAGCTCTAGTTTTGCCCCTTGAGATTTTCCAGAAGATCAGCTGGTAAATAACTACTTTTAGCTTCTGAAACAAATAACAAAAATTAATAATAAGTCAATCAAGATAATACTAAGGAGAAGATACAGTTGGAATTCTCTTCTAGAATAGTATTTTATGGAATGCAATTAACTAGTCATTTGGAGAGTTTGTCTTCTTTATTTTTAAATTTACTGATACTTAAGAGTGTCCCTTTCTTCAGGAAGCCTTTCTTGGCTATTTGACCTCATAGGTGTAGGTGGCCACCTTCTGTTCTCTCTTGCTCTGCTGCGCGTAGCTCCATCAAAGGGTTCATCACGTTGGGTTATAATCGAGAGTTTGCCTCCCCAACTAGACTGGACTCCTTGAGTGTCAAGAGCTATGCCATTCCCTCTCCTTATCTACTAGCACAGTGTGAGGCGGAGTAGAAACTTAGTACATGGTGTTCAAAATGAACTGAACTTGGCTATGCCTCAGTGGAAATATGATTAATGATGGGGACACTTGTCCAGGATGTTTTCCCTCAGTTCAGTGACATAAAAAGTTTAGAGGCAAACTGCAGCATACAAATAAAATGACAAATATGAAAACAAGGCCCCAAATATTTCTTCTCTTCTTTGAGTCAAAACACAGTGCCAAAATCTCATAAGAAAAAGTTGGCCCCAAATATGCTTATGTTTGAACAAGTCAGAAATATAATGAGAATAGAATTTTTTTTTTTCGCATTATAGAATTCCTGAACTAGAATGAAGAAAATAACACAGATTTGGAGAGTTAACAAAGACACTTAACTTCCAGGAAAAAATAACAACAAATAACAACAAAAACCCTTGGGTGGTCTTTGCATGATGATCTCAAGCATTCCAATTTGATCCTATGCTTTATTGTAAATGGTAAAAATGTGGTTATAGAATCCACATTCCTGACCCAAGAACTGATCCATGATGCACAAACACCATTGACCATCAGGACACGATGTGACAGTAACAATGATGCTTCTTTATATTCGTACAGTTTACAAACATTTTCACATATAATATCTGAGTTCATCCTCATCAAAATCCTATATGGTAGGAAGGCCATGCTCTGCTATCTTATCCCTGTCTTCCAGATGGCAGAACAAATGCTAGGAGCTTTGCCTGGGGTCATAAACCCTCAAATATCAGCTAGCCACAGCACTCAACAGCAGGGATGGGAGATTTCACAGTCTCAGGCTGGACCCTGCCAATCTCAGTCATCTGGTCCAACATCATTTCTTGATACAGATAATCAAGATTGTATTTGACTTACATAATTTAAGACAAATAGCTGCAATTCCTATAATTCTATAAATATTTATTGAATACCTTCTATGAGGTAGGGTCACATAGTAAATGTGTAAAGCATAAAATAAATATTATTCACTACATTTTAATATAATTTCAAGCACCAGAAGAAAGGTTTTGCTTGTACTTATAAAACTCTACAAAACCAGCATTATTATGTCCACTTTCTAGAATATGCCCAAGGTAACAACGCTAAAAACTGTCAGCTGGACCTTGAAACCAGTTCTGCCCAATCCCAAAGGCCATTTCGTGACATCATCCTGCCTCCCTGAAAATGTAGCAGGTCATGTTTCTTATTAACAAGACACTTTGGGGGGACTTGAGTGGGTCTTTGAGACAAAATATGCTTGAAATACTATTTCCAAATAGTAGTCATTATCAGATCATGATTGAATGCAAGCTCGAAGGAATGCTGGAAACCAAACAGTGTCTTCTGACACAAAAGCAGTCCGCAGACATGTGGTCGTGGTTCCAATTCTCACTTTGTAAACCTGATTTTGTTTGTCTCTTGCTTTTGTTTCTCTGAAATTGATGTCAACTTCATTCCTGGTAGAAATTGGTTGTTCCATGGTATAAAGTCACACGTTTACCTGTTTGACTGAATACAAAATGGAAGGGCTTGCTTTGTGGCATCCCGATATATTTATATAAATTATTACTAGCTGAAGATAGATTGATTGGCTCTACAGTCATTATAATGTCAGGGTTCCTGTGATCCAAGTACTGGACATGATAATGAAAAGAATATGGAGCCTCAGGATCCAGCTGTGTTTTCTTTTAAGCTCTATGACCTTGAAGAAGTTATTCCTTCACTCTGAACCTTGTTATTTTATTTTTTTATGTTGTTATAAAGATCAAATAAGATCTGAAGCTCTATAAATAGGAAGTTATGTTAGCATGATCATCATCATTAACAAAATGATATTGGTAAAAGTCCTTTAATAAAAGAAAAACTATATTCTCACTTAAAATATATTTATGAACATTCAGATAAATTTATTCACCAGGAGAAATAGAAACTATGCTCAGCAAAATGGCTAAATCTGTACATGATTTCTGTAGAATCATAAGTCTTCATGTCCTCTCTCTTCCCTACTCCTCGTTACCTAAGGGTCACCTCTTCATCCCTCCATTCTTTTCATCTCTAATCTCTAGCAGAAGAGGAAAGGATAAGATAATCAGTCTTTTGTGCTTATTGCTGTTTAATAGGGTTGCCAATGTGGGGCGTGGGGAATGGCAGGCCAGTGAAGCTAAAACCCAGCTCGAAGTTGACAGAGCCCCTCAGGATACTCAGAGATAAGAAGGAAGAATGTGAAGCGGGTACACTGTAATGAAGTAGCTTAAAGGCCAGGGGATGGTGGACTACAGATGGAAGATCACAGGACCGCAAGTGTGTTTGGAGCTCTCCTTTCACAGTTACAGAGAATGAGAGTTTTTCAACCCCCACAACTCTCATTTAAACAGGGAGCATATCTCTATATCATAGGGTAGATGTAAGGATTATATGAAATAGTGTATATAAAATTCTTTTAAACACAATAAAGTTCTATACAACTATTGTTAGTAGTATCCATATATCATTTGCCCGAAAGCTTACTTTTCAAAATATGTGCTGAAGCACAGACCACTCATAAGGGTTTGCCTATACCAAAGGGTCACTACTATTCAGGGTATAGTTCACAGTGCTTGACAAGAATTAACTTATTGTCACTTTTTAGCAAACTCTTCTTGTGGGTCATTAACTTGCTATTCTACACTCTTTGTTAAGTACGTATTTTTCCAACTCTTAAAGTCAGGTGCAATAATATAAAAAATAATTTTGTTATTTATCTATGTATTTCTCTTTTATGCACGTAGATATGTACTGAAAGTCCACTCTGTGTTAGGTATTATACTGAGTTCTGTAGACAGAAGAACTGATCATTGGCGATAGCCAGCAAGGACATCACATACAAATGAGAGACTTTTTTTAAAACTTTGTTAAGTACTGGACTGTGAAATGTTATAATAGGTACTTGATTCTACATTTGCTTACTCATTGTTGAAACTATTCCCTTATGAAAGCTCATAATGAGAGGTTTGGATGTGAAGTCAGAAACAAATCTTGCTTACAGTTTGCCGGTTTAAATTCTAGCCCATCTAATAGCCAAGGGTAAAGATTGATGCTTTCAGTTCTGTGCACTCTACTACTTGTTAATGATTGCACCCCTGTAAGCGTCAGTATGCTGATCAGTATCTGAAAACTGGGACCATAATGTTGTTCTGAATAGCATTGTGAGCATTAAAGAAAATGATGTATGTGAGCATCACCTGTTAACACATGACTCATGCTCAGAAAATGTTCAAACCAATGGGAATTCACTCGGTGTTGACATCTCTGCAGATTAAAGAACCAAGGTCTTTTTAGTCTCTTCACCTATTCAATTCATACGTATTAGTGTGAATTTTAAAATTAAAGTCATTTTTAAAGCTCAGGGTCCAGGTTGTCTTAATTTTGTTGAATTTTCCTATGAAGGAGCTTAAACCCTGTAGAAAATGGAAAACAGCAAGCTCCAGGAAACTTAAGGTAATGTTAAATATCTCCCTTCTTCCATATACTTCACTCTTCTTTGTCTTTGATATTCACATCTTAAGAGATAAAAAACACAAATAATTCCCTTTAATTGTGCTTAAGTTCTAAAAATGAATAAGATTTCCTCATTAGAATAAACCATTTTAACATCATAATAAAAGAATTACATATAAAATAATAAAATATTAAGATTAGTGAAATAATAGTATGATTCTAACAAGGTAATAGCTAATGCTGTTCAATATAAATATAGCAACAGCAATATCATTGTTTGACTATTCGAACATGTTACACATCCAAGATTTCTTCCAATGTCTTATGCAGATTAATCATCTTAAGACACAGTGAAGACTGACATCAGCAAGGTGGCAGGATAGGACTTTCCAGCACTTGTTCTCCTGCAGAAACATTAATTTAAACAACTCTCCACACACAAAAATACCTTTACAAGAGCTCTGAAAACCAGATGAGATATCCCAGTAATTTGTTGTAGCACAGGAAAAAAGAAGAGGCTAGAAAGGACAGTTTCACATTACCCATGTCACCCTTCCCCAAATCCAGGCAACACAGCATGGAGAAAGATACATTCCACTTGGGGGAAGGAAAGAAAAGTGAGCACCAGACTTTGCCTCTGATGACAATACCAGGCTTGTCTCAGTAAAACCCAGTGCTGGGCAGGCGCCCAAGTCCCCAGACCCAAACTGGTACCACGGACTAAGTCTCTAGGCCCACGCTAGTACTAGGCTGGATCCTTTAGCCACAAGCTCCAGAAGGCTCTGGACCAACCCCAGTGCTGGGCCATGCCCTATGGTCCAAACTTTGGGCCACCCCAGCACAAGGCCAGCCTCCACAGACTCAGGCTCTGGGCTGACCCCCATGGACACAGACTCCAGGCCAGTAGCCATAGTCTTAGCCTTCAAGCCTACCCCAATGCCAGACCAAATCCTATGGTGCCAGACTCCAGGGCCCACCCCTAAAAACTGAGCCTCTAGGCCTACCTTGGCACTGGGCAAAATCTCAGATCCCCAGGCTCCAGCCTTGTCCAGAAGGCTAGGATTCTGGGCAACCTCAGTATCAGACCAACCCCAGCAGCTCCAGGCTTTAGGGCTGCCCAAGCCCCCAGGCTAGACCTCAAAGCCATAGTCATCAGGCCAGCACATGCAGACCCAGCCTCCATGTCAACCCCTATGGATACAGGCCCCAGGCATACCCAGTGCCAGGCCAGCCCCTATGGCTTCATGTTTCAGTAGACCCAGGGTCTAGCAGACTTAACATCTGGGCCTATCCCAGTAGTCCCTGGTGCCAGGCCAGCCTTCCTGGACTGAGGCTCCAGGTGCACCCCTGAAGACCTAGAACCCAAACCCAATCCATGAACTCAGGCTTCGGGCCTACCCCAGAACCAGATCAACCCCTATGGGCCCAGGCTTCAGGCCAGCCCCTGCAGATACAGGCTATAGGCTTGCCCTCACTCACCCAGGCTCTATGTACATTCTTGTGGCCCTAATCAATAAGGTTTACCCCAATAAATCCAATCTTTAGGCCTAACCCTTGGACACAGGTTCCAGGCCTACCTACCTAGTGACCCAGACAACAGGCCATCAGCAAGCCTTCCCACGTTCCACCCAGACAGCCTACCCAGAATCTGGGCAGGATGACTGGTGCAAGGCTTTCTCAGACAAAGCCATTCTGCAAAGAGTGGAATAAGTCTCTCCTTTTTCAAATATGCAGACATAAACATATGGCAATAAGAAACACGAAAAACCAAGAAGAGATAACACCACCAAAAGATCACATTAGTCTCCCATTAGCTGATCCCAAAGAACTGCAGTAGTCCCCTCTCACTCATAGCTTTATTATCTGTGGCTTCAGTAACCCACAGTCAATCATGGTCTGAAAAATATTAAATGTAAAATTCTAGAAATACACAATTCATAAATTTTAAATTATGTGAGTTTCTGAATAAGATAATGAAATGTCCTACTCTCTCCTGTTGGTACATGAATCCTCCTTTTGTCCAGAATATCCATGTTATAGATGCTACCTGTCCATTAGGTAAGTCATAGCTGTCTCAGTGATCAGATTGACTGTCATGATATTGCAGTGCTTGTGTTTCAATAACTCTTATTTTATTTAATAATGATCTCAAAGTGCAAGAGTAATGAGGCTGGCCATTTGGATATGTAAAAGAGAAGCTGTAAAGTGCTTCCTTTTAGTTAAAATGTAAAAGTTCTTGACCTAATAAGCAAAGAAAAAAAAGTCATGTGCTGAGGCTGCTAAGATCTGTAATATGAACAAATCCTCTATCTGTGAAAATGTAAATAGTATATTGTTATGCTACTTCTATTATATTATTGTTGTTGATCTCTTATTGTGCATAATTTATAAATTAAACTTTATCATACACATGATGCATAGGAAAAACATAGTGTATATAGGGTTTGGTAGTATCCGTGTTTTCAGGTATACACTGAGGGTCTTGTAATGTATTCTTCGTGGATCATGGAAGACTGCTGCAGAGGTACACAAACTTCCTGAAAAAGAATTGAAATTGTTTAAAGAAAGATCAGTGAACCTCAGGAAACTACAGAGAAATAATTCAATGTAATCAAGAAAACAATTAATGACCAAAATTAGAAATTTAACAGAGAGATTGAAATTATTTTTAAAAAAACCAAACAGAAGTTGTGGAACTAAAAAATACAATGAATGAAATTAACAATGCAATCAAGAATATCAATAGCAGAATTGATCAAGCAGAAGAAAGAATCTGTGAACTCAAAGATCGGTTATTTGAAAATATATAGTTAGAAGGGAAAAATGAAAAGGAATGAAGGAAGTTTAAGGGATTTATGAGATAGCATCAAAAGAGAAAATATTAGATATGCAGAAATTAAAGCAGAGGAGAGACACAAAAGAGGAGAAAACTTATTTAAAGAAATAATAACAGAAAGACTTTTCAAATCTGGGAACAGATATAAATATTAAGGTATAACAAGGTCAAAGGCCTCCTATCAAATTCAATCTAAACAAGACTCACCAAGACATACAATTAAACTATCCAAAATCAAACACAGAGGATCTTGGAATCAGCAAGAAACAAAAAAGCAAATCATATATAAGAGAGTTTAAATAAGGCTAGCAGCAGATATTTCAGCAGAAACTTTACAAGCCAGGAGAGAGTAGGATGATATATTCAAAGTGCTGAAGGAAGAAAACTATCAGCCCATAATACTTCACCTAACAAATCTGTCCTTTGGAAATAAAAAAGAGAGAGACTTTCTCAGATAAACAAACATTGGGGGAATTCAACACCAACAGACCTGCCTTGTAAGAAATGCTAAAGGCCGGGGGCGGGGGCCTTAAAAAAAATGCTAAAGGGATTTCTGCAAGCTGAAAAGGATGCTAATGACTAACATAAAAACATCTGAAAATAAAAAACTCACTAGTAAAAGTAACTACTTGTTCAAATTCAGAATATTTTAATACTACAATTATGATGTATGAATTACTTATATCTTTAGGCACATAAACCAATGGAAGAGACTAGAAAGCCCAGAAATAAACCCACATGTTTATAATCAATTGACTTTCAACAAAGGTGCCAAGAGCACACAATGGGGAAAGGGTGTCTCTTCAATAAATGGTGTTGACAAAACTGCATATGAGCATACAGAAGGATAAAATTAGAGCCTTATATCACAGCACATAGAAACATAAAGTTTATTAAAAATTAAATGTAAGATCAGAACCTATAAAGCTATTAGAAGAAAACATAAAGGCTCCATGACTTTGGGCAATGATTTTTTTGGCTATAACACCAAAAGCACCGGCAATGAAAGTGACAATAGACAAAAGGAATTACATCAAACTAAAAACCTTCTACACACCCAAGGAAACAATATACAGAATAAAGAGAAAATCTACAGAATGAGATAAAACATTTGCAAAATAAAATATATATTTGTTAAGGGGCTAATATCTAAAATATATAAGGAGCTCAAGCAATTCAATAGCAAGAAGACACCCTGATTAAAAAATGGACAAAGTACCTGAATAGACCTTTCTCCAAAAAAGACATACAGATGACCAATAGGTGTATCAAAAAATGTTCAACATCAGTGATCATCAGAGAAATGCAAATTAAAATCACAATGAGATATCATCTCACACCTATTATAATGACTGTTCTCAAAAAGTAGAAAGATAATAAGTGTTGGTGAGAAGGTAAAGAAGAGGAATACTTGCACACTGTTGGTGAGAGTGAAAATTAATACATTTTTCCCATAACTTTTTGTGTGTTTACATAAATGTAATTTTTCATAAATTAGCCATTTATAGAAAATAGTTTGGAGTTTTCTTAAAAAACTAAAAATAGAACTATCATATGATGCAGCAATCCCACTATTGGGTATATAGCCAAAGGCAATAAAATCGTTATGCTGAAGAGATATCTGCACTCCCATGTTCATTGCAGCATTATTCACAATAGCCAAGATATGGAAATAACCTAAGTGAACAGATCACTGGAGATAGAAAATGTAGTATATGTACACAATGGAATACTATGCAGCCTTCAAAAAAAGAAATCCAATCATTCGTTACAACAGGGATGAACCCTGAGAACATTATGTGAAGTGAAATAAGCCAGGCATAGAAAGAAAAATCCTACATGATCTCACTTATGTGTGGAATCTAAAAAAGTTGAACTCATAGAAGCAGAGAGTAGAATGGTGGTTACCAGGGGCTGGGGGCAGGGTGGGAGTGTGAGGGAGATATTGCTAAAACAATACAAAATTTCAGTTATACAGGAGGAATAAGTTCAAGAGATCTGTTGTACATTATGGTCACTATAGTTAATAACAATGTATTTTGAAAATTGTTAAGAGTAGATTTTTTTGTTGTCACCACAAAAAATGAGTATGTGACATAAAGCATATGTTAATTAGCTTAATTTAGCCATTCCACAATGTATATATATTTCAAAACATTATTTTATGCATAATTATATACAATTTTTATTTGTCGATTAAAAAAAAAAGACACAAGCAAAGCCAGTATCATTTTACCCATGTTACAAATGAGGCAACCCAGGCTCAGAAACACACAAAACACTAAATGTGTTAGGCAAGGCTTACAAGTCTGGTGTCCTTTTTTTTGTTGAAATCACAATCATGTAAATAGTCACAATATTTTAATTCTGCTCTTCTTTATCCCCCATACGTGATGCAGAATCAACTCAAAACAAATACCACTCATCAAAGGAATATTGTAAAGCAATTTTACACAGAAACCACTGTCGGAGTTTGTTTTCTAATACAGCGAGTGGTATTCATGATGGGGGTCCCCTGTGAACCTGAAATAAAGACAGATTAGAAGACTAACAGTTGCTCAGTGACTGTTGTGTGCTGGCTGCCACATGCATAGGCTATTTTGTTTAATCCTCATGCAGGGTCACCATGTATTTGCCTAATTTTACAGATGAGCAAACTGAGGTATAGAAGGGAAATGCCTCGCCTAAGCAGACCCAGGGAGAAAGAGACAAAGTCTAAATTGGAAATTTGATCCACGTGACTGGAAGAATAGTACATTGCTCTCTCTGAAGCCTCCTGCCTCCTAGAAGGAAAATAAATGATTTTTCAGGTTGACACTCCCTCTTCCCCTGCCCCTTCCTGTTATGTGGTAAACAGGCCCAGCCAATCCCAGGTGCACCATGGAGCCTGTGATGTTTTTAATATAAAAGAAAACAGGCCTCCCTGTACTCTTTTCTATCTCATGTGACAAATAGCATATTTTTTCAAATAAATACCAGCCCATGGATATCATGTGCTATAAGGAAAGACAGAGAGAACTGGGTCTAAAAGGAAAATCAGTCAGATTAGCGGCAGAGGGTAGCCTTCCCGATGGATGTATTTAATGAAAACTGGTTAAAGTCCCATGTGTCACGCAGAGGAAAATGAGTCATCGCAGTTGTAGAGGGTTAAATTTAGGAAGCACTTTCCTAAGGAAAAAGCTATCTTTTTTAAGGATAATTGATTCACTGATCCGCAAAGGGAAGAACATTCTCAATTTACAACCTCCAGAGACCTTTGAGCCACTCTGCAAACCAATACCTGGATGGTGTGAAGAGGAACGAGCTAGAAATTGATGATAAATGAACTGACCACTGGGAGCATTGTGCAGCCATTATCTGAGCCCACAAAAACTGCAACTAAGCAGGAGGGGGACAACCAGAGCTTCTCTACCTTATGTTCTTTTTTATGTTCTTAAAATTGCTTTAGGATCAGTTTTATGTTTTATTCTGCCTTGGAAGTGTGGAATAGTGACAGAGGCATAGCTTCGGAGTCAGACATAGGAAGATTCCAATCTTTTACTGCTAGTTACTAGCCAGAAGCCAAAATTCAGACCCACAATTAGATATTTCCAAAGTCCATGTTCTTTCCTTTGAATCATATTGCCTCCAAACACACACTTTTGAGCAGCCTGTTGTGATGTCTGATATCTAACTATTGGATAAAATTGATAGTTAAGAAAAGGAAAACTAGTACTGAGTGCCTATGTACCTGGCATTCTGCTAAACACTTTCACATACAGTGTCTCCTAAAATAGGTGTAATAATGTTGTAGGTGAGGTTCAGAGGAATTAATGTTATGCAGTTAAAGAATTGCCACTGGAGATTGGGTGCGGTGGCTCGTGTCTGTGATCCTAGCACTCTGGGAGGCTGAGGCAGGAGGATCACTTGAGGTCAGGAGTTCAAGACCAGCCTGTTGATTTTAGTAGTATCTACACTATTAAAGTGGAGTCACAGACAATCTGGCTACTCTGTGAAATACATGTGAAGCATAGATGAGTTTTAATAAATATGTGGGTGAATAAGTAAGTCACATTACATTTTTGTGAACTTTGAGCGCAATAAAAATGGCTGTTACTTACTTGTCTGGACTTAGGACTTTATACTTTTTGCTATAATTAAGTAATTTTCCTTGAATGCATCATTTTCTCCAACAAAATTCTAAATTCCTTAAGGGTTTGATTACAATCTGGTTGAAAACTATCTCCTCCTCTGTGTATGTGGGTGTGTCTGTCTGTCTGTCTGTCTTAATCAAATTACTTTCCTCTAATTGGTTCCCAATAAATGTTTTATTTATTTTATTTACCAAACACTTTTATAGTACTTACTATGCATCCCATACTGTAAGTGTTCTCAAAAGTAACTCGTTTAATCCTAATTACAATGCTATCAGGCAGGTATCACTATTATCCTCTTATTACTGGTGAAAAAACTATGGCACAGAGAGGTTAAGTATCTTGCCTAAGGCCACCCAGGTAATGAATGAAGAAGCCAGAATTCTAAGGCACTTTGAACTCCAAAATATATGAGAAAAACTTACAATGTTAGCATTATTATGTCATAAAAATGGGTAAAAAAGACTTAGTGAATAAGAGAATGCATATAATTTATTGTACAACTTGCTATGTGTAAGGTACCATTCTGGGTAATATATATCCATTATCTGGTTTAATCCTTTCAGATAAATATCAACATGTTCATTACACTTTCCACTCATACAGGAGAAGGTTATAATAATACTCAGAAAAAACACATAACTCAAAATACCATTTCATTGTAAAATATTTTAAAGACATGGCTAAGAAGACCCTTATTTAGTCCAGACTGATTTAATTTATTTCTATTGGGTTGGGGACCTGCAAGAAAACCACCCCAAATAGTTCCCACAGAAGTGAATAGAAAAATCAAATGCATCCGGGGGCTCATATTTCCAGTCGCGATCTGAGCAGGAAGGAGAGCGGGGATTAGAGTCAGACAGCCCTGTGTTCAAATCCTAGTCCACTCTTTCTAATCCTGTGTGCTTTTAGAAGAACAACTCAACTTCTAGTCTCTTATGTAAACTGACATTGATAGTCCCTATACATTAGGGTTGTTATAAACTAAATGTGATTATACAATTAAGGGTTAAAGGGGAGTGCCGGGCAGAGGGATGGGCCGAGGTGAGAAAAGCAGACTTGAAGAGACTGAAAAAAAGTGCAGAGCCAGGGCAAGCGTGTGAGGCAGACACAGTCAGTCAGGACCATGTCGTACAGAACCAGGCCATGGTAAGGATTTATTTTAAAGGCAATAGGAAGCTTCGAAGGGCTTTAATGAAGAAAGTGGCATGCTCAAACGTTTTTGTCTCTTAAGAACTCAATAAAGTCTGTACCCCAAAATTATCGCTTTTTATTTTAAATATATGCCCATTTTGAGTTCCTACTTAGTGTCAAGTACTGTATTAACATTTTTTTCCTCTTAGATTACCTAGTTTAGTTTTCATTAACTGTCCTATGAAAAATTGTAACCTAAACTATTTTACATTTTACAAATGAGGAAGTAAAGTAATAGAGAAGGGAACTGGAATTTGGATTCAGATTCATCTAAGTCGTCTTGCTGTCATCACCTGGTAAGCGGAGGCTCTGAATACTAGTTGCCCCTGTGAAGGACTTGAGTGACAGTGGTGTAGAAGGAAGACAGAGGGCCCCAGGAGTATAGAGTCTCTGGCAGACACACCTTATTGCAACACCCCGGGAATCACATCTTTGCATATTCCCGTCTCCTTGAATGCAGGCAGATTCTGTAGCTTGCTTCTAGCCAATAGAATAGGGCAAAGTCAGTGGGATAGTCATTTCTGTGATTGTGTTGTTGTATAAGACCCCATTGTAGTAGACTGCAATGAGAGATTGTCTTGCTAGCTTTGAAGAAGTTAGATGCCATTCATGAGCAAGTTATTTGTCAAAGAACTGTGGCCAGCATCTACTTGCTGAGAGTGAAACCTGGCTGCCAACTGGCAAGAAAACAGGTACCAAAGTCCTGCAACTTCAAAGAACTGAATTACACCCACACGATCTTAGAAGAGGTCCCCATGATCCAGAAATGAATGTGGCCCCGCCAACACCTTCATTGTAGTCTTGGGAGACCCTGAATATAGAGCCCCGTGAAGGTGTGCCAGGACTCCTGACCCGCAGAATGCGGTAATTGTAAACTAACACAGATTCTGCTCTGTCCAACTAAAAGAGAAAGAGTGGCTACTAGAAAGGAATGTTGGACCCAAGGCAGCCCAAATACCCAGGGATCCAGAATAACATAGGAGCAAATTCTCCAGAGAAGAGTCACAGATCAAGCCAGAAATAGGATGTAGTTTAGAATGAAAAATGGATCTGAGGCAGGGTCACCTGAACTGTGAGTTGATCAAGAGGCTAAAATTCCACCTTTTCTGTTTTTTCCTCTTCTATACTTTCTATCCTTAGCTTGAAGGAACAATTTTGAATTCTGCCATATTCATTACAGGAAGATAGGAATCCAGACACTTAGTCGTTGTGCTAGGTGACTGTGTTTTTTTTGTTTTTGTTTTTTTCTTTTTTTGGTATCTGCTGAAAAGAAAGACACAATAGATGCATGTTGTATACCATATTCAAAAATAGAAGTTTGGAGCCATTAACAGTATTTTCATCAATATCGAGCATGGGTTTGTTAGTTTTTTTTTTTTTCTTTTTCTTTGAAAAGATTTAACAACATAAAAATGTTATAAAAATGTTATGACCATTGAAAAAACATATTTGTCATATACAGGTATTTTTTACAATCATTGCCCATATGTTTTAATGTTTTAGAAAGTTACAGTCTTAGAATGCTTTCAGCTAAAAGAAACAGCAAGCCTAGCTCAAACCGATTTATACTATAAGGCCGGCTAACTCATATATCAGGGAGTCCAGAAGTAGAGTAGGTTTATTTAATGTCAACTTATTCAGTATAAAAGACAACAGAGGTATAAAGGTACTTTTACCAAAAAGGTCAAAAAAAAGTGGTTACAGAGATCAAATTCTAGGTGTTTTCCACCTCTACAAACAACCATATTCAGTGTTGGTTTCATTCTCCAGTTGCAACCTGGCTGCAGTGTTTCTTGGTATCACATACAGATAGGACAGTGTCCCAAAGAAGCAGAGAGGGCCACCTCCTCTTGCAGCTCTTCTTAAGAATGAGGCTATTTTCCGTAAAAGGCCCCATGAGATTTCCATTATTGCTTTTTGTCTAGAACCGGGGCACATATCTATTCCTAAACCAATCACTGGCAATGCAAATAGGATTCCTGTCAAGCAATCACACCAATCCAGGAGTTGGCCACCTGCAAGATAAGGCAGGAAGATAACTGAACAAAATCAGATAAGTACTAAAGTAGAAATTGATACTGTGTGGTGTCTAGTACAGGGTGCGTGGCATTTTTTAATTTTAGAAAGACTTTTTACATAATCTTAATAATTATTGTAATAAAGACACAAAGTACTCTAATGTTAATATACCATAATTTATTAATCTTTAATTATTCATTTTATTTCAATGGCCTTATAAGATAAAATGTGAGATAGAATATCCTTAATCTATTCGTCAGTGACTACTGTGGGACTAGGGTGGTGAGGTTAGCCTATGAAGCTTATTTTAAAATGCTGGAAGAATAAGTTTTATATGAATTTAATATTAAATTATTTTATTATTTAAAAATATTATCATGGTATTTTAGTTAACTGCCAGACAAAGGTGAGCAAATTATTTATCTGGGATTAAATATATATAGAACATTCAAGGTCCATGATAGGTTAATTTCTTTTAACCTCTGGTAACAATTTATTTATATTAACTTCTATTTTCCAACATTAAACCAGATTTTTTTTTCTGAAAATCCCAGTGTATTTTTAGTACTTTTAGTATCAGCAACACATCTTCCATTTATTGAGTACCTACTATTTGTTGTAATAATATTATCTCTCATTACCATAATTAACACTATAAAAACAACTTATATCCATTTTGCAGAAAATAGCTCAGAGAATTTGAGTGAATTTAAAAGAGTACTTTCTAGAAAGTGGTGAAAATGAAAATCAAATCTAAATTTGTTAACTTCAACATCCATAACATTCTCCTGAGCTAAACTGCCTAGAATAGTAGCTACTCAATAAATAGTTTGAGTCAGTGAATAGACAAATTTTAAGCTCAAATGAGTGTTTTTGCTCCCCAGGATCATTAAAATGTGATTTTAAAAGCACACCATACATTCTCTACCAATTATGGTACATTTAGCAGAATATGGTCGGTTCAGTTTAAATTGATTCACTTGATTTGATTTGGTTTGTTGTAATAGGCCGAAGTCTGGCCCTCCCTAGAGTTTTAAATAATGTTCCCAGTTCCCCCAATCACCCTACCTAAAGTGTAGCTAATTAAATAGTAAAAAAAAGGAAAAACCTTCTCCACAGGAAGGTCATTTTTTTCCAGGCTGGCTATTTTAGATGGAGTTTATTAGCAGAGTGGAAATGTAATGAAAGGATGATGAACACGGCTGAACTTTCTCATTAGGCACAAAGATTGTAAGGCATAGAATCATCGGGAAACCTTGCTATCCTTCCAACTTTGTGATAAAAAAAGAAAAATTAGGATTAAACCCACACACTCAGGAAGCCACCATCATGAAGCAGAGCACTTCCAGTTCCCTTTGGAGCAGACATGCCACCTTCTTTCTGTTTCATATGCTCACTGACACAAAGGCTTCCAGGATTTGGAGAGTGGTGTGAGTTTTTATGTGCGCATGCGTGCATATATGGGCATGGTATGTCCTGATTTTGCCTCTTACATACTAATGGTTGTGTTATAATGAACCAGTAGGTTCTATTCACCTATTGCTGCCTGGAATCCCCATACTCACCTGAGAATTACTGTGAGCAGATGCTAGACACCAGTGTAGTTATTGCCAGAGATGACAAGATGACAGATTTTTCACAATCTTGTTCTCTTTCTCTCTGAAGCCGCCGGGTACTTACTGTTGCATCTCTCACTTATGCCTCCACTCGAATGGTTGGGAATGGAGCAGTTGAGAAGTGCAAGGGAAGTAACACTTATCAAACTTCTCGTATGTGCTGGACATAAGGAACTCTTTGTGTATCACCTTATTTAGTCCTCTCAACAATTCTTTGATGCAGGTATTCCAATTTTACAGATAGGAAACTAGGGCCTTGAAAGTTAAACTGCACATCTAGGAACACAAAGACAGTAGAACTGCAATTTCAACTCGGGATTCAGGTGAAAAAGAAAAGATCTGGAGACTTTCATAAAATAAAAACATTATTAATGATCTGTGTAATGTAGTTACTCAGCAAATTCACATGACAGTTACCTATTCTGATAGATAACACTCAACCAATAGAATATTATGTATTATGTATTTACTTTTGGTAAGACTACATTTGAAATACTGCATTTGATTTGGGCATCCATATTTATAAATTATTTACAAACTTTTGAGTGTATAGTGAAAGATGCTCAAGGAATAAAGAACGCAAATCAAGAGATGAGAATTTTTTGGTAGACTACGATTGTAAAATATCCTAATTGCACCCTCAAATTGGAGAATTGGGTGGTAAAGGCAAAAATAGTAAATTCCCTTGCCAAAGATCACTGACATTTCCACTACACCAAGTGAAAATATTGAAACAATCTTAGGAAGAATTTTCTCATGAAGGGTTGTGTCTTACTCCATTTTGTGCTGCTATACCAGAATATCAGAGACTGGGTAATTTATAAAGAAAAGAAATTTATTTCTCATGGCACTGGAAACTGGGAAGTCTAATATCAAGGTGCTGGCTTCTAGTGAGGGCCTTCTTGTTGCATCATCCCATGGTAGAAGGCAGAAAGACATGATGGTGCTCATGCATAAGAGAGAAGGGAGGAGGTTGGAACTCACTACTTCATCAGAAACTCACTCTCACAATAACTACCCCACTCCTGCAATAATGGCATTACTCCATTCATGAAAGCAGATCCTCATGACCTAATCACTCTTAAAGGTTCCACCTTTCAGTACTGTTGCCCTGGGGATTTAAAGTTTCCAACAGATGAACTTTGGGAGACACATTCAAACCATAGTAGCTCGCAATCTCAGACACATTTTAAGTCGAAGACTTTTCTTTCAGTGCTTGTGTAATATCTTCCCTGAGGTAGAGGAAGTTGTCTCCAGAGAAAACAGCCCTAGTCTTTGAAGACCCCAAAAGAGTACATGAGGACCAATGAGAAGGTGTTTCAGGGCCAGTTTCAGATTAATATCTGGTAGAATTTTGTAAAAAAAAAAACTAAATGGCTGACAACAAAAGGAAAAAGAGAAAAAAATTAATATTCTCTTTTTCAAAGCATTGTATTAAAACAGTGTTGTGAAATGAAATCATGTCATAACCATCTCAAAAGTGGAAACTAATGCTCAGTTTTGTTTCAGAATACAAGTAATAAGTGTCAGAGATAAACATTAACTCCAGTCTGTGTGGCTGCAAGCTTGTGTTCTTGATTCCCAAGCATTGGCTCCCAGAAGATATTTTAAGTGGAAATTATTCAGTCGCATGTCAGGGGTGCGTTTGGAAATGACCTCACGTTGGGAAGCAGGCTGGTCTTCATGACCTCTTAGATCTCTTCAATTTCTCAGCTTCTTTGATTTTATGATGCAGCTGCATGATATGTGTATAATAGGTGAGGATAAAGATGGAAATTGATGCTGAAAATACAGCTTAGGAGGTTTTCACTTATCTTGCTCCTCTCTGTACAGCTTTGTGGATGACTGGTGTTTGGCTCCATTAAGAGTTTGTATACCATGGGCAACATGTTAGAAATTGCTCCCTCCAACCTTATTATGCCCTGGTTCTTGGCAGCTAAACCACATGCCAACTCCAGAGTGGTTTGCTTTGTGTGAAGGTAATTAGTCTGGGGTTAATTACAGAATCCTTCCAGCTTTATTACACAGGCTCCTCAGAGACAGTCTATTTTTTGAATGCAGTATGCAAGACTGACTACATATAAATTTGCAGCGTTGTTTGCAGTCATGAAGCCACATAAATGAATAAGCTTCCAAGGGGCTAGATGGCAAAGTCTACTGGGTCCTTCCATTCCTAGCTTCGATTCTTTCCCCCATTACTGTGGGCACACAATGACACATATTAGATATTTCCTAGATTTACCATGGACCAGTTGGTCAAATGATTTTTTTTTCGGGGGGGGGGGCAGAAGTTTATATCTATATTATGGGATTTTTCAAAACCATAAATTTCTCTCTCTGAAATATTTAATACTATTGATCATTCTATTTTTAAGACTCTTCATTGCTTCTCAGGATATACCAATTAGGATTTTTTTTCTTCAAGTAACAGAAAACTCAACTGACTCAAATATGAGACATTGTTTATCATATAATTCTCAAATTATAAGACATATAGAGGTAAGAACACAACAAGTGGCGATTACATCAGGTATCTGGCTCTGCTTCCCTGAATTGTTTTTTGGGCCCTTCTTTGTGCCAGCTTTGTCTTCAGAGTGGCCCATATGGCCACAAGTTGACTACCAACTGCAAACTGGGGTGATGTGTCTCCTGGTTCACATCCAGGGTGAGAAAAAGAGTAATAGTACCAATGCATGCAATATGAGTTCTTATTTTCAGTTTCATAGGTCCAGCCTATGTCACTGGACCAGTAAGAGTGTCTAGAAGAGGAATTTCTTTGTTGATTTGAAATGATCTAAAATGATTGGAATTTACTTCCGAAGCTCTGGATCAATTAAGGTTCCTCTACTTGATGTGAGAAGGTCAAAGTAGATTCCTGAACACCATCAGTGTTCTGTTGGGAAGGAAGAAGATGCAACACATGCTGCATAAGTGACCAAGGCCATCCTTTGTGCAAAGTAACACACTCTGCTAGAACCTACGCAGTCTCCTATGGGCTTTCTCCTTACACAAGTATCTCACTTTTGGCATTCTCCATGTTCTGTTCTTGGACTTCTGTTTTCATTCTAGAGATCATTTGTGGGTTATCATAATGTAGAGTAGACACATTATATCACAAATATTTATGGTACAGTGATTAAGAGAACAGACTCAGGAACCAGGCAACCTAAATTTGAGTCCCAATTTGATAACTTGACACCTGAGTCATGTTAAGCAATTTCTTAAATTCTCTGTGTCTCGTTTTCTTCAAATGGAAAATTGTAATAATAGCAGTTCCTATCTCATAAGGCAAATGTTTTTATAAAGATTAGATAACAAGATATATAAAGTGCTTAGAATAATATCTGGCCCTGTTTAAAAAGCTTCCTTATGGTGCGTCAGCCCCAAGAAATGTAGATATGAGTAAAGGAAGGAGTAAAAAATAAATAAAAAGGCATCATGCCGTGTTTACCTATTTTAAGTTCTGAAGGACAACAATGATAAAAATCATGATTAAGAAAAACATGTGTCCTTTACGATTACTCTTTTAAAGGAGTAAATCAACATTTATTGTGCCCTTAGTATATGTCAAGTGCTTCATGGATGTTTTAAATCCACCTTCTGTAGTTTCCCTCAAACCATGTGAAGTAGCATTATCTCCTTTCTTTTACAAAGGAAGAGCCCGGGCTTAGAGAACATGAATATCTTGCCCAAGGTCAGTAAATGGTAAAGTCAGGATTTGTAATGTTCTTGGTCTAATGTTACTTGCTTATTTTTATCCATTCCTTCAAATTTGGTTTAATCACTATTTCCTCTTTAAACCCATTTATGACCACTCCAACTGAATTCAGCAGTCCATTTCTTTGCAGAAGACTCTATGCTTGCTGCTATGGTATTATTGATTATATCATACTGCCATCGCCTGCTTACTTGTGTGTATCTGCTCATGCACTTTTACCTTCTATCATGTTCTCAGCACACGGCAAACTTAGTGAGCATTTGTTGAATGAGCAAATAAATTAATGGGCAGACATAAGAGCATTAAAATCCCATGATGCTGTTTCTTTTATGACACTCAGCTCTTTAGTCTCCCCCTTAGAGAAAGGCACTAAATTGGGAGAGAAGAACGTCTTGCTATAGATTCTGGAGATGGCTCTAGCAGGCCAAGGTTCCAAAGGACCTCAGCTCTTAGCCTCTTCCCACCCGTGCCTGGGATTTTGCAGACAGACCAACTGAAGATGAATCCCTAATGAAATTAAGATGAATCTCTAATGAAAATGAGCCATGCATCCATCTTGGAAGACATAGTCCAAAACATTTGCACTCAAACTAAGACCTACCTTTTAAACATTTCTGCAGGGAAGACACATCTGGTAATACCACTTTGTCAGATTGTTTGGCTTTCCTTTATAAAGCAGAAGAAAATCTTATAAAAAGTCAAATTATAATAAGAGAATAAAATATATATTTGTATGTCTATGTGTTAAAATTGAAAACAAATATTTGCAAATAGTTCCCCCCCATGCCTTTAGCTATTTTTTTTTTTTTTTGGAATTGTTTTCCAATTCTTTGTTACTATTATTAAACTTCAACTTCTGAGGGGCAGGTGTATATTATGTAGAGTGAGAGCAGATTGATTTAAAGCAGGGCCAAAAGTTCCGATATTTTATAGAACTGTGGGAGATGGGCTTCAAGATAAGGTTTGTGATTTTTTTTTTAATTATTTTTCTATATATAGGAAATTTTATTTAAAAACAATTTTGATTTTCACAGTAGGAAGGAGAACACTTTCTCTAAATATCTCTTGAAGCTTTCTTTGGAAGGATGGTAAGAAATACTACATATACATAAAAGTTTATGGATATCTTTTATTCCTTACATGTTAAATTACTTATATATGTATTAAAACAAAGCAACTTAGATGCTAATTAAATCTTATTCACTTATCAACTATTTATTGAATGCTTGCAAGCATTTCTGTGGTGCTAGGTAAAATGTTATGAGTCTTAGTCTTTATTCTCAAGGAGTTTGCCAGTTAGTAATACCAACACTGTGGATTGCACAATATAGTGTATGAAGGTTGTTGTTACTGTCACTTTTACTTGAATTAACACATGCTGATATTTATAACAGTCTTAGGAGGTAGGCAAGGTAGGTATTGTTATTTTCTTTTCATTTTACAAAAGAAAAAATTGAAGTTCAAGGATAAGTGATTTGGCCCAATTTATGATAGTTTAATGATACCGTGAATTGAACCCAAAGCACCCAACTCAACTCCCAGTGGATTTATCACTATAATGTGCCTCTGAATTAGGAATGAGAGGATTTGCGTCACTTTTCTGTTTCTTACTTTGTGAAACTAGAACCCTAACCAATCTTATTAGAATTAATGGTTGAAAACCGAAAAATAAACCTTTCTCACTGAATAGTTTATTTTTATTATAAAGCATATTATATATCATAGTATTGAAGCTCCTTTTATACATATCAGTTAATGTACTGGATTATATGTCTAGGGTTTTATTTTACTGATATTTTTACTCCTACCCCCAAGACAAAACAAAACAAAACAAACAAACAGCAACAACAAAAAACCCCAAAACAAATCAAAAAATCACTTATGGTGCCTTTTACACATGGTGCTTAGTCAATAACAATGGATATGCTGAATTATACATATCTCATTTATCTCTAAGAGACAATATGTGTAGTGGCTAGAAAAACAATCTCTGGTACCAGGTGCCTGGGTTCAAACCCTGCTTCTACCACTAGAAAACGTTGTGACCTTTAATGAGTTTTTAATTTCTCTGTGACTTAGTTTCCCCATCAAAAGTGAGGATGGGCATAATTATGTCATAGCGATATGGTGCTAATTAAATACAATCCTTCTAAAATCCTTAGCACACTGTCGGGCACTTAGTAAATTGTTCGCTATTTCTTCCCATGACAGTTTTCTGCTGAGAAGTTTTTCTAGATACTACCCACCTTCCCCTGCTTTTGGGACAAAATCCAAATTCTTTAACATGTCCTATGAGGAGGAACTGTCAGATTGGCTCCCAAGTGTTTACACAACTTCTCTCACTTGCCTTTGCCTATTCTTCCAAGCTCCCTATACTCTAGCTTCCATCATTCTCAGTTTCTTCCATATTCCCCTGTTTCTTTCCCATCTTCCTGATAATCTCCAACTATATTGTACAGAAAAATCTCCTGGGGAATCTGGATAAAATGTGGATTTCTAGGTGTCACTCTCAGGCTACCTATATTCTTTAGGTTTGCTATGGGCCTTAACATTTTGCATTTTTCACAGACACTCTTGGGTGACTTTGCTGTAGGTGTTTCATCATTCATATTCTGAGAAACTCAGCCATAGGGGATTTGCATGAATATTTCCTTTTGCAGTTTTCACACCACTCCTTACAAGTCTTCCTGGTCAGGAACCAACATTTCTGTTTTCATCATTTCCTGGACCACTCTTCACATGATGGCAGGCACCTTGGTGCCACCTTATTGAATATCAACCTTGCCCTGAAACTTCACTAAGTCCCTAAAAGCTGGAGGAAACCAAGCTTTTTCTACTACACTACAAATGTCTCTAACTTTTTCAAGGTGCCTTGAAATGTCAAAGGGAACCTCAAAATCTATTCTCAGCATAACTATTAGTGGAAAGACCTACATGCCATTTCTTGGGAGGTAAATGCACATAAGAGTTCCTTTAAAAACAAATGAAAGGTAACTGAACAAAATTAAATCTTAAGCCCCCCCCTCTCCACAGCTGACTGAATGGACCCCCTTTTGGCCAAGGGGACCCCAGAAATATCCTAAAGCTGAGTTGCCGGCCATGAGAAGGGAAGTCAGACTCACCTCATCATGCTCCCCTTCCTGTCTTGTAGGTGTTCTTTGTAACTCATCAACAGGCCTAAGATTATGCAAGACAAAGCTTAGATCACACCTGCAGGCCATCGGTTTACTTAACAGATCACCCAAGTCTGGGTATGTGTCCGGTGGCTTGTCTCTGATTTACAGACTTCCTTATCCTAACTTGAAACATTCCAAGCCTTTAGACAAAGCTTCATTTCTTTAACCAATTACAAATCAAAGAATGTTTAAACCCACCTATAACCTGGAACACCTTCTCCCCCTTTAGAGATGTCCCACCTTTTGGGCCAAAGCAATGTATGCCCCATGTATTGATTTATGACTTCATATGTAATTCCTATCTCCCTGAGATGTACAAAACCAAACTTTAACCCAACCACAGAGAGTCCACTTGCCTAAAGCCTCTTGGTCATGGCTCCAGGTCATGGTCCTCAAACTTGGCTCAGAATAAGCCTCTTTAAAATTATTTTACAGAGTTTGGCTTCTTTTCTGTTGACAAGAACAAAAGAACAAGAAAAGTTATAATGTTCATATCGAAGTTATGCATATGGGAAATGAGAGCAAGGTGCTCATACGTCAGAAACGCCTCATGAAAAGCCCAAGCGTAAATGGTAGTTTGGGCTTCAAGTCAGAGAGGAAAATTCTATTTTAGTTTCAAACGGACCTTACCAAGAGCATAAACCAAGGCCAGAGAAAGAGATGGCACTGAGGTAAGAAGGCTAGGAATACATGGAAGGAAGAAGAGATGCAAAGACAAATATAGTCATTAAAAGTCCTTGTTATTTACTCTGTCATAGACATTATGTCCTTTAACAGAGAAGATTTTTTGTCTGGCTCCCTCTTTCAGTGTTTACTTCATTTGAAGTACTTTGTTTATTTTGTTTTGGGTAATGAATGCACTCGTGTTTATGAACACAAGGAAACCCATGTGCGTATGTATATGCAGTTACACGCACACACACATACCTTGAGAGGAAAGGAACAACTTTCATTTTCGTATTTTTAGGCGTCCGTAGAGGTTGTTGTAGAAGAGTGGCTACTTTCATGACTACCTGCAGAGTTTTTGTATTCTTGCCCAAAACAAAATGAATGTACTTAATACGAAAGCATTGCAACTCACATTCTGGCACTGACTCAGGGGCAAACCTCCTTTCAATTCTCTAAAATTCTCTTTCCTATTTATAATAAACAGACTAAACCACTGTGTGTTTGATTCCTAAGTGATTTTTCACGTGAACAAATGAATGAATGACATTTTCCTATCCAAGTAATTAATTCAACTCAAATTTCTGGAGCACATTGGGTGAGGAAATTAATGGAATCTATTGTCTAAAGTTAAAGAGAGAGGAGATTTGTTTCAATTTTACAACTAAGGGTTAAAGCAATTGATGCACTTAAGAAAGCAGTTAAATTCCACCATTTAATCCTGTAACATGATTTTCAGTTGCACACTTCACAAAGAAAACACTCTGACCATCCCTTCCTGGTGAAAATTTGCTAGAGAAAAATCTATAACAAGGTCTGATTATTGAAAGCTTAAAATTTCTTCTCTGGCGTACATTTTAGAAATAATGAAGCCTCGGAGCCACTTTAACAATAGCTCTGATTTGATCCAACTGATTAAAAGGGTCAATGGGAGTTCATTTTTTCCCTCTCTTAGGAAATTTTAAGAAAAATAAGTTCGTTGTGCCTATATTAGGATATCTTTGTGATTAGAAGACTCCCAACTCACCAACAGCCACACAAAAGAGATCTCTAGTAAAAGAATGTCTACTGCCAAACTCTCATGCTTAATCACAATTCCTCTTTGACACTAAAATGCACCTCTCCAGTACGTGGTGGGACTGATGATCTTCCTGCTCTCTCTTTAACTGATACAGACTTATAAAATGTAATCGTAAGATGTGTTGTATTTTTTATGGAAATAGAAATGTGAACTATAAAATCCATGTAGCAGATGAAAAGATTGCCATTCTTGCAATTTTGTTTTGGGTAATGAATACATTCATGGGTGCATGAGTGCAAGGAAAGCTATGTTCATGCATATATACTCACATAGCTTGAGATAAAAGGAGTAACCTTTATTCCTGCATTTTTAGGTATCAGTAGAGGTTGTTCTGGAATAGTAACTACCTTAATTGCTACCTGCTGAGTAGTTCTATTCAACTGAGTTCAGGTGGAAAATCTTTTAAGCTGTTATTTATTTGTTTAAGTTTTCTTTATGGAAGGAGGCTTTGAATAATGATATCAAGAGTCGTTGAGAAAGTTTTCATTGCTGGGCGTTTTGACCACTGTTAGCATCAGAGAAAAGAGACAAACAAAATATAACAAAATCAGCAACCCAAATTAAGTTTTGAACAAGGTGTTTGAAGCCAGAGCACCTTGGGATGAGCAATGGTTCTGCCACTTACTGCTGTGTGATACTGTGTAAACTCCATGACTACTTGAGGCATTTGTTTTCCCATCTATAAAGTGAAGGTGGTGCCAATACATAGCTCAATATATGGGAGGCTATTATGATTATTATTATTTTATTTTACTTCTTGCTTGGCCTAGTATCTAGGTCTCACCCCATCTGTTCCATCAAGTATTCTATTTCTGCCCACAAAAATGAGCAGATATACCCCAGCTTATAAATATGCTGTTTATTTGAAGCCCATTTATGAGTCAGTTACATGATGATATTTCTCATGTTAATAACAGCCAACTCATTTCAAGCACCTATCCCTTGCCAGGCCCTGTGTAAATGCCTTACATGTATTATGCCATTCATTCTGTATAGAAACTCCACAAAAGTTTCCAAAAAGATCAACCAAGATTTGGCAAGGTTATTTTCCAAGGTCATACAAGTAGTTTGTGATGGAGCCAAATGCAATCCAGAATTTTGCAACTCAACAATATGTATCCTGTTTTTTTACTGCCTCTCTAGGCTTTTTAGTAATATGAAAAGTAATAATAAAGGCCGGGCGCGGTGGCTCACGCCTGTAATCCTAGCTCTCTGGGAGGCCG
>NW_012149108.1:2562736-2563468 GCF_000956105.1 Propithecus coquereli | reverse complement strand
TATGATCTAAATTCAATATATTATTATTTTTTCAAAGACTTTTTTGCTTATGATTGATATTGTTCTTTTATTTTCTTTACACACACACACACAAATACACACACACACACATATGTCCTTTTTAGATATTTTGATATCATGGTAGCACTGGCCTCATAAATTAAGTTCACAAGTTTTTCCTCTATTTTCTGAAATGTTTGGGTAAGCTTGGTTATATTTCTTCCTTAAATGTGTGATTAAATTCACTATTGAAACCATTGGGCTTGTAGTTTTCTTTCTGGAAAATAGTATAATTATGATTTTTAAAATAATTTAATATTATGCTGCAGTGATTTTCTATTTCTTTTTCTATTTTAGCAAGTTGTATTTTTCCAAAAAACTGTCTATTTCTTTTAAGTTTTTAAAAATTATTGCCATAAATTTGATCATAACAATCCCTTATTTTTTAAATATCCCTGTAACACAATGATGTTCCTCTTTCACTTCTGATACTGGTAATTTGTGTATTCTCTGTTTTTGTTAACAAACTTAACTGTTTTTGTTTTTTAATTTTCAATTTATAGATTATTTTCCCAAAACAGCCTTTGATTTTGCTGTTTTTAAATCGTTTCCATTTCTGTTTCTTGACTTCTGAATATGTATTTTTGTTACTTCTTATTATTTTTGCTGAATTTCCTCTATTCTTCCATATTTTTTCATTGAAACTTATTTCATTGCTTTGTTACCTTTTTT
>NW_012149108.1:2560384-2562686 GCF_000956105.1 Propithecus coquereli | reverse complement strand
TCTCAAAAAAAAAAAAAAAAAAAGTAATAATAAAGAATGCCTGAGACACCAGTTTAACTTGCCAAGGTCCACCAAATTCAGAATATAGGTAATGTTTAGAACATTGTTTCTTTGTGCTTGTGTGTCTTTTTAGATTGCCTTTAGTAACAAGTAATAGAAAATCTGACTCATAAACATTTACAAAGTAAGGAAATTAGTCATCTCACCTACTGCAAGGCCAGGGGTGGTAGGAGGAGTGGTAATTTTAATACAATTAGTAGTATGCCAACATTTTCAAGGCCCGAAGATTTTTTGATCTTTCTTTCCTCTTTGCCTCTTTGCTGTAATTTTCATGTTCAAATTATAGTCAGATAGCTTCTGCATGTCCAGATGTCACTTATAGATACTTCTTCCTGTATTTCTTTCTTAGAAATGATGACTCCTTTTTCAGAAGCCCCAGTAGACATTTTAAAATACCTTACTGACTAAGATTTGTGTATATACCCATCTCTAAACAATCACTGTGAAGGATATTGGGATTACTATGACAGGCTTAGTTAAAATGTTTGGAGTAGAATAGATGCTGGAAAAACAATCAATACACTCCTTTGTGCAGGGTGGGATAGCACAGAGAATGATTTTAAAATCTTTCTATATACAGTGAACAATATCCTCACTTCTCTTCAGATACAGTAGCATCTTGTTCCTCATTTTGTTATCCACATTTACTTCAAAATAGACCACAAATAACTATCTTACAGAATTCAGAATGTTTCTTCTAGCCATTGGTGTGTTTGTAGAGCCCAGTATATAATAGAAGTCAGGTGTCTATAAAGACAGGAATGACTTGACTATGGTCCAATTTCTTAGCACTTGCTGACTTCTGATTAAACAGGGGTGGTTTTGATAATTGGATAAACCCATTCTTGGAAATCGCTTGAATAGGATTCATCTACAGCTATAATGCCAAAGTCTTACTCATAAGAGGGTCATTAAACAGTGAATTTTAAGGACTATAACAGACCTGATTCAATAGAAAGTTTCAGTGAGCTCAGACTTGCCAAAGTAAATATCTTCATTCCTTTTGAATAAATATTAATATTTAGGATTGGTATTGCTGAAACATATAGTTAGGTATAGTTTTCTAAATAAGTACAACTTTTGCACTTTCACCAGCAAATCATACCCTCATGAACATTAAGTGTTGCTTTACTTAAAAAACCCTTACCATTCCAAAAACTATATAGTCATGCTTCATTTGATTTGGCATTTCTGTAAGTATTAATGATGTTTTGTACTTTTTATGTATTTATTGGCCATTTCTGTGTCTTTTCTGTTGATCTATTCAAGTGTATTGACCATTTTCAATTGAGTTCTTTGTGTTTATTTATAACTTAGTTGTAGATGTTCTTTATATATTGTAGGTACGAGTCTTTTGTAAAATATGTTTTGTGAATATTCCCGGTCTATGACTTACCTACTGACTTCCTTTACAGAGACTTTTGATGAGTAAAAGTTTTAATCTTGATAAAGTCTAATATATAAATTTATGTTTTTAATGCTTAGTGCTATTTATGGTTTATCTAAAAAAAATTTTGCCTGTTCCTACATCACAGAGCTATTTTCCTGTATGTTTTACTATAACTTTAGCTTTTATATTTAGGCATATAATTGATCTAAAAATATATTTTGCATATATTATGAGGTAAATGTAAAGATTACTCACCCCCTCTGCCTCGAATGAATGCCCAGTTGTTGCAGAACCAGCACCATTTGCTGAAAAGATTTTCTTACTCTTTGATTTATTTTGGTGACTTTGTAGGAAATTAATTAATTTTATAAGCATTGTTCTATTTATTATCTATTTTGTTCTGTTGATTTTTTTATTTCTCCTTTTGCCAATACCTCATTGTCTTGATTGTTGTAATAAGTTTAAAAGTTAGTATCATGAGTCCTCCAACTTTTTTCAACTTTAAAAAAACATTTATTTGTTATTTTATGTCCTTTGCATATAAATTTTAGAATCAATTATTGAATTCTACAAGAAGCCTGCTGGGATTTTAGTTGGTATTGCATAGATAGGGAGAGAGAGACACAGATACAGATATAGATTGAATTGGAAAGAGCTGGCATCATGATAATAATGCAATCTTAGTAATACAATTCATAAACATGATATGTCATCATTTATTTGGGTCTTTTAATATTTCTATTATCAGGACTTTGTAGTGTTCTGTGTAAAGCGTGCACATCTTTTGATAAATTGATTTCTAAGTAGTTTTTGGTTGTTTTATAGTGCTACTATAAATGAGAGTTATTATAA
>NW_012149108.1:2510448-2558424 GCF_000956105.1 Propithecus coquereli | reverse complement strand
TTTTTAGACATATACACATTTATGAATTCCCTCTTAATAAATTGATCTTTATATCATTATAGTTTATTTATATATTGCTGATAATATTTCTTGCTCAGAAGCCTACTTTGCTTAATATTAAAGCAGCAACTCAGCTTTCTTTTGACATGTGTTAGCACAATATTTCTTTTGCCATTCTTTTACTTTTAACCAGGTTATATGTTGCTATTTGTGCCATTTGTTGTACCATTTTCCTGTCTTTTTAAAAGTTATTTGAGTAAATTATATTATTCCATTTTAATTACAGTATCGGCTTTTAAGTATACATCTTCTATATTTTTATATTGCTAATGGTTACTCTAGACTTTGCAATATGCATCTTTAACTTAGTATTGTTGACCGTGTGTTAATATTATACCATTTCACATATAATATATAAAGCTTATAACAATATACTTCAATTTACTCATTTTCTGTCCTTTTTGCTATGATACTTAGTCCTACATGTGTTTCAACCCCATGATAAATTATTATTTTTGCCCCAGGTAAATTATCTTTTGAGGAAATTAAGAAAATTTATATATGTACACACACTACACACACACACACACAAACACACACACACACACACACACACACACACCTATATGTGCTATTTTTGTAATCTTTATTCCTTACTGTAGATCTGAGCTTCCATCTGATATTGTTTTACTTGGGCTTCAAGAATTTTCTTTAACATTCCTTGTAGAGCAGGTCCATGAATTTGTCAGCTTTTTTTTGATATCTGAAGAAATTTTAATATTTTCCATATTTTTGAAAAGTATTTTTACTGGTTATATGGTTATAGGTTAATTTTTTTCTCTCGGCAATTAAAATATGTTTTCATAATTTTCTGGCTTGCATTATTCCTCATTAGAAGTCAGTGATTTTCTTATTGTTGTTCACGTATTATATATGTAATACGTTTTCTTCTTCTAGCTGCTTTTCTTTATCACTTATTTTCAGTAATTTTGCTCTAGTACACCAAGGGGGTATTTTGGGTTTTTGTTTTTGTTTTTGTTTTTCTTGCATAGAGGTTTGTTGAACTTAGATTTGTCCATAATTTTTATCAAATTAGGTAAAAATAATGTTTTAATCATTTATTTAACTTTTTTCCTGGCCTCTCCCACTCTGCTGGTATTCCCATTACGAATTTTAACCACTAGATATTTTCAAAAAGATGACTGAAAATCTATTCCTCTTAGTCTTTTCGCTCTCTGTGCTTTAGTCTGTAGACTTTTTCTTGCCATGTCTTCAAGTTTATCTTTTTTATTGCAATGTCCAATCTAATGTTAAGCCCACCCTATAGATTATTTATTTTAGATAATATATATTTTAGTTTTATAAATTAGTTATTTTAATAGTTTCAATGTTTTCACTGATAACTCTTCATCCAGTCACTGTTTTAAAATCCTTTTCTGCTCATTTTAAGAACTCTAGGTGTGTTTCTACTTAATATTGTCTTTAATACTTGTGGGTCACATATTCCTGCTTTTTCTTATGTCTAATACTTTGTTTTTCTATCTGGACATGTGAATGTGATATTGACGTAATTCCAAATTTTGTTGTCTTCCTTTAGAAACTGTTAAAAGTGCCTTGAAACAGGCAATTTATTAAAAAATCAGATTGATTCATTCAAAACCTGTTTTAAAATTTTGTGAGGATGGTTCTAATGTAGTTTTCTTATAAATCTAGAATAAATCTATTTTTTAAGTGTGATCTTTTTAAGTAAATCTCAATTCAATGCCTAGTTTATTCAGTAAGGTCTCCCCCATGGCTGGTCAGTGTGTCTATGTCTCCCAGCATGGTATGATCTTGGAAATTTCCACGTAGCTCACAGCTTCCCAGCAGCTGTACTCTTCCTGCTCTTGAAGACTCTTGCCGTGCACATGTATAGCTTATTATTCAGCCAAAGATGTAAAGGTATCCCTATGTTTATTTTTGGTGATGCTTCTCTGTATAATTCTCTTTACTCTGGTAGTCTGTCTTGCAATTTCCAGCTGTCTCCACAGCCGCAAATTTCAGTGGTTGCTTCTTAACTCAGCAAGAGCACCATCCTCTGTTTGAGCTCTGTCACCCTGAGAATGTTCCAGAATATTCTCCAGAAAAACTGTTGAGGTTATCAAGTGTCTTGTCTCAGGTGTTTTTCTTCTTTTAGTGCACATAGTCCTCAGCTGTCCATTGTCCAATGTCTGAAAAGAGACAGGTAGTTATACTATGTCTCGTTCTATAGTTACGTTGCTCTGTCATGGCTAGAAACAGAAGTCCCTCAAGGAGCTTTTGAAAAACACTGATGCAGAGTTCCTGCTAATATCTACTATATTATAATTTGTTCTACTTTTGAAATCCCACAGTACTTAACTGTTTAGATTTATTGGAAAAATTTGGGGCAGAAAAGTAACATAATTCTATTTCTAACTTCAAAAAGGTAGAAGGAAACTATGTGAGTAAAGGTAGGAAGATTAATTACTATTCAATTGCAATAGTGTATGTGATACACAGTGAGAGCCTAAACTACTGCAATAGAAATGAGATGGAAAGACATGAACTAATATTAGGGATGTTTAAAAGGTTACCATATTTGTTTAAAGATTAATCAAAAAGGATAAAAAAGGAGGATGTGTCTAATATGATAGTTTTCTAGTGCCAGAATAGAGTTGATAATAATGCCACTAAAGAAGCAGAAAGGTTTATAAATGGGATAATGACCTTACTTAAATATGTATTTTATTTTGTAATATCCTGATAAAATGCGAAGACTTGAAAATAAATAAAAAATAAAAAATAAAAAATAAAACTATGTAAAAGATGATAGGCATGAGATTCAGCTAACAATATTTACTGTCCTATTAAGAGTAGGCAGGAGAGAAAATGATGATTGAAGTATTACTCAGAAGTTTCTAGTTTGGATAGAAATGCAATTAATTGAGACTGAGCACACTGATCAAAGGGCATGTTTTGATGTAGGAGGCATGCAGTGATCACAGGTGATGAATTCTAATTCGCACATAGTGATTTTGAGGACATGCGGTGGAAATATCTATTTGGTGGCCAAACATATTGGCAGGATGATGAGAAAAGAGGTACAGTTTAGAAATAGAAATTGGTACTTAAATCCACAGAAGGAGATAAGATATCCCCTGAAGAGACAGAGTAAAGTCAAAAATAAAGAAAGACTTAGGAAGGCCAAGAAAGTAAACAGAAGTGCCAATATATACAGAATGTTTTAAATGTGGTTTGCTACTTTGTTTTATTAGTGTAGGAAAATTAATTCCATAACTACTTATTAAAGTATCTAGGATAGAATTGCTAAGACTAAACATGAGTAATATATATTTTAAAACATACATTTTGTCTTTGCAGTATGATTTTTCCTCTGTATTCACCACAAAACCAAATTCTACAAATAGTGCAATATTACCAGTGGACATGGCAATGCCATTATCTCTGTTAGATATCATCTAAATTCAATAATAGGGAGTATACATAGTTTTCATTTTAGTGACTTTTATTGGCACTGGTCTAACTCAGCTGATACTTCACACATTACAAAAAAAAAAAAAAGAGTTAGTGATTAGTCCAAATGCTGAACAGATTGCAATACAGAAAAAAAATGTGCTTGGGAAAAATCCAAACAGTATGTGTATTGTGTGCAATTAGCTTTTTTCCGGTGTTGTTATTCCATGTCGCTGCAGTCAATGTAATTGCATCTTGTGAATACCTTACAACATGTGTTTTGCCCAGATGAAGAGTAATCACAACAAGTAATTTGAACTTGTCATTTGGTAACATTACTATAAATGGCAGGAGAATATTTTGTTAAATCTTTATGACTAGAATATGCATTTTTGTAATCATTCCAAAAAGTTACTAGAGGTGGCAGACGCCTGATAGAATCTTTCCATTACATTGTTTATGTGGTTTAAAAAAAAATAGTGAACTTTTGGTCTTACTGATCATTCTTCTGTAAAATTTTAGTTTAAATGCATAGTCGTCAAGAAGCACATCACACATTTGCATGCACACACACAGACACACACGCGTACCCCCTGTAAATAAATGGGAATCAAGGTATGTAATCATTTTTGTACTTCTTTTTTTTATTTAAAAACAAAACAAAACACAAAAAACTTTGAGGTCACCAGGTCCCTTCTGCGATGTGCCGTTTTTCAAATACTCTGTGATCTATCTTATCTCCCTGTCTTTGCTTCACTCTATTTTCTTTGTTCAAAATACTCTTTACCTACTTCCCTCCCTTGTCCTAGGCTTATTCTCTGAGTTATCATTCATTATTTTCTTTCAGTCTCAGGCTTTCGAAAGGATCTATGCTTCTCACGTAATTCCTATAGAGCACTGTGTGTGAAGCATTTGAGCTCCTATTAGAGTCTTCTGCAAGTGCCAGTTACCTTAGCAGTCTGACATGTGCCTATGACCTCCTTGAGGTCAGGGACTTTGGCTTACTCATCTTTGTATATTCCAGATATCTTTCACTGCAACTAGAACATGATGGGCATTCAATCCCACCACCTCACTTTCACCCCTGGCCGAAGTTGTCTTTTTATCAGCCAACGAAATCAGAACTTACCCTTGGGTGGGAATGGGGGAGAAAGGCAAGAACATAAGTTTGTGCTGAGCTCTATCCTAAGTTCTACAGAGATTTACAAATCCTGTAGTGAATGCTTTGTAACTAAGGCAGAATAAAATAACTGTCCAATACATGTGTAAATAGAATCATCTAGTAGAAGAGGAAATATGGAGTGATAAATTCTCATGGGAGCCTTCATAGAAGAAGTATCATTTTCTCTGTGTCCTAAAAATACAGTCAATTTTGCGAGGCAGAAAAGTGGGATATTAAAAGGATTAAGTAAAGTCAAGGAAGCAGGAAAACACAGATCTAGCTGTGGAGTAGGGGATAGCGCATTCCCTAAGGTGACCGTGGAAAGAGAGAGGGAAGCAAGGCTCAGATGCTCACATGAAATGTGTGAAGTTACATGGACAATGAGTGAGCCACAAATGCTGAATATCTATATGAGAAAGAATTATCAAAATTGCTATGTGGTGAGAGTATACAACACACAGACTTAGTGCATGTGTTTATAAATTGTCTATTATTGTAAATATTTTAAATCCAGAGTATCGGATACAAGGTAAAAATACCAGGCAAACCACCTCTGTGGTAATTTAAAACCCTACCCATAACAAGTGGTCATTTCCTTGTTAAAGTGTGTGGGGGAAGGAAATTATTAAAAATCTTAATATACATATCATTGGCATACTTTGTGAATAATAAATACATTAAAATTAAAATTTCAGTATATTTGTGTTGATAAATTTAAATATTTATCTACCATCCCTTGTGTGTGTGTGTGTATGTCTTTCTTAACTTTGTATCACTGTGATCTTTGTCCACATGTTTATTACAAATAATGTCAGGTAGAGTCAGTGAATGTTTCTTTGAGAAACTAGAAACAAACCTGTCTATGGCCCAGCGCCTCTTAATTGACAACAACAGCATGGCAGTATTTGTTCTGTCGTCCAGTAGAAGTGTTATAGGGAAACATTATCACCTGGGAACTTGATCTTGCCAAATGGATCAATAACAATAGAAACAATTTAAATACAAATATATATGACAGCACCTTTAAGCAGCACCTATTATTACAAGAGAAGCACGGCCCATGCTATAAAACGTGTGCATGTGCACACTCATGCACACAGATACATGCTTTTATGCTTCTCCTGTCCATTGCATTAATTAGAAAAATTTTACAATGTTTACTGACACTGCTATGAATTAATTGTTTGGCATTGAGTAAGTCAATTGCCCTTTCTATATCAACAAGTTCTCTGTCTATAAAACATGGGTTGTTTTACTAGATAAGCTAAAAAGTATTTTCAAGTTCTGAAATTTGATTATTGATGACATTAATATTAGGAATTTTTTTGTCCTTAGTGTCAGCCACAATTTCCAAATTCTAACTGATGCGGATTTTAAAGGAAAATAAATGAATATCTGAACTTCTATATTACTGATAAATAATAATTTTTAAAGCTCAGAAATAGTCGACATTAGCCCTTTGTTTTTGAAAATTGATAGCAGCAGAAACCGTGACCACAGACCTCTCTTATGGAGCTTAATTTCTATCTCTGAGAAGGAGGCTGATCACATGCCTGTAGATGGCCTTGGGTTAGACCCCATTAGCAAAATGAAGATACTGAAGGCTTTAAAAAATTTCTCACCATTGCCAAAAAATGCTTGGTACCTGCACATTATACATATCTATTATATTAAAAGCAAGATAGCGTACCATATTTTAAACATTAATTCAATAAATTTACTGAAAATTCTTTTTTAAGAACCTATAAAGAGCTTACTAGTCTTAGTTCAAGTCAATTTTGAAATCTGTAATTCAACTATTATCACTCTCAAGTACTGAGGTATAATAATGATGTGTGTGTTCTACTTTGAATTGTGTCCCCTCCCCATTAAAATAATATGTTCAGGTTCTAAACCCCGGTACCTTTAATTTTTTTTTTTTATTTCAGGATATTATGGGGGTACAAACATTTTGGTTACATGTTGTGACTTTGTCTCACCCAAGCCAGGATTGGAGGCATGCCCTTTCCCCCATACAACGCTCACTGTCCATTAGTTATGAGTTTACCCACCCCCAGGCCCCCAACCTCCAATGACTATTACTACCACCTTAGTGTTGATCAGTTAGTGCCAATTTGATGGTGAGTACCTGTGGTGTTTATTCTTCCATTCTTGCGATATCTCACTTCGGAGGATGGGCTCAAGCTGTATCCAGGAAAATATAAGAGGTGCTAGATCACCATTAATTTTGTAATTGAGTAGTATTCCATTGTATATATATGCCATATTTTATTAATCCACTCATGTATTGATGAGCCCTTAGGTTGTTTCCACATTCTTGCAATAGTGAATTGTGCTGCCATAAACATTTGAGTGCAGGTGTCTTTATTACAGAATGTCTTTTGTTCCTTTGGGTAGATGCCTAACAGTGCTATTGCTGGATCAAATGGTATTTCTATTTTTAGCTCTTTGCGGTATCTCCAAATTCTTTTCCACAGAGGTTATACTAACTTGCAGTCCCACCAGCAGTGTAAGAGTGTTCCTATCTCTCCACATCCTTGCCAGCATTTGTTGTTTTGACTTTATTGGAAAGTAGATTCTTTGGAAATGTAGTCAAGTTAAAATGGGGTCATGTTAGATTAAAGTGGGCCCTATATTTGATGACTGGTGTCATTATAAGAAGACCATGTGAAGACACAGAGACACACAGGGAGAAGATCACGTGATGACAGAGACAGGTGCCACATGTTATATTGCTACTTATATTTATCCTTATCTGCAAGGATGTATACCAAAATTACAACAGTTATTATCTCTGGTAATAGATATATGGATAAAATTTGCTTTAACCTTCTAGTTTTGTGTGTGTGTGTTTCCCAACTTTTTAGTAATGAACTGACCTTATATCAGTAACATGGTGAAAGTCAAGCTAGGGACCACTAGACCAGTAAGAAGAACACTAGTAATAACCCAGGACTGAGAAGATAAGACCGCATGCTTTGGCTGAGCAGGAGACGAGTACGAGATATATTTACAAGGTAGAATTAACAGGATTTGGCAATGATTCATTGGGGAAGACGTTAGAAAGGTAGAGCTGAAGATGACACAAAGATTTCTATACAAGAAAACAGGAAGGGCAGAGGTCCTGGTATCTGAGAAAGAGGTGCCAGGAGAAACAGGTTTGTGCAGGGGTCGAGCGGGGTACAGATAATGAGCTTAGCTTCAGACATGCAGAATTTGAGGGGACAGCCAGACTGACATGATTTTGAGGAGTCACAAGGGCTATCCCAGAGGGCCCAAGTATTGAGATTAAAAAGGGGTAAAAGAAATGTTATTTCCAGAGAAGCTTACAAAAGCCAAATGATGGTGATTATAATCGTGTGCCTGGTAATAAAATCTCAGAAGCCTTGTGATATAGGTAGATTCACATGAATTGTTTTACTAAGAGATTTAAAGTGATGCACTCTCGGAAGATAGATATAATTCACAAATTATAGTTAATGTGCTGTAGGATTATTAGGCGTTCAAATATAACTAAAAATGCAGTAAACTCAACCAGCTCGTAATAAGGAGCTGACAAGCGATGCAGAAAGTCTGCTTGAAAAAATACATCCCTGCCGCTTGTCATGGTGTCGTCCCAGATGAGGTACATAAATAAACATGCCACTCACGGTGTTTTCACTTCCTCCCACAAGACTGTCAACAAAGTGGGGTAAGAGAACAAAAATCACAGATCTGGATAACAGAATCAAACAAATAATAGTAACAAAAAATAAAGAACCCTCTTGGTCTCAGTGTTATTCTGCCTCTAGGTTATGAGTGAAGAGCCCATGTTAGAACTCAGTGGCACATCTAGGGACCTGCAGTGAAGACTGCTCATCCTGCTGGAATCATCATTAGAGTCTAGTTGCTAATTTTGGCAACATCTTAATCACAATATTTTTTAAAAGATGCATATTTCCAAATTGACATGTCAGCAACAGAGGCTATCTGACATTTTTACTCTATGTGTGACCTTATCTGCCAGAATAGTGGGCAGAGACCATAAGGCAGATGGATGAGAGTTAGATTTAGTGATCCATGTGGCTTTGGTGACATTGCTTACACATCTGATCCTCAGCTTCACCTACTTAGTAGGGATTGTGTAGTTACCTACCCTTTGTTGGGAGAACTGACTGAAATAAGGTACTCAACGAGTCTACAAAGTCCTAGTTAAAGGCAGTATAATGAAAAAAAATATTTAATTCTTTTCACTTCTGAAAGACAACTGAGATGACAGTAGAAGGTGTTAAAACTAAAATGAAACACAAATCCACAAAGATAAAGCAAGCAGGAAAGAAGATAGAAACAAATGGAAGCTAAAAAATGAAAGATGAGTAGTAATTGATTTGGTTGAGAAAACTGATTCCAAAGTCATCAGTGAGGAAACTGAAAAACAACCTTGATTGTGCCAGAGATTTTAAATCCCTCAAGAACACTCAGCAGTGAAGGCGGGGTGGGAAGGGTAGGATGGGTGGAAAGCCTCTTTAGGAAGGGGCTAGGTCCCCGTATCCCCTCCTCCAGTTCATGTGGCCGAGCAACATTTTACCTCTCTATTCCTCCCCATCAAATCAGAAGATGAGATGATTTCTTTAAATCAGGTAAAACAAATCAGGTAAAACAATGTGAATAGGGGCACCAAGCACAGTAGAGGGTGTTGGTATGGTAATAAAAATAATGAAAGTAAATAAAATTTTATACAATGAAATGGAGTTGAAACCCAGCCTTCCTCCTTTACTTGCTTCCAGGATCCAGACAGCAATGCTTATACTAATCAGCAGGATTCTGAAATGTTTTTCTCAGGTGAAATGTGCTAGATCAAGAGAAATACTGAAAGATACTGATGTGGGGAATACTCCCAAAAGACTCAGACAGATCATACTGCAGTGTATCTGACGTTGAAAAGTTCCATTTACACAGAATTTGCAATCATCTCAATACCCTACCATTATACATGAACAGAGAGTTGAGGGTCAGTAAACATGTGGAAATATTTTATCATGTGGAGGAAAGACCAAAACAAACAGAAATCCGCACATTGAAGGAACAGAGACTATGCAGGAAAATAATAAGTTCAAAGGAATATATCAATATTTCTCACGGATATAAGGCAATAGAAGTTACTCTAACATGGTACCCACCAGCCACATATGGCTATTTAAATTCAAATGAAGTAAAATTAAATAAAATTAAACATTGTTGCAAATGGTTGCTCTTTTGAGTAGCACATATTGTAGAACATTGTCGTCGTAGTGTAAAGTTCTATGGGAAGTGCTGAAGAAGACAGTAACTTGGAACAAAAGAGAGCTCCCGGAAATTCATAGCAAAAAAAAAATCAACGGAAAAGTGAGAAGGTAAAGATAAGGCAATTTCATGGAGAGTAGAAAAATGTACAAAGCAGAAAGGAAAAGATGAGCTTTATCAAGGAGGTCCAGAACCAGATTAAAACTATGTCCAGAAATGGAATCAGAAAAAGAGGAAATTAAGAGATAAATTCAAAGGTGTTTCTTAGAATTGAAGGACATGTTTTCTAGATCAAAAGTCTTGTTCATGGACCAGCCATATAATGGATGAAATTGACCTAAATTAAGTTATACCAGTACAATATTTCAGAAAACTGGGAAATATAAAAATTCTGAAATATTCCAGAGAGGAACAATTAAAAAAAAAAAAACCACGAAAGATAAAAGTTCAGATCCAAATGATTTTGCATGGATTTCTCAACAGCAAAACTGGAGCTGGAAGAGACTGAGACAATACTTTTCCAAATTTTGAAGGTAAATTATAACTAACTTAGAATTCTATACATAGTCAAACTTATCAGGTATTATTGTGGTTAAAATAAGGATATTTCCATAGATCATACATGCTAGGAGTCAAACATCCTATAAACATCATTTCCCAGGAAGCTCCTGGAGGAGGTATTCCACCAAAACAAGGAGTAACTGAAGAAAGAGGAGAGACAGGAATCTGGAATTACATAACCCAATTCAAGGAGAGGAAAGGAAGAGGGGGAGGTGGGAGGGAGGGTAAATGGAGGAAAGGGGGCAGAGGGCAGGAGAGGGGTGGGAAGAGGAAAATCCCAGGATAAAAATAATGAGGCATTACAGACGACAGCTGTCCACTGAAGACAGAGAACAAATATGTTTGGAGCAGGTACAAAGTCCCTTGAGGAGATGTTCTCAAAACACTGTAATTGAGAGAATCTTGACATATTTGAATATGTTGAGAGGAAATGTAGCAAGGGGAGAGTTTGAAATTTAATTAAAAAAGAATTTTCTAGAAAACTAAGTAACTAGAAAGATATGTGCATTAATTTCAGGCAAAACAAAGAGTTTGGAAGGAAAGAAAAAGGTAATTATAGTAGAGTGCATGGCTAGGTAACAAATAGATTTTACATAACCAAAATAATGTAAACACTGAATACTAAATAATACTTAAGATAAAACTATACTGGTAGGAAGACGGCAATGGGAATTGTGTGTTTCTATATTTGTGAGTGATAGAATATGTGTGAAAACTACATCCTCATCTTCAACAGAAATAGTAAATAGAATGTCAGAAGCTAATGATCAACAAATAACAATATAATAATGTAATTTAGAGATACAGAAGTAAAAGTACACTGTGTTTGACTGAATTGTGAGGAAGGGGCATTCAGAATGCTGCTGTTTGCCATAATAAGTCTTGTGGAAAAATATGACTTTTTAACTATGTGCATGTATTACTTTGGAAAATTTTAAATATTAATAAAAGAGTTTAGCATGTTACATGGCATATATCAACTTTCAATAAATGTTAGCTGAATCTGAATCAAGAATCCAACCAAGTTTATGATTACTGTGATTAAACCTTCTCTCCTGTCAGGCTACTCTCAAACACACATAGCTAGAACAGTTCATGAAAATATAAATTTTCATAAAATTTATGTTGTGCTAATTTGTTCTGTAGGCTTAAGATTACATGCCAGTTTTGTTCAGGGGTTGTAGGTTTGTAGATACATTATTTTTTTTTTTTATTCCAGGGTATTGTGAGGGTACAAACATTATGGTTACACTTTATGTCTTTGCCTCACCCAAGTGCGGGTTAAAGGCATGCCCTTCCCTCCCTACAGTGCTCCCCGTGTCCTTTAGTTGTGAATTTACCCCCCCATACCCCTATTCCCTAGAGAGTATTTCTGCCATGTGATCACCCCAGAGTTGATCAGTTGGTACCAATTTGATGGCGAGTACAAGTGGAGCCCATTCTTCTGCTCTTGTGGTGCCTCACTTTGGATAATGGGCTTAAGTTTAATCCAGGAAAGTATAAGAGGTGCTAGATCATTGTCGTTTCTTATGATTGAGTAATATTCCATTGTACACATATACCAAATTTTAAAAATTCACTCATGGATTGATGGGCACTTGGGTTGTTTCCACATTCTTGCAATAGTGAATTGTGCTGCCATAAACATTCGGGTGCAGATGTCTTTATCGTAGAATGTTTTGTACTCTTTTGGGTAGATGCCTAATAGTGCTATTGCTGGATCGAATGGTATTTCTATTTTTAGCTCTCTGAGGTATCTCCAAATTCTTTTCCACAGCAGTTGCACTAATTTGCAGTCCCACCAGCAGTTTAAGAGTGTTCCTGTCTCTCCACATCTTCCCCAGCTTTTGGGATTTTTTGATAGAGGCCAATCTCACTGGGGTTAAGTGATATCTCATTGTGGTTTTGATTTGCATTTCTCTAAATGATTAGAGATGTTGAGCATTTTTTTATATGTTTGCTGGCCATTATTCTGTCTTCTTTTGAAAAGTTTCTGTTCATTTCCTTTGCCCATTTGTTGATGGGGTTGTTTGATTTTTTCTCGTTGATTTTTTTGAGTTCTAGATAGATTCTGGTTATCAGCCCTTTATCAGATGTGTAGAGAGCAAATATTTTTTCCCATTCTGTGGGCTGTCTATTCACTCTAATGATAGTTTCCTTGGTAGTGTAGAAGCTTTTTAATTTGATTAGATCCCACTTATTTATTTTTGTTGCTGCGGCGATTGCTTTGGGGTTCTTCTTCAAGAATTCCTTGCCTAGGCCGATGTCTGGAAGGGTCTTCCCAACATCTTCATTTAGAATTCTTAAGGTTTCATGCCTTAGGTTTAAGTCTGTTATCCACCTTGAATTGATTTTTGTGAGAGGTGAGAGGTGAGAGTTGTGGGTCCAGTTTCAATCTTCTGCATGTAGCTATCCAGTTTTCCCAGCACCATTTATTGAAAAGAGATTCTTTTCCCCAGTGTATGTTTTTGTCTGCTTTGTCAAAGATTAGATTACCATATGCAGATGGTTTCATCTCTGCATTCTCTCTCCCATTTCCTAATCTCTCTTTTTGGTGTGTCTTCAGTGTTTTTTGGTATTTTTTTTAAATAAGAAACTACAAAAAATACTTATTTTAGCATCTCTTAAAAATTAGAAGATATGGCATCATGAGGCCACATTTCCATATGTCAACAGTCACCTGGAGTTGGGTAGTGCATTCCCCTTTACATGAGGCAATGCTCTCCAGTGTGCCACAATCTTACAACTCCCTTTTATCTTTTCCTGAGCCCTGTTTTGTGCAATTGTATTACTTATCTGACACAGGGGTCTTTGCATTTACAATTTTCACTTAAAACATGAAGAGCCACCCTCATCCTGGTGACATTCACTGTTGGTTAAGTTTCAGGTGCATGTTTGCATCCTAGTGCAAATGTCAAGTTGACAGCTGGATATCATCAGAATTTGCGGAAGAGACAGTGGCTAGAGATACAAATGTGGGAATCATCATCGCAAGGTGGTAGGGACTTGACCAGATTTCCTAGGAGCAAATGTATGTAGTGGTGGGGACCAGGTGCAGTGGGAATGAATGGCTGTGATCTTTCAGTACCAGCAATATGGTTCTCTTCATTCCTGTTAAGGGTGTAGGGAGTGGCAATGGTAACAAGAACACAGGATCTCTGCAGATACTTTTTGCAATCTCTCCAAAGGCAGTGCCAAAGCAAAGGAGGAGTTACCAGGTTGTTTCAACTTAGATTTATAGAGGACCTACTAGGAGTCGTAATCTATGTGAGCGATATGTTAATAAAGAATTACAACACCATAGAGATGCCATTTAAGAAAGTGCTAAGAGAGCATGAAGCAACGGCAGTTCTAACTGTGCCTTGGAAAAAATGAACAAAGAGCTTTAAGGAGTGACAGGTGAAGAGTGTCTTGGTGATGAGAGTTTATCAGGTAGACTAAGGGGAGAATTCAGGCTAGAAATACATTTTGACAGCTGTCCAATAAAGATAGAGAACGAGTATGTTTAGAGCAGGTGCAAAGAGCTTTAATTCACTCATTCATTGATTCAATCATTTCTTCATTTATTAATCCATTCAATAATTCAGTGAATATTTACTCAGGACATATAGATCTTAAATACAAAAAACCCTATTTTCAAAAAACTTAGTCTAGTGTAAGAGATAGATACAAATGAATATTACAAGTGAAGCCAATAAGTGATAGAATAGCAGTAATTAAAAAATAGCAAGGACACCTGGCTCTCTAGGAAGGACACCAGCACAGGAGTGATTGTCAAATTCCAGAAAAATAATGATGTATCTGAGAATGCTTGACACCATGACTGAGATTTTGAGACTATTTGTAAAGAAGGAAAATGGAGAGGAGAAATCTGATGAGCTAAAAATGCAGTGGTCTAAGTAGAAGGGAGAAAATAAATCCAAGCATATTGATTATCTACTAACATGAAATTAACCTTTCATTAAGAAAGCCTTTTTTTAATATATCATTTTTAAGCAATGTTGATAATAAAGGTAAGATTGGACTTTATTTTTCAAATTTCATAGGCTTTCGATTGGCAGAAAAGTAAAGCAAAGGAGACTGATCTAGATCAACATTTCGTAGAAAACATTTATAAATGAAACATATATAATCATATTTCTAGAACCATAAGATTCCTTTGATTTTAAGACTTCTCAAGAATAATCCCTGGGGAGGAACAAGGCTAAGTACATTACCAATTTTAAGATACAACCTAACTTTTAAAATATTAAAAACATGAAAAATTTCCCAAATCCAATGGACATGAACAGAAACTTCATCTCTGCCCCTCATCTTCTAATCTCTACTCAAGCTCCCAAATAAGATAACTTAGGTAGACCAACCTTCTACATCATAGGTGTCCTCCTGGTAAAAGTGAGTGGGAAAGTTGCCATGTAAACTCTAGAATTCAGGATTTTGGAAGTTAAGAATAGAGCTCAAAGAAATCTTCTTGGGACCTACATAGAATATCAGATACCTAGACAGGGGAGGAGATGGAAAGTAAATGTGCTCATTTTCAACTGAAAATGTCCCTACCCTTCCTCACTTTTGACATATGGGTGATTAAGGTAATAGGGGAATGGGATATATGGAACATAATTGATAGAGAAGTATACCTAAAATAATTTTGTAAACATTTTCCTCTCTGAGTCAGCCTTGGTTTGGTATATTTAGCACTATCACGGCTGAATGAATATATACTCACCTTAACTTATTGTGTCTTCTTTATTGTTTTAAATTACCCTAGGTCTTTAAAAAAAAAGGCAGAACTATAAATGGAAATAAATTCTGGAAACTATTATCATTCTTGATTTTATGATTCTGTGAAAGAGACCTACTAAATCCACTCAGAGCCATTTCAAGGATTAAGAAGGTACTGTGCTGGAGAAATATAAAATTTCTTTTTAGTTATGATCCTCAGTGTTGAAGCAAAGAATTATTATATTTTTATTTAGCCTAAAACTTTGATATCTTTTTGTCAGTATTATGACATAAACACCTCACGTTTCTGAGTCACCCTGGTTGTTTTACATCCAGGCAGCACAAGGTAGGCAAAGAGGAAAGGATTTAGGGTCAGGCAGAACTGAATCCAAATTCTGGCTCCCTGATTTAATATGTGAAATATGTCAACTCACTTTTTTTCTAACCCTAGTTCCCTTACCTGTAAAAGAAGAATAATTTCTAGCTCACGAGGCTGTTGTGAGGCCAAAGTGAAGTGATGAATGCCAGGCCTGTCTCTTCAGCCCCCTTTTCTGTCACTTCCTGGCTTCCATTTGACCCTTGCTTAAGAGCCAAAGGGCTGCGCTTGCTTTCATTGTGCTGCTTCATAATTTCATGCCTTTGCTTGGTAGTTTCTCCTAATTAGAGGCCATAATCACCCGACCCCCTCCCTTCTTGAACAGATTAATTCCCACAGACCCATTAATATTAGTTCAGCCCTGCCTCAGTCCCAAACCTTCCTCCTTTGTGTTCTCTCAGCACATTGTGTTTACCTTAGAGTTATCTGTTTATAGTTTGATATTTCACCATTTAATATTTTTTAGAGGCCAGAAACTTTTTTTTTTCTGTATCTTAGTGTCTTCCAAAGTGCCTGGCACATGGAAGGCATGCAATTGATGTTAGTGGTCTGATAATGACACCCATACTAATGAGTGACAGGAATAAGAACTCTCTGTGTTGCTGATGGTGTCTTCTGCCCCACCTGCACACACAAACACACACACATGCACTCACAAACATTAGGTCCTGCTTGATGCTCTTTCAATAACAATAAGTCCAGTTAACAAGAGACACAAGGTGATGACATGTGCTAGTGAATGCAGTATTAATTACCATGGCTCTCTTATTAGCTGCTTAAGAACAGGTCCCCTCATGAGCATTCAGTTTAGATTTTAAAAGAGCATGGAGGAAAGTTATTGCATGCTAATTAGCGTTAACTTCCACCTTTACATGGTCAATTGGAGATGACAGAATAATACAAAGCTTCGGTGAGATGAAGGAGGCTAGAGGCTTTAGCATCCCTCCCTCCAGCTTTTCTGGTGCAGCAGATACCACTGCTGTCACTCATCCCACACCTTCAATGTCACAGGGTCAACATGGCCTCAGTAACAAAGAATAACAAGGAATGATCTCACTATATCAATAATGAAACTGAAAAAATAAAATATTAACACCCCAGCAAAGGAACAAACTGACATCATGTGCCCGCCGATATGATGCAATCAGGATTCAACATTATTTCTATGGCATTCCCACCCAAACACAAAACCTCAATCCAATCCTGTGGAAACATCAGACAAACTCCAGTTGAGGGCCACTCTACAAAACTGTTTATACTATTCAAAATCGTAAAGGTAATAAAAGATAAAGACAGACAACTGACTAAAGAGACAAGACAACTAAAGGCAATGTGTGATTATGGATTGGATCAGGGACAAGAAAAAAATGTATGAATGCAGTTACAAAGGACATTATTGGGACAATTGGCAGAATATGAATCAGGTCCATAGATTATAGTATTGTATCAATATAAAGATCTTGATTTTTGTCATAGTACTATGCTTACATAAGACAATATCTTTGTTCTTAGAACAAGTGTTTAAATAATGAAAAAAAAATAATGAAGCTGAGATTCTGGTTATAGGAGATGAGTTCTCCGCCAGAAAGACAGTAAGTTCTCTTATTTTTGTACCTTTGTGTATTCCCATAATACTGTATATCTCCCTTATAAAAATCTGTTTTATGGCCAGGCACAATAGCTCACACCTATAATCTTAGCATTTTGGGAGGCCAAGATGGGAGGATAACTTGAGCACAAGAGTTCATGGTCAGCCTGGGCAACACAGCAATACCCCATCTTTAAAAAACTTTTTGAAAAATTAGCCAAGTGTTGTGGCGTGTGTCTGTAGTTCCAGCTACTTGGGAGGCTGAGGCAGGAGGATCACTTAAGCCCAGGAGTTTGAGGTAGCAGTGAGCTAGGATTGCACCACTGAACTATAGCCTGGGCAACAGAGTAAGATCCTGTCTCAGAAAAAAATCTGTTTTATGTCTGCTTCCTTCATGAAGAGTGAGCATGTTGAGGGCAGAAACTGAGGTTTTTTTGTGTTTTTTTTTTTTTTAATTTTCTTTGCCCCTAGCGCTAATGTATAGCTAGTCCTCCATACACGATTACTGCTTAAATTAATGCAATAATCAAACATGGGCTGGACAACCACATGGCAGGGAGCATATATGGGAAAGTAAAGTATATAGTATGAGTGATGTGAGTTCTAAATCCTATGCTTGGTTTGTAGAACTACCAGTTTTTGAGCTCCAGAGAGGCAAAGAGCTTCTTCCTGCCAAATTTATGTGTCATTCTTAATTCTTTTACCCATCATCCCTGTATGTTTCTGAAACCTACTGACATGGACTGAAAAAAACAAAAGAAACCCTATTTTTCCTCCCCCCCAAAAACCTTGAATCTAGAATCATCTCATGATTTAGATCTCCTTTCCCTGTGCTGGGTTGAAGAGATTTCTGGATAGAAGACATATCCAAATTTCAAATGAAACTATTTTAATACCAAGGCTTATCAGTCAAGATACCACAAGAAAGCAGAGGATAAAGAAAAAATGGTTTTCACATATTTCTTTTTATTTCTCCCATGAAAATTTCCATCAGAGATGCCTGGGTAGGATGGAAGGAGGGTACAGCAACATGTAGACCTAGGATCCATTATTGCTGTGATACAAGGCAGAGACCTCAATGAGAGGATGGGAAAGAGTAGAGAAAGAATGGGGTTAATCACTCATTATGAGGACTACGTGGGACACATTGTCTTGTTTAACTCTTGGAACAATTCTGTGAGGTAGGTATCACTATCATATTCTCACATTACAGATGAGGGAATGGGAGATGAGAGAGCTCCAGTAATTTGTTAAAGGTCACACAGCTAACAACTGGTGAACCCAAGGCTCAAATTCATTCCTGGTATGCTTATTCCAATAGGCACATTATTAACCCCCAGGCCATATTACCCCATGCAGATGTAGAGGGTCTTAGAAAAAATACTAAGGTACTACAAAAATGCAATGCCATCCTATCTTTATTCTGGCTGAGCTAATGTTAAATTTGTTTTGTATTAAAAGAACTGAAAACTCCAATCCCCAAGCCTAACATCTGCCAGAGCCTCCTTTTTTTAATTTTTTCTTTCTTTTATTATTATTTTAAGACATTTTCCAGTATCCCATCCACTTTTTTCTAGAACATCTATAGGTTTTGGGTGGACAGAGTTATGAAGGCTGATTAGATATCAAAGTACCATCTGTGGGTCTCACTTCTGTTATTCCCTTCCTTGGCAGTCAAACAAACACATGGGAAAAAAAAAAAAAAAGAAATAATGGAGGAGAGACAGCCTTATTTTCTTTGTGTTCACTAGAGAGGCAAACAGACTTTGCATATCGATGTTACATGTTTATTCCACCGTGTTGCTGTGGGTTAGTGGAGAAGCAGAACAGCGTGCTTGCGCATTGCTGAGGATGATCAAAAGGTGGGGGATATTATGTACAGCTCTTCCTCCTGTATGGATAGTTCATGGTAATGGCATGGTGTCCGGTAATGAGCAAAGAGCCACAGAAGCTCTGGACCAAGTCCATAATCCCTGAGGTGCTGAGCTCTAGAAATACTGGATAATGACAGGAACGAGGACACCCACTTCCCTGACATACGCAATTGCATGGCCAATGACACAGAGCTATAAAAAAAGGAAGACAATCCCCCATTGGCTTTCCTGATAACCTAATAGGAGCCTTTTTTGTGATTTTCTTAGTGAGAAATCATATTATACATGGTATGTACTGTAACCAGCCCCTGTGACTAAACATGTCATTATCCGACCCCAGCTTGCTCTTTCTCTGGCCACCCGTCATGCTCCTCAGAGGCTCTGTGTCCCCACACTCCAGCCACTCTGAGCAGCTCATCATCCACCATAGCGACCAATCCTGTGCCTTCTCACAGCCAGTTTCCTCTACTCAAATTGCGTCTTTTCCTTCTTTTTCTTCCTGCTCTGCCAAACTTTTTAAGTGACTTCTCATCCTCCAAGACCTGACTCATACGTCACCTCCCCTCTGAAGTCTTTCTTAACTCACCCATAAGACATTCCCTCTTTGAAGTTCCACTGCACTCTACTGGCATGTGACATGTAGTCTACCAAAATATAAATAAGCCTTATTAATATATCATGTGTATTGAATGCATACTTATTATGAATGGGGGTAAATAAAACAGAGCAATTTTCTGTCTTCATGATGCTTATAGTGGAAGAGACACAAAATAGACAAGTAAGCAACAAATTATAGAATATTGGGTCTTTATGCATTCTAGAAATTAGAATAAAGTAAAGTAGAAGAATAGAAAGTAGCAGGGGGTGGGTGATGCAGGGGCCCTTCGAGAAGGTGACTTAAGCTGAGACCTGGAGTAAGGGTGGAAGCTGGCCATGTGGATATTTGGTTCCTGAGGCAGGAACATTCCTGGAATATCTGAGGAACAGTAAGGAAGACCAAAGACTGTCTGGCTGGAGCTGATTGTGCAAGGAGGAAAACAGTACAGAAATGAGGTCAGAGAATGATTCACAGATAAAACAGACATAGCCATCTAGGCCAAGGCAAGGACTATGACGTCTTCTAAATGCAAACAAAAAACATTGCAGGGCTAAAAGCAGGAAGCTAATATTATATGGTTGACTTTGGTTGCTGGTGGAGAGTAGATAAGACAGGTAAGGATGGAAGCAGGGAGCCAAGTTAGAGACTAAGGCAGTGCTCTAGGGGGACGTGAAGAAAGCCAGTCTGGACTATGTCCTTCGATTGATCTGTTCTAGCCAAGCCAACCTCTCAGCGTCCCAGGTGCACTCAGCCCTTTCCCACCCAGGCCTTCATCCATGCTTTCCACCATCAGGGATGTTCTTCCAGCCCTTCAAATGTCTGGTTTTTCCCCATCCTTCAGATCTCGGCTTACCTGACATCTCTGCAGAGAAGTCTTCCCTGCCTACTCTACCTGAAGTTGCCGACCTCCATTAGCTTCCATCCCACCCAGAAGTGCATTTCCTTCATAGCACTCATCATCATCCATTTATCTCTTGTTTATTGATTTGTCGATTCCTTCATTGGATTTCTCCTCCACTGAAATTGAGGGGCCTGAAGACAGGGACCTCGTTTGTTTTGTTCACCAGTATATCCCTACAGCCTACCATGCACCTACAGAGATGCACAAATAAGTATGTACTTGTTGATGAATAAATGATAAGTTAAAAAATTAAATAAACAAACCAAACAGAAAAGGTACTACAGTAGCCATAGGAGGCATACCTAGCCTGATCTTGAAGGTTTAGGGAAGGATACTTAAAAGAGACTTGAAGTTACAGAAGCAAATCCTATTTGAAGAAGAGTGAATTTCAATTTATGTTATGTGTTTCCTCATTTAAGGACCTAGTGAAGGCATTTTATTCCATATATAATGAAAATAACCTCTTTCATCCAGTCTTCTGCTTCACCGTCTTATTCTTGGGGAGGGCCAGGAGCCTCTGATCCTTTCTTTGTAGTCTAAGTCCCTTACTCACACCAGTCCTATCTGGAGTGTCATGTGAACCCCTATTGCTATTAAAATGTCTACGTACGTATTGGGTCAGAGATCTTGTAAGTGCCAAGTTCAGAAATCTTGGCTCGCCCACACTAGCCTTCAAGGCATTGTGTGCTGCCTTTCCCTAGTATCCTAAAGCTCTTCCTCACTCTATGTTCTGATCCAAGTGACTGCTGTGCCCCAGATCTCTGTGTCCAGGGCCACAGCCCTGAAGAGGAGCAGATCTGCCTGAAACCAAACCAGATATTTTGTTTTGTTTTGTTTTGTTTTCCATTATATCATGCTAGACAGGAGATTCTATATCCTATCATTCATCTTTTGTTGCTACTGTTTTTTGGCAGGTAGGCAATTTGTGAAATTATTAAACAAAGCTCTTAGTGGGGACCAGGATCTATATTAAGCATTTAACAGTTCATTATCAAATAATCCCAAACTCCTACCCCAACCTTGAGTTAGGTATTGCTATGCCCACTTTACAGCTGAAAAAAGTGAATAGAAAACTTAAATACCTAGCCACAGGTCTTACAGCTACTAGGTCAGTGGAGGTAAAATTCAAGCCTATGTCTGTCTGAGACCCACAAAGCCCAACTTGTTTTCTAATCTCTAGTGCTTGCATTTGTCTTTAGATATTTTATCAAGTGTACTTTTCAATGATTTTTTCAGCATCTTTACTGTTTGCTCTTCAGAAAGTTGTGAAGGATGTATTATTTCCCCCTCATGTGCTTATGATATAATGAATCCCATTCCAATCCGTAAACATTTAGTGCAGACTGATTATGTGCCAAGCAAATCACCAGACAATGAAGATATTTAGATGAATGAGACATGGTCCTTTCTCTGGAAAAGCTCATATCCAACTGGGAGAGACAGTCATTAAAGTAGTTAATTACAATGATCCATGCAATAATTGAAATAAAGACACTCCAGTGTAGGAAAACATAGAATTCATTCTTCCAGGAGGAGCAGGGAAAACCTTCATAGATTAGGTGATATTTGAATGAGCATTGAGGGATAAGTAGGAGCTCACCAACTTCCCATTTGCCTTGCATACCAAGTGGTTTTGCAACAGCAAGATGTGGGTGTCTGAAGTGTTAGCAGTGTTTACAGAACATTATTGCCTTTGTGGTGGCCAAACTGTGGTGGGGGCGTGGATAGAGTAGACGGGATGCAGTGGATGAGACTGATGGCACAGACAGTTCCAAGGTACATTCTGCACTGATACATTATGAAGTTTGGGCTTTGTCTTGAAGGCAATAGGGAGCCCTTGGAGATTTATAAAGCAAAAGGAACTTTTGAAAAGAGTAAACATAATGTGAGATAGATGAGAGGTTCCTGTTCTTGTGCACATGTTAGGAACATAGGGTCATATGCTAGAGAAAGCTGGGGAAATATTCCCCCACCCACATCACACCCCAGCCAGGCTGAGCTTCCCTCTTCGATTCCATTGTAAATCTTTCACGTTAGATTTTCAGCATGAAAAAGATACCAACATGTTCACCAGATCAGGGAAGCCATCCAGCATCCATAAAAGCTCAGGTCTTGCTGTCTCCTTGCCATTGCTCTAACCTAGACCATTGTACTGCTAAGGGATAATCTAGGAGAGAGGCAGGGTAGTGTTGATTTTAGGAGCATAGGTTTTGGAGCTTGGGTTCACCGAGGTTTTTTCTGGGTTCACATCATTGCTATGTTACTTCATAGCTATGTGAGCTTGGGAATGTTCTATGTGCCTCATTTATTCTCATCTATGAAATGGAGATCATTATATAATCTCCCTGTGGTGTTGTGGTGAGAATTAAAGGAGTTAATACATGAAAACTACTTTGAACAGTGCATGGCACAGAGCAGGTGCTCAGTGAGTATTCATTATTATTTTAGCATCCAAAGTTGGTTATGGATAATCAGATACCAAACTACTGCAGTCCCTCCTGGGCAGATCCATGCAAATAGAATAGATGACTATAGAATATGGTGGTTCTACTTATGCCAGTGCCTAAACTGCTTCCCCCTGCCTGTATGTGTGTGTGTGTGTGTGTGTGTGTGTGTGTGTATGCATATATATATGCTTTTAATACATAATTTTGTTTTCCTGAAAAGGAAAATGAAGCATAAAGAGGTTAAGCCCCTTGCACAATATCACACACACAAGAAGTGTTAAGATGGGGATTCTTAACAGGTTAGTCTGACTGTAAATTTATTGTTTTATTCACTATACTACCCTACCTGTCCAATTAGAGTGGTCGAAGTAATTTAATTTTTAATATTCCATGATTAAGAAGAATTTTATAGAGCTAGCACATACATGTACACACAAAAACTGCCTTGTATCATTGCTATAATTTGTGCTCCTTATGTTTATATAACAGATGCTTATCTAAATTCTTTCATACTTCCTATCCAATTAAATTCTCATAGCAGCATATATATTATTATTGCCTTTTTATACATGGTACAATGAAGAAATCTAGATTTAGCCCCTTTTATTAGCTTGGGTTGCTCTCAGTTGAATCTTTTCGGGTACCTTTTAGGACTTAAACAGTCTTTTTGATGATGAGCTTATCATGGCTTCATCACTGCTGCAGACTCTTTGCTTCCTTGGTATCCCATGGTAATCTTCCACATTTATAATGTTGTTTGCCGGGGTTCCCTGACTTCATAATGGAAAGAGCTGAATATCAGGAGGAACCCAAATCAGGCAAGTAAATGTGATTTAAAAGTGATTAAAATATTTTTTTGGCTCAAACTCATCAAGAACCATCATAAATGTGGATATGTATAAGGCTGATATTTTCAGATCCCAACCTCTTAATGCAAGTTTGAGATAGGCCCCAATAAATTTGATGGACTGAATAGGAAGGAATAGTCCAGGTTCACCTTATATCTGGTTATCAAGCACTTTTTCAACACTACAGTGTCAAGTTCTATGTGCTTGAATTGGGGGAAAGGGTGAATACTTAGCAATGTCCTCTAACTCTCTCAGTACTATTATATCTACTAGCTAATGTCATACAATTCAATTTTCCAGAACATTATAGAATTCACCTTTTATGACACGTATTAAGGAGAAGAAAAAGAAAACCATTTGGAATATAGAGCAAAACATCAATTAGAGTAAAAACCACACAGAAAGTATCTGACTTCCATTCATCTCCTGTATCAGTCGCACCTGTTTTGTATGGATAAATCAATGTGACAAGCAATTGTAGAATATATACATAGTTCTTGTTTGTCTACCAAACTGTGTGGTTTTTGTCATAAATCTGAATGAAATTTTTCATATTTCACCATGATATTGTCATCCAATGATGTAAGCATAGTGAGAAATACCTGTTGGCTTTTACTTTATTTAAAATGGAAACCAAAGTAACTTTAACAAAACTATTTTTAATGTTTAATTTATTTTCTGATGAAATTTTCATAAAGGTTTATAAACAAGGGCATATTTTACTTGTGCTGAGTAAATAATTCATGCAACCATTTATTCACTCACCTAATATGTAACTGTTTAATTACTAATTTTCACTATATCCTAAGTGCCTAATTTATGCCACAAATGTTTTTCTTTTAATTATTCAATGAAAAATCTAAGTATGTATTATGCCCAGTTTGCAAATGAATAAACTGATTTTTAAGTGCAGTTTAATTTCTCTAACACATAATTGAAAGTTGCCAGTATCCAACATATGATGGCAGTATTTTTTTTTTTTTAATTTCCATTCTGAGGAGAGAGGAAATTTGACAACAGCAATTTGTACAAGCAGATAAGTTGGGGGGATCCTGAGATGTAGCTCCTAACAGGGGTTCTGTTGTGGCAGAAAAAGAGGCAGTGAAATCCCCTAAATGATAAAGTAGTTCAAGGGTAGAAAAAAAATTGGGATTTAAAGACAGAGAAAGCTTTCCCTGACTAATTCCTATGCATTTTTTTTTAAATTCATCTGAGGTATTTATTCATTCAGAAAATATTTTTGAGAGCCTACCATATGCCAGACAATTTCTAGAAGATATTTGGAATACATTAGACACAAATTAGAGGGAAAACACACATATACATACAACTTCCCATCCTTTTGGAGATTGCTTTGCAGCAGGCAGACAATAAACATAACAAATAATTATATAGTATAAGAGAATGTTGTAAGTGCTATGGGAAAAGAAGAGGGATTGGGGTATAGGTAGGTAATACAGTTGGCTGAGACAGGGTTGGGAGGAGTGGTGGTACTGCAAGTAGGGTAATCTGAGCAGGCCCTACTGGGAAAATGACATCTGGGCATAGACTTTCAGGAGATGAAAAAGGGAGCCTGGAAGACATTGTGGGAACAGTGTTCCAAGCAGAGAGATTAGCCACCAGAAAAGCTCTAAGTTGAGCTCCTGCCCATATATTACAGTGAACAAGGAGAGCCCAGTGAATGAAGGGGCACATAGTAAGCATGAAATCAGAGAAATAGGGGCACATCAAGAAGGAACTTACAGGTCAAGGCAAGGAATCCTTCTTATACTTTGAAATAGGAAGCCACTGAAGGATTGTGGCAAGATCTGACTTGCGTTTCAAAAGGATAATTCTGGCTGCTAATTTAAAAATGAGCTGCAAGGAGCAAGGGTTAAATTGGAGAGGATTAAAGGATTATTACAATGAGAGTGAGTATGGCGGGAGAGAGAGAAGTGGTCAGGTTCTCGATATGTTTTGTAGATAAAGTCTACATTTCGTGATGAATTTGAAGTAGTATGTGATTGAAATAGAAGAATAAGCATAAATCTAATTTTTTTTTTTCTGTCCTGAGAAACTTCTCCAGTCAAGACAAGGAGTTCAGTTTGGGGTATGCTAGCTTTGAGATGGCTATCAAATATCCAAGCTGTTGAGTAGGTAGTTGGGTATATGAGTTTGGAGTTCAGCGGAGGGTTCTTGGCTGAAACTATTGGGGAATCATCGCCACATAGACAGTTTTAAAATCCATGAGCCTAGAAAAGCCTTTCAATGGATTCAAGAAGCTAGCACTACCTGAAGGATGGACATATTTGAAACACGGACTTCGGTGGGGGGACCAAGGGCAACACACGTAACCTAAACGTATGTACACCCATAATTTGCTGAAATAAAAAAAAAAAAAAAAAAAAAGATGACCAAGGACTCAGCCCTGGGGTGTTCCAGTCTTATGAAGTCAGGAAGAAGTGCATTATCTTGTAATGCAGACTGAGAAGAACCAAAAATAGAGTAGGAGAAAACTGGGAATTCATGGAATTGTTATGGGGGAGGCAAGCATTAACTGTTTCAAATGTAGTTGATAGCTCATGAAAGATAACAGGACCGAGAATTGACCATTGGATTTGACAGCAGATATGTCATAGGTGTCTTCATTTAAGCAGTTCTAGTGACATAGTGAGGAAAGAAGTTCATTTGGAATAGTTTATAAATGAGGGGAAAACGCCAGGGAAAGATACAGATAGTTCCTTCATAGAATTTAAATGCAAAAGGAGCTAAGAACTAGAGTGGCAATTGTAGGTAAAGATGGGCTTCAAAGGGTCTTTTGTTTCATTATGGAAGAAATACAAATAAGAAATGATGCCAGTGAGAGTAGCCTAATGTAAAAGGTGAAAAATTGATGATACAGGAGGGAGAAGAATTGCTAAGATAGCGGGAAGGTGAGTGCATTGCGGTTGTGTAAATATGTCTGGCAATCATAAGGTCTAAGCTGAAGTCCATGATAATGATTTAAAGGGAGACTAATCAGTCAAGCTGTAAACTGTTTGTTCTCTATCCACAGTCAGCTGCTGCATGCAGGAATGGAGTAGGTCCAGAATTGGATTAAACAAGGGTTTTGCCAAGTGAGTTGTGCAAACAATGAGAGGGGTCAAGAAGTTAAGCTTGTATGCAAACAGGTGATTAATTTTTTGGCCATGGAATTTAAGCTATGCAAAAAGAGAATACAGGGTTTCAAATTGGTGAGGGAAAGAGATGAAATGGTTAGATAAAGAGATGGGAGGACCTGGTGAGGTCGAAGGATTGTTGGTATTGGGAGCACTAAAGGAAGTGAGCTGAAAATTTAGGATATAGTGGTCAGAACGTAGGATGCATGAATTTGAGACTATGGAGATATTGCAGTTATGGATATAGATAAAATATTCAAGTACTAAGACAGAGTAATATTGGAGAAAATGACAATAAACCAGGAATGAATGATGGGGGGATCTAAAGCTGGGGGTTTCCAGGAGATAGGGCAGTGATATGCCCATAAATATTAATATGTACCAATCCAGCTCTCTGAAGAACAAAACTCCTCCAATTTGTATTGTTTTTCAATTTCCATGATGTGAATGATACCATGGTGCCTCCAAGCTACTCACAGAATATTGCCATCCACAGAGCTGGGAAGAGAGACATGCAGCAAAGTCTCATGCACAGGTTCAAGCCAGCCCCAGAACACCACTGAAGTAGATTGTAAGCAAGGTCTGGAAGTGGCAAGGAGGAGTAGAAAGACACAACTGCAGTGGTATGAGGCTCATGTGAGAATAAAAAGATTCCCACTTGAGAGGGCTAGATGGGAAGCAGAGTCCTTGGAGGAGTAGGGACAGTTTTTTTTGTAAGAGCAAAAAGGGTAAAGAACATTTGGAGAAGAGTTTGAGGATATAGGAAATTTTGCTGATGATAGACCCTGAATTCCAGAGGGTTTAGTGGGGGGATTTAAAGGTAAGAAAGGGGATGAGCAAAGGATTTTGCTTCATAGGGATAAGAATGTGGGAGATGGAAGATGACCTATGTGTCTGGGCATTCTTGCATTTGAGGATAAGGACGGCAATAGAAAGCATCATAGGGGAGTTCTGGTAGGTATAAAACTACAGAGAGGCTGTGTTAGTGAACCCAGGCTCTGGGATGTGTGCTTGGGCTCACTTTCGACCCCTGTCAGGGGTAAGTGTGCTCACTCTCAGGATGCGGGGGCCCTTTTTACTCCTACTGATGGAGCTGAGGATATCCAGGGAGGTTAGAGTTACCAGATTATGTTGGTACTCCTGGTTCATATCGACTTCCTTGTCTGGGGACCCTTCCTTATCTCATTCAGTTGGATTATTTCCTTGTCCTCTCTGCTCCCTGACCCTCTGTATGTTTCCAGTATTGCTCTTGAATCATCCTGTGACAATTTTTTTTTTTAATTTATCTCACTCTTGCACCAACATCTCTGAAGTCCTCAAGGACAATGATTTTCCTTTATTCATCTCTGTTCTCATAGGTCTAGGCCAATCCTAACACAATCTTAGAACATATTAATAGTAATTTTGAAAGAATGTCTGTTAAGGTGAATCATTACCATAGTGAGTTATCATTTATTGAGAGTTTATTACATTCTGAGTGCTATGTTAAGTGCTTTATAAACATTATCTTGCAATCCTTACAACAATCTTCTGTCCCCCATTTCACAGAGGAGAAAACTGAAACTCAGTGAATCAAGTAACTTGCTCAGTCTTAGAAACCTGATGAACAACAGCAACAAGGTGCTTCTGATTCCAGACATCATGCATTTAGCTTTTTTATTAGCTCAATTCCTAAGAAAGATAACTGGATCCATATGTAAATCAAAAACAAGAGTTTTAGCATGTCTTAGATTTACAATGAATTTAACAGCTCTCTCCATACTCTGAGATTCTCAGGCAGGGTCAGGTTTAGTATTTGTAATCCTAAAGGCACCTGAACTGGCAGGTTTAGATGGAACCAGGAGCAGTCAGCCTGACAAGAGTCTGCCAGCTGGTTGCCACACATCTGCTTGGGAAGCAATCGGATAAATCAGTTTAAAGATAAGGCAGATGTTAGCCTAAATCAGGAAGAGTGACAGACACTTAGCAGTCAGAAAGAATAAGATGACTTTATCCAAATGCTAATGCTGAATGCAAAATGTTCATTGTAGTTTTTTTTTTTTTAAGTCCAGAATGGAAATTCAACTCAAACCTGTTTAAAAATATAACTGAGTACCTGCTGTATGACTTACTAAATATAAAACAAATATGAAAAAGTTGTGGTCTTTGTCTTCATGAAGGTCAGAGCTTAGTAGAAAAGATAAACATGAAATAACTATATTGTGACATATGAATTGTTTTAATTGATGGGAACCTCAGCATGTACAGTGACGGCATGTACCGGTAGCAACTGACGCTGCCTGAATTTCAGCAAAAGATGTAAGATTTCATCTGAGCCTTGAATGAAAAAATACGAGTTTACAAGTGGAAAGAGTAGGAAGAATATTCCAGGTAAAATGAATAGCATGGAACAAAGGCAACTGGCATGAGGGGCATGGTGTCCAGGGGATGCTGATTCTTTTGCTGCAGCTAGAACACTGGCTGTGAGGATGGTGAACAATACACCTAGAAATACCTTTTCTTTTGCTGGGCCTTGCAAGCTGTGCTGACTGTAGACATCAAAATCAATTTAAATCTTAAACTCTATCAAATACATAGTTATTTAACTCCTAAGAGGGCTAAACATTGCTTAGAAATGGAGAAAATTTAACCAGGTAGAAATGATACATCTCTACCTACAATGAACTTGGGTACAGTTTAGGGAGAACAAAATAATAAATGTGAATTACATAGAGAGCAAGTTGATTGCTGCAAAGTATATATTGTGCAGTAGAAGTTCCAGGAAGGGCAATATTATTGGGACTTAAAGTCATCAAGGAAGGCTTCACAATGAGCAAGGGTTTTGAGCTAGTCCCAAAAAGATGAAAAGAATTTAAATAACTACTTCTGATTACCGTTTATATAATGTGTCTAATTTATGACTTGGGCATTTCCAATTTCACTTCCTTGTCATTACAATGGTGTGATAAACATAAAATAAAGATCAATGATACCACCACTTTACATACACAGAAGCTTATAGGAGCTACGTGACTGTCACCACACCATTAGGATGCAGCAGAGATGGGACCTCAGTACAGATATGGCTAATTCCCTAGTTAGACATCAGATCCTTGTTAAATGGAAAAATTGCCAGAAACAATGATGGAGAATGGTGAGGAAAACACCTCCGTTCCCTGGCAGGAGAGTCCAAACTTGTGTGTGTTGATAGCTGGATTTGTGTGAGCACACCTTCTTCTTTTCTTCATTGAGAGAAGCTCTAGAACTCAGTAGGACTCAGAGAATGCCCTTGGGCATGATTTGGTGTCAATCAACAGCTCTGAGAAAAACATAGTCAAGGATTGGGAATCAGCTTTGTCTATCCTCTCAGTACCCCCTTACACAGGCAAAAATCCAAACCGAATAGCATATTTGCCTAAGGCTGAAGAATAAGTTTGAGGATACTTTTTTCAAAAGCCTCACTCCATAGTCTTAGAAGATTTGAAGACTTTCTACACCTTGGTAACATACCCCTTGTCATGGTCAGGATTGGTTTAAACCTACCTGTTCATAGCCTGCCTTCCTAATTGGCTAACTGCTTCCAGGCTACATTCTAGGAATCATTTTCCAATGAAAATGAGAGAGGAAGCAACTAGTATGCACCAGGTAGGGTGCTAGATACTGTGTATATTGCCTTTACTGTAGTCCTAGAAATGATATGTATTTACCTCTCCCGCCTGCTGCATGGTGGTTCTTGATTTCTGATTATCTTTGGAAATGGGGATGTAAACATGTGGGGAGGGCTAGTACATTTTAATAACCTATGAAGATTTAAGATCTTTACTTGCAATATCCAATTTCATCCTCAGAATAACCTGAGTGGTAGGTGCTTTCATGATCTCTATTTGCACAGATGGGAAAATTAAAGTTTCAAAAGTTTAAATAAACTTCACCTGCTCATTACAGCCAGTAAAGGGTGAAACTAAACTGCGACCCCAGTGACCCCACTCCAGTAGGTCACAGCATGCCCGTCTGATGGATACCACAAAAGGAAACGTAAATGCCATTTAGACCAGGAAACCAAGAAACCTGAACCTAGGCCAGCATCTTTTGGTGAAGTGATGCTGAGAAGGAGAATTCACGTCCTTGCCATGAAAAGCACACACATTTCATTTCTGGTGTATAGAAGTAGCAAGCCAATCTCTTAACTATCCTTTGTTCCCATCTGCTCTGTAAAATGCTAAATATGGCTGCTAGGATAGGATATGTTATGTCTTGAAAAAATGTATATATAATTAGAATTACATGTAGAGCCAGTGAATTAGAATTTCTAAAGTATGATATATCGAAAGTACTCAAAGCCATTGATTAGTTCATCCACTTTAACTCTGATTCTGAGGATGCCTCTTGGTCTGATTCTTCTAGGGGAAGAAGCTATGAAACTCTGCTGCCATACTGTGCTTGGAGGAAAGGGTGGGTGGGGAGGGGCATTTTGTAGCTTTTTGGGGTTTCTCATCCTTGTGATCCTCCTGGAGAACTTGAGAATAATAAAATAGGGCATAAGACACTCAGACCTGTGGTCTAATCCAGTTTCAGTGACTTGTTAGTTTCATGACTCAGGGCTTCTTATTTGTAAAATTACCTGATAGGGTTGTCATGAGGATTCAATGAGAAAATGTCTCCATAGTACCTAGTAAAGTACCCAGCATATTTTCTTTTATTCATTCATTTAAAATATACTTCTGATGATTGTTTTCGGTTTGAACATGATATTTTAAAAAGTTTCCAAAAAGATACATGAGTTTGGAAACAAATATTATTGAATGTTTTCTGTATGCCAGGCATTTTGCAAAGTGTTGGGTGTTGGTCAGTGGAGGGCGGGGGCCCTGTGTTCATAGTGCTCATGCTCTGGAGAGACAGATGTAAACACGTAACTAATCCTAAATGGAGAAGTACTGTAAAGAAAATGCATAGGTGCCTGAGAGGAGAGTAGATAGCCTGATCTGCTCGTGAACAGAGTGAGATCAGCTGAGCCTTCTCCGAAGAAGAGGGGGAGGCTGGAGAGGAACATGAGGGTCCCAGAATGCAGGGCCTCTAGGCAGTGCTGAGGCTCACCACATGTGCTTCATCAGCACGTGGGAGTGTGTCCCTGATCCTCAGTAATTCAACATAAGTAAGCCCAAACAGACGCACATTCTTTGTTCCCGGTGAGTGCTTAACCCTGATTCCCTTCCTTCTTTCTTAGTCGTAGGAACAGATTTAACCGTGACCAAAAATCTCAAATAAAAATGGCTTCAATAGGTAGATCTTTTGTTTTGTTTTGTTTTCTCTCTCATTTACATAGATGTCCATAGGTAGGTTGTCCATAATGACAAGGACCTGAAATCCTTCCAGTTTGTCTGCTACAGCACACTGTGTTTTGTTTTATCCCGAGGTACCTCATTATGAAATATGGTGGGTCCAGCTCCAGCTACTTCTTCCCCATTCCAGCAGGCAGAAAGGAAAAATGGGGGAGGAAGGGCATTTCACGTCTCTTTAAAGGCATTTTTCAGAAATAGTGCTTCTAGGTACACAGGAAAATGATAAATGCAGTGTATATTCAAATGTTCCCACTCTTTACATGGGACACTTGAAGGGAAGAGAAGTAATGTGACCAAGGTCACACAGGTAGTAAACGGCCGGGTTCACATTCACACCCAAGCAATCTAGCTCCAAATCCCACTTTCTTAAGCATTATTCCCCACTGCCTCTCCTCTGGATCTGCTGAGGTAGTGACACTCGGGTTAAATTTTGAAAGATGAATAGGTTGCTGATCAGCTGAGAAAATTGGAGAGAGGGACGTCTCTGGGCAGAAAGGACAGCATGTGCAAGAGGAAGAAGGACTCAATGTACTCATCTATAAATAGGAAAATGTGTATCTTCTCTCGCTGAGCTGTTCTGAATTGGTGAGCTCAAGTGGGCAGGAGCACATGTCCCAGTGCCTGCACTTTGAAATCACTCAGTGAAACTGTGTTCAAACCAAAAGCATATCTGTGACAGATTACACAAGAGCCTCTGGGATATACTAACCTACTGTTAGGGGACAGCATAATTGAGGTTGTGTTAATGGTGTAAGTGTTGATTTTACCAAAGCATTTGATGCAGCCTCTTATAAAAATTTAATTGGAGCCTTAATTCTAATTGTCTTCTACATGAATTGAAAGGTGGCCCGCGGAGAGCAATATAAGAAAACTCAACCAGCAATATATTAATTGTAGAAAGGTGTATAAATGGAGGACTATAGTGATTTTAATTGTGTTCATTATCCTTAGAAATTATCTGCATGGGTGACTTAGGACAGACAAAGTTTTGGTCACTTAAATTCACCAAGCTTATATTGAGGATGCTCACAGGCAGAGAGGTTCACTTTTCTCCACCTCTATTTGACATTAGCCCACTTGAGCAAATTTAATCACACTTACCCTGGGGTTTAGACCCCTTCCTGCCCCACAGCTGTCCAAGGCAAACAGTGAAGCACAGAATCCTAGCAATTGAATCTGCCTTAGAGATCAATGTGTTCAGCTCAATTGTTTTATAGATGATCTCACCTGAGTTCCAGAAAAAGCAAGTAACTTCTCAGACATCACACGGGGTCATGCAGGTTGGGACAATAGGTAGTCTTTGGATCTGTGAATTACAGGCAAGTCAAGAGATCTGGGACCAGAGCACAGATCTTTCTACTGCAGTCCAGGGCTCCCTTGACATTTCAGAAGTAAAGAGCCCAAAGAGCCTCAAGGACGTGAAACCATGAACAATGAGCAGAAAATAATCTCTTGAGAAAAATGCATTTAGATTGCCTCCATCTGTGTCCTTATGACATTTTAAGTATCCCCTTACTTTCACATACACCCCAATGCATCATGGCTGTTTCTTTATGTTGCCCTGGTTTCTTTCTTCCGCCCCTCCAGACTCACTGTCCAACTTTCTCTACCCTGTTCTGGTGCCCAAAAAACTGACCTGCATACTTTTCCCTTGTCCTCTGATGTTGGGTTGGGCTTAGCAATGGTTGGTACTGGCAGGAAGTGGGAGAACAGGCAGAGAGTGAGGTCACATCACCATGGTTACCTGCATCCCTCACTGAAGGCCACGGTCTGCCACACAACCCTCTCCACACAGCTCCCCTCTCCGGAGTCCAGGTGCACCCCTTCCACTTGTCTATTCATGAGTGGTAAAGACTCCCCAGGGTTAAACCCTTGGTATACTTCACTGACCTTGGTCATTTTCCTTAAAACCAGGAAATAGCTCTTTCCTTAAACTCTCCTTAAATCATACAGTTTGAGGGCACCGTGTTCTTCCTGCCAGAACCCTGGGTGTTAAAACTAATACCCTGATCTACCTTCCTGAAACAATGTGATGTGTCTTTCTAAATAAAGTATAAATAACATTTTGAAATATGTATATTTATTTTTATTTTTATAATTGAGAATTAATTTATAGCAAGTATAATTTCTCTTGATGTATTTATTTTCAGATCCTGTACATGTTTATATCCTGTAACTATTTCCTGATTAAAATTTGTATATTCAACTTAATCATAACTTGAGCCAGATACATCTGGAAATTATTTTTTGTATTAGTTCATACAGTCTTCAAAATGCTCCTGAAATAGATATTGTACTTTCTGTTTTATGAAACTGAGGCTTTTGTAGGCAGATTAAGTGACTTCTCAAAGTTTGTCAAATGCAACATCAGACCACTTAGCAAATATACAGCCCCCAGGATGAATTATAAAGAGTGACTAGCTTTGTTGAGAGTAGTCATCTTTTTCTCTGTGGTAAGAGCTGTAAGGGGAATAGGAGGAGAAAAATCTGTTACATTAATATGCATATACAAACTTCAGAGGAAAAAGCTTCAATGAAATGTTTTAAGTGATACACATGGAATAAGGAGAAGCTTCATACTAATTTGTGTGGAATATTATACAGGGAGAGTAGCTCAATAGCTAAGAAAGAGCTCCAGATTTGAGCTCAAGACACGTGCTAAATGGATATATCTGCGAAATACATTTAATAATTTTTGGGTCACAGTTTAATCATCTCTGCTCGAGATGTCTGTGTGGGCTTCTAGACTGTTAACTCGAGGACAGGCTCTATCTCTCATTCAATTTCGTATTTGGGTACTTAGCCCTCTCTATTGAGCGTGAAATGAATACCAGGAACTTGATTAGGAGTATATTTTTTCTTTTCTTTCCATATTAATCCCCATGACCATCATTTAAATTCAATGTTATAATTCTTTCTATGGTTATAATGTTTGTGTACCCCCTAAAATTCGTATGTTGACACCTAACCCCCAAGGTGATAGTATTAAGAGGTGGGGCCTTTGGGGGGTTATTAGATCGTGAGCAATCTTCCCTCATGAATGGGATTAGTGCTCTTATCAGAGAAACCCAGGGGAGCTTGTCTGACCCTTCCACATGAGGATGCATGGAGAAAATACTGCCTTTGAAGCAGAGAGTGAGCACTCACCATACCATGAATCTGCTGGTGCCTTGATCTTGGACTTTCCAACTTCCAGAACTGTAAGCAATAAATATATGCTGTTTGTAAATTACTCGGTCTAAGATATTTTGTTACAGCAGCCCATAGGAACTAAGAAAATCATCTTTCTTTTCTTTTAAACAGGTAAAGAGCCAAAGTTTAGGAATTCACTACAGTATATACTGTCCAGTGAATAGCAAGTATAAAATAGCTTTGTTAGGTTTGTGTTGGGTAAATATATACCTAACCTATTCTTAATTATTATCTTTTTTTTTTTTTTGGCCAGATATAGATTTGTGCAAAACTTTACAAAGAAATTTGAGAAACATGGAAAATATTATTTGGGTTTGTGACTATTCTCAAGCAGTTGAGACATTTGGTATTCCACTGACTGGGCATGTATCAGTAATTCAACTCTCATACATCCAGTCACCTAGTCAAGCAGCAGACTTTAGACATGAATTAGGTCTTAATCCTCATTGCAATATGACAACCATTGATTTTTTTTTTAAACGGGGATTCAAGAAGCATATTCAGTGCCCTGTTTGTTACATTTCAGTGATGAGTGACCTGCTTAGCACCAGCAGAGAAAAGTGTTCCTTGTAATAAATAAGAAAGGAAGGAAGCTGGTTTTTTTTTCACCCAGCTGGCCGTTGGTATGTGCTCAGCCAGCATTCGTATCACATTAGCATAGCATCTTGCAAACAATTTTGCCATATAGAGCGTAACACTTCTCGCCAATCCAGTGCACACAGATAGATGACAAAATAAAATGAGCAAGAGGAAAGGGCAAGACTATCTAGGCTAGGAATGGGGGAAATATCTCTTAAGAATTGCAAGTTAAACAAATGATGAAGTACTCTACAGTTCAAGGACTCACAAACTGGCCTATTGCTCCATCTTAAAGCCAAAACTTGCATTATTTTTAGTCTAAAGATATCTATATTGTAGAATAATGAACATTAGGCCTATTACTGAAATTTTTTATCTAATTTTACCTTTTTAAATATAGACTGGGATAAAACTCCTTTGCTATGATAGGGAAAAAAAAGGAGTAACATGACTACAAATTTTAAGTGTTAGCACATGGAATTAATAGCCAATCATTTTAGAATAAAGTCTTAGGAAACAGGAAAAATACAATAATTCTTCAAAAGGAAAGGTTTTTAATGAAACATTTGCAAGCAAGATGGCTGTTTGATATGGATAGATTATGCTGTCTTAGAATTAAGTGTTAGGTGGTCTTGGGGAAGTTTCAACCGCCCCTGTATTCCTACCCCATCTCTGCCTCTTTCTCTTTTTATATTCTTTAAAATGGGCATAATAATAGCAATGCTCCCTTCCTAGGATTGTGGTGAAAATTAGATGAGTTCACAAATACAAAGCATATAAAATATAGTGCTTAATAGATGATAAACACTTAATAAAATTAGTTTTTACTGCCATCATCACCATAATTTTTACAAAGAAATCTAACACATAGTTAATATATTTTGGGAATTTACCACATGCTGGACCTTATACAAGGTATTTTACATATTACTGCATTTAATCCTCACGTCAGTTCTGTAACAAGAGGCAGCATGATAAAGTAGAAGATTACGGCTTCATAGCCATAACATTGAGGACCAGATCCAAGATCTGCCACTTCTTAGCTATGTGACTTCGGCAAATTGCTTAATATGTTTAAATATTGGTAAAAGGATCTGTAAAACTTAAATAATAATTAACTGTAATGATGGAGAGTGTATAAGTGTCTGTCAATATGAACATAAACGAATATACAGTCATGCATTCCTCAACGATGGGAATATGTCCTGAGAAATGCTTCGTTAAGTGATCTCATCATTGAGCAAACATCATAGAGTGTGCTTACACAAACCTAGACAGTATAGCTTACTTACACACCTAGGCTATGTGTTATAACATGTTGCTCGTAGACAACAAACTTGTACAGCATGTTACCATACTGAATGCTATAGGCAATCGTAACACAATAGTATTTGTGTATCTAAACATATCTAAACATAGAAAAGGTACAGTAAAAATACAGTATAAAATATTTTAAAATGGTACATCTTACAGGGAACTTATATGAATGGAGCTTACAGGACTGGAAGTTGCTCTGGGCGAGTCAGTGAGTGGTGAGTGAATGTAAAGGCCTAGGACATTACACTACTGTAGACTTTGTCATCTCCTATGATAACAATGCCTTCGGGAATACCTCTTGAAGGACTTGCCTAAGGCTATTTTTTCCTTTTAATTATTATAGGTACATATAGTTGTATATTTTTATAGGGTACATTGTTTTGATATAGACAGACAATATGAATTAATCAAATCAAGGTAATTGGGGTATCCACCACCTCAGGCATTTATGAATTCTTTGTTAGTAACATTCCAATACCACTCTTTCAGTTATTTTAAAGTATACCCTAACTTGTTGTTTATAATCACTTTTTGTGTTATCAAATATTGTTCAATCTATCTAACTACATAACTGTATTTTTGCACCCATTAACCATCCCCACTTTATCCCCTTCTCCCCACTACCCTTACCAGCCTCTGGTAACCGTCATTCTACTCTCTGCCTCCATGAGGTCAATTGTTTAAATATTTAGTTCCCACATATAAGTGAGAACATGTGAGATTTGTCCTTTTGTGCTTGGCTTATTTCACTTAACATAGTGTTCTCCAGTTCCATCCATGTTGTTGCAAATGGTAAGATTTCATTCTTTCTGTCGCTAATTAATATTCCATTGTGTATATGTACTATAATTTTTTTATCCATTCATCTATTGATGGACACTTAGGTTGATTCCAAATTTTGACTGTTGTGAATACTGCTGCAATAAACATGAAAATGTATACATCTCTTCGATATACTGAATTACCATACTTTGGATATATACCCAGCAGTGAGATTGCTGGATCATATTTTCAGTTTTTTGAGGATGCTCCATACTGTTCTCCATAATGGTTGCACTAATTTACATTTCCACCAACAGTGTACAAGCGTTCTTCTTTCTCCACATCCTCATCAGCATTTGTTATTGCCTTTTTGATAAAACCATTTAACTGTGGTGAGATGATATCTCGTTGTAGTTTTGATTTGAATTTCTCTGATGATTAATGATATTGAGCATTTTTTCATATACCTATTGGCCATTTGTATGTCTTCTTTTGAGAAATGTCTATTCAGATCCTTTGCCTATTTTTTAATTGGATCATTTGATTTTTTTCCTATTGAGGTGTTGGAGCGCCTTATATATTCTAGTTATTAGTCCCATGTCAGATAGGTAGTTTGCAAATATTTTCTCCCATTCTGTGGGTTGTCTCTTCATTTTGTTGATTGTTCCCTTTACTGTACAGAAGTATTTTAGCTGGATGTGACTCCATTTGTCCAATTTTGCATTGGTTTCCTGTGCTTTGGGGGTATTACTCAAGAGGTCCTTGCCCAGACCAATATCCTGAAGTATTTCCCCAATGTTTTCTTTTAGTAGTTTCATAGATTCAGGTCTTATATTTAATTATTTAATGCATTTTATTTGATTTTTTGCATATGGAAAGAGATTAAAGGTCTGGTTTCATTCTTTGGCATATGGATATCCAGTTTTCCCAGCACCATTTATTGAAGAGACTGTCCTGCTCCCACTGTACGTTCTTGACACCTTTGTCAAAGATTATACACTATAGATGTGTGGATTTATTTCTGGGTTCTCTATTCTGTTCCATTGGTCTATGTGTCTGTTTTTATGCCAGCACTGTGTTGTTTTGATTACTACAGCTCTGTAGTATAATTTTAGTCAAGTAATGTGATTCCTCCAGTTTTGTTCTTTCTCCTCAGGGTGGCTTTGGTAATTCTGGGTCTTTCGCAATTTCATATAAGTTTTAGGATTTTTTTTATTTCCTTAAAGAATGTTGTTGATATTTTGATGGGGATTGCATTGAATCTGTAGATTGCTTTGGGTAGTATGGACATTTTAACAATATTGATTCTTCTAATCCACAAGCATGGACTGTCTTTCCATTTTTTTGTGTCCTCTTCAATTTCTTTCATCAATGTTTTATAATTTTCATTAGCAAGATATTTCATTTCTTTGATTAAGTTTATTCAGAGGTATTTTATGTCACTTGTAGCTGTTGTAAATGGAATTACTTTCTTGGTTTCTTGTTCAGATTATTTACTGTTGTCATATAGAAATGCTACTGATTTTTGCATATTGATTTTATATACTGCAACTTTACTGAATTTGTGTATCAGTTCTAATAGTTTTTATTTTTTTGTGATGTCTTCAGGTTTCTCTAGTTATAAGATCATACCATCTGCAAACAAGGATAATTTGAATTTTTCCTTTCCAATTTGGATGCCCTTTATTTCCTGCTCCTGTCTGATTGCTCTAGCTAGAATTTCCACTACTGTGTTGAGTAACAGTGGTGAAAGTGGGCATCATTATCTCAGAGAAAAGGCTTTCAGTTTTTTCCTACTAAGTATGATACTTATTGTGGGTCTGTAATATGTGGATTTTATTATGCTTAGGTAAGTTCCTTCTGTAGCCAGTTTTTTGAGAGTTTTTATCTTGAAGGGGTGTTGAATTTTATCGAATGCTTTTTCAACATCAGTTGAAACAATTATATGATTTTTGTCCTTCATTCCATTGATATGATGTATCACACTGATTGATTTGCATATGTCGAACCATCTTTGCATCCCTGGGATGAATCCCACTTGCTCATGATGAATAATCTTTTTAATGTGTTGTTGAATTTGGTTTACTAGTATTTTGTTGATGATTTTTGCATCAATGTTCATCAGAGATATTGACCTATAGTTTTCTTTTGTTGTTATGTCTTTGGTTTTGCTCTCAGGGTGGTATAGGCCTCACAGAATGAGTTTGGGACTTTCCCCTCCTCCTCAATTTCATGGAATAATTTAAATAAGATTGATATTAATTCTTTTTTGAATGCTTCGTAGAATTCAGCAGTGAAGTCATCGGGTTCTGTGCTTTACTTTGATGGGAGACTTGTTATTACTGCCTCTATCCTGTTAGTTGTTATTGGTTATTCAGGTTTTAGATTTCTTCATGGTTCAATCTTGGTAGGTTATATGTGTCTAGGGATTTATCCATTTCTTCTAGGTTTCCCATTGTTGGAATATACTTGCTCGTAGTAGTCTCTAATGGTCCTTTGGATTTCTGTGGTATCAGTTGAAATGTCTCCTTTTTCGTCTCTGACTTTATTTATTTGACTCTTTTCCCTTTTTTTTCTTAGTCTGGCTAAAGGAGTTTCAATTTTGTTTATCTCTTCAAAAAATCAACTTTTTGTTTTGTTGGCCTTTTGTGTTGGTTTTTTTGTTTGTTTCAATTTCATTTATTTCTACTCTGATCCTTATTGTTACTTTTCTTCTACTAATTTTGGATTTGGTTTGCTTTTGTTTTTCTAATTCTTTGAGATGTATCTTTAGGTCATTTATTTAAAGCTTTTCTACTTTTTTGATATAGGCATATATTGCTGTAAACCCATAATCTTATGGGACCACTATACACACACACACACACACACACACACACACACACACACACATATACATACAGTCTGTCATTGACTGAAACATCATTATGTTGGGCATCACTGTATATATATAGTCAGTATGTGTATGTGTGCACAGTTAGCCTAAAAATTATTCCTTAAATTGTAGTTAATAATATTATTATCATAAGAAAATTCATGGTATGTTCACATTCAGAACAAAGTTGCAGAGGCAGAATTCCAGGCCAGTTTCATGTAAATTTCAAGGCCTTTGTTTACTCCAGGACATTACAATGGCTCAGATAGTGTCTTTGCAGAGTATAGGATTCAACATGGAATCAAGTAAGGAAAACTTCATGGATAGTTCAAACTCTTCACTCATTTGAATCTCACTGATCCAACATGATCTTAAATTTAAATTGCTTAAACTTGGTTATATGTTTGGTCACTTGTAGTCTTTAAGTCATCATTATTTTGTGAGAATTCCTTGTACATAAATCCATTTATTATTTCATCAACCTGAAGAGGATGCTGTATTTTTTGATAAAGGCTAGTGGGCCACAAGGTCGCTTTATAAAGGGAAATTTATAAACAACACATAAATACAGACATTCCATATTCCCATTTTAACTATAATTTCTAGAGGAAAAAAATGGCACAGAAAAGTGTTGGGGGGGGAGGGTTCCATAATAGTACAAATATCTAACAATTGCATTGGTTTTTAATATGTACCAAGCCTGTTCTAAGCACTTTACATGTATTAATTCATTTAATTTTCACAAGAACCTTATGAAATAGGTACTATTTCCATTCCCATTTTATAGACAAGCCTACTGAGTCACAGAGAGCTAAGTATCTTGTCCAAGATCCCAAAGTTCATCAAGTGACTGAGCTAGAACATGAACCTATGCAGTTTATGATCTAAATCTGCCAGCCTTTGGGATAAATTAAGGAAAATAGCCTCTGCCTTTCTTACTTATTTCTAAAACTTAGTCCTGTTGCATGGTTATAACTGTCATTATTTTAACTGTGTTTGACTAATATTTATTGAGTATCTTCTAGGAGAAAAGCATAGCCACACATACCAGAATTGAGAAAAATTAACAACACTGCTTAAGAACTTGGGAGAGATGGATACATAAACAAAGTGATGAAATTCAGAAGGATCGAAATTCTCAATCCCAGGCCTTTCTCACCTTATATATTTTGCACCATTGGGAAAAAATCTATTTTGAAAACCTATATGCTTTCAACTAAAACAAAAATTGATTGGGAGCTTTCTTTTTTATTTTGGTGAGATAAGTTTGAGTCAAAATCAATACACAGAAGAGCTCCAAAGAAAAAGAGATGTTCTCTGGGTACAAAATTCGTGAAGGAGTAATTCATTCTAGTGACAGTGAAACAGTCTCTGAATGCAGTTTTAAGCAATTTAGCTTGTAGTGAAATCTCTTCAAAGGAGTACAGGGTTTCAAGAGAATCTGGGAGAGGAGGAAAAAAACTCAACATAAGCTGCAGTCCTATCATGATCATATTCTCAATCCCTTTTCCCGTCCAGAGTTGGGTCAATTGATTTGTCACCTGCCAAATACAAATAATTTCTCCTTCCCCACAACAACCTTAAACATGGCAGCTGGGATTTAACCAGGTTATATTATATGATAGGGACTCAGAGGCACCTCACCTTTGCTTCTGTTGAGTCACCCCTCCTTTGTGTATCCCCTAGTTCTGATAACTGTCTGATGCCTGACCTCTTTTTGTCAACTACCTAATATTCTAGTCAAGCGAGAGTGGTTCTAGACCTTGCTGCTCAGGATCCATCCTCACAGGCACCACAGTCTTGCGTATTTATTCTAGGATTCATTTACTTATGCATTATCCATTCATTAAACATTAATTGGATGCTTACTATGGCAAACATTTTGCTAACTGAGTAAAGTTTAGGAATGAACTAAAATGTAGAGCCAGTCTTCTAAGGGCTCAAAATCATGATGGCAGATAAATTGGTTTAAGGAACAATCTGAGAATTTCATAAATCACATAGTAGAGGAGTGTGAAGAGGGTTATAGAATCATAGGATAGGGATGCCTTATGCTGGCTTAGGGTTCAGAGAAGGCTTGATGTAGAGGGTAGCTCTTGAGGTAGGTTTTGGAGGGTTAGTAGAAATGTTTAAGCAAAAGAAAAGATGAGGGTCATTCCATGCAGTGGGATGGTATGTGGAAAATCATGGAGGTGGTAAGAAATGTGATACTCTCAAGGCAAATTGAATTATTAATATGTGGTAGAGTGAAGAAATTTCAAGAGGAGAGGCTGATTTGAATGATTAGAGAGGAAACTAGATTTAGGCAGGAACTAGATCCTGAAAGACTCAATGTTCAAGTCAAAGGCTTGGGACCTTAATTTGAAAGCCACAGGAAATTATTGGGGAAAAAAAAAGTTGAGGAGTGCGTGGTCATGGTTTGCCTTAGAAACTTGCTTCTACAGCTTGCATTGCCATGACCAGTGGCCCGTGAGTGTGCACAGTCGATGCAAAAGCAGACCTGCCAGATGGAGTGTTGACTCCATCTCTTATGACTATTCAGTCTTAACCAACTATCTTAGCTTTTTAAAACTTGATTTCCTCATCTATAAAATGTGAAAAATCTTCTGCCTCCTAGACTTGTTATGATAAAGTAATAAACTGATTTATTATTGTTTTTTCAGTGCCTTGTATTTGTCTATTAATTCAGTTAAATAACATAGTAAGCACCTACCCTATTCCTGGAACTATTCTAGAGGAAACAGTTGTGAATTATGAAAAAAGTTTCCATCCTCATGGACTATTATATTCTGCAGTGCGTGTTACGTAGAAAGTATTCAATTAATACGTGACGAATGAATATGCATTGTCTAATTCCTTCCTCCATCCAGATTGAGAGTCATCACTTTGCCCTCAGAGAACAAGGGAGACCCACATGATTCAATTTCATTAGTGATGTTTGCACTACTGCTGTGGCATGGGTAAGATAGTCTGGGGGTTTTACAAACATTTTTAGAGAGCTAGTTTTAACAACACATCAATCTACTTTATTTTTTCACAGTGCTTGTGATTCTCTGAAATCATTGCATTTTCTTATTGGCTTACATGTTAATTATCAGTCTTCTATTATAAGTTCCATGAAGACAAGTATAATATCTGTCCTGTTTCCAACTATATTGCCAGCACAGTGCCTAACCTATGATAAATTCCTAGTAAATACTTATTGAATGTAAGTTTTTGTCTCTGTCCCTGACACAATTTAGTTAAGAAACACTTTTTCTAGAAGGAATTTAAGCAGCATATAAATGATAGGATTACGTGGCTCTAATGCAGTGCCATCTGTATTTCTTTCCATGTTGAAGGTTCAAATTCCAAATTGTCAGCCTCTGAAGAAAATTCTTTACCTTTTAGACAAATGCCACTGCTCTATAGTCAAATATTGGAAGACAGGGATACAATCCTCTAAAATAGATTGCCTACATAGTGTGGATTTTGGAGAAAGAAAGAAGCAAGACTTAGATGGTAAATAGCAACATTAGTAATGCTAGGCCAACTTATACATCCCTGCATGAAATCAGATTTGTATGGTTTATATGGAAAGTCTATCTGATATGCTTAACTACTTGTAAGCTGTTAATATTTGCATATCACCATGGAATATAGACTCTAGCAAGGTCATTTAACAGTTACAGGGCAGAAACTTTCCATTTTGTTAATCACTTACAACTCTAATTTCACACTACATCAGTCCTTTTACCCTGGTCCACAGCCCTTCAAAATCTCATTCTAAGAATCCACGGGAAAACATCTGTTCGCAATGTGCTACAAATAACAGCCACTGACCCTCCCCTAAAGTCAGAATTGTAAGGGCCAGAGTAATACTTTACCTGCACCATTTTTCTAATCTTCACCTCTATTTACTAGCAAGTCCCTATCCTTTCCTTCATCATGCATCTACCAGTCACCATTTTCAAGTTATATTCCACCTACCATCTGATGATTCTTTATAGCCATTATTCATCTGTCTTTTACTTTCCAATTCTCAACTGTGCTGCTCAGCTGAAGGGCTCACCACAGCCCCAGGCACCAGTAGTCAATTGGATGGAAACAAGTTTCCAGTTATGACTCTCCACACCCTCTGGGACTCTGTCCAGGCCCAGCCATGGTTGAAATGCTGTCTAGATTTCAAACCAGTTACTCCCCTGATGGTGTTCCTCACAGGGAGAAAAAGTTCAGAGACAAAAAGAGATCCAGAGGACAATGAGCCCGTTCCTAACACTGTGCCCATTTGACAGATAAGGAACAACTGCATGCTTAGTCTCATTTCCAATCATTTAAAAGTCTTATAAGTTAAGCAAGCTCACCATTCAGCCTTGGCAAAGGAATTAGAATGCTGGCTATATTCTAGATGGGAAGCTTTGTTACAGCTGCTATTATAGAAGGCAAGATGGCGTGGCAGAGAAAGAGCGAAGCCAAGGAAATAAGACCACTAAAGCTGACCATGAACTCTATGAACATCCCATTTTCATGGCATTCAAACAAAATAAAATAGCTTTGCGCCCTGTTCTCACTCTAACATTTTCTTCACCATTTTCATTTTCTTTGCTTTATTCATTGTCATAAGGCAGGGTCAAAGGAAAGAAGATTCATCTGTTTCCTGTCAAAGTACATTTGTTGCTGGCTACATCATGATTCTGATTCCACAATGATATCATGATGTGATCTGATTTTTCAAATAAATATTAATACTACCAGTTACCAATGAAATGTGGATTGTGAGAAAGCCATTGAACCAATGGAAAGGAGTCTATTCTTTCTTCCCTTCTTTCCTCTGAGTTTTTGATGTTTTGTATTTATTCTTGGCATGTGGGCCAATTTTCTCAGATCACATCACCATTGTTTGCTGAGTGTTACTGCATTAGCTGAATTCTAAACTTGAGCTGATGTGCAAGAGGGTCCTTCTAATGAGGAATGAGAGCCAGATATGGAAGAGTTATAACCATCGAAATCAGAACATTGGCAATTAAGTGCAAATGCAAATTCAAAAAGCAAATAAGCAACAGTTTACAGCGGTTTTCTAAGCAGGGCTGTAATATTGATTTTGTTTTCCAAACACTGACTCATGGACAACTGTGGAAAATGTTTGTTACTCCCTACTCAATCCTGCTCTGGTAATCTTCTTCACCCACAGTGGGTATCGTCGGTCTTTCTTATAACCCCATATCAAATTCTGTCCTTTTTTCATACATTTGATTAAAGACTTATTTTGAGCATCTTGCTTACATAGGAGTCTCTTATTTTCAAAATTAAACTCCTCAGCATTTCCGTGTGTGGATGTCTTCCATTTGTCCCTTCAAAATCTGCTCTCCTCCCGTTTCCATGCTGCTTTGGGCTGCCTGGATCCCATGATCTCAGGTTCCTGGCTGGATTCCATGATTGGGAAGCAGCAGCTCCACATCAAAGGAGGAAGGAGAGTAAGGTCAGGTAGCAGTTCCACTGGCTGCTGCCTAAGGAGTTGCTGAGGGCTGGCCAGTTCCTTCACCACAGCTCCTGTTGGGCAGCCTCTCCACATGGCCCTTTCGTCCGGGTTGTGCTCACTCCCCTTCTTCTCCAGTGGAAGGTGGTAATGGAGTGCCACTGTTTCTTTTAGCCCTGGGCACTACCCTATCCCTTGTGATTTCCTTACAACCTTCCCATACCTTCATACCCATATTCGTTGTATGAAATCCTCCTCAGGTAATCTTGATGTATGGCATATGCCTCCTGCTTGCCCCTGATTGATATATCTTCCTTTGACTTCAGTGTCCGATTACCTTTAATGATTGTCCCTCTGCTTGAGACTTCCATGTGGCCCTGCACCAACCTTTTTTCCATATACCAGTTTACCAAAGCCTAGTGATCCTGTAAGTCTGTCCAACACCCTCTCCCCACATGTTCATCCTTTTTAATTGCTCTACATTTTTATCTTTTATCCATAGCACATGTCATTCTCTAATTACTATATAATTTGATTATTTACATTTATCATTTCTTTCCTGTCTTTCCACATTAAAAACTAAGTTCCCCAAGGCATGGTTCTTTGTCTATTGTTCACCTATCTATCATGAACATCTTGACTTGTACCTGGTATATTATAAGGGTTCAATAAGTATTTGTTGAATAAATGAATGAAGTCTCAGCTTGGAAATGATGTCTTTTAAAAAGTTTTTATTTATTCTCCTTTTTAAGCATTCTGTACTTTTGCCATCACAGCACTTGTCGGACTCTATTGCATTTGTCTATTCATTTCTCGCACTAAACTGTAAGCACTGTAAAGACAGAAATCATCTATGTCTTTTTCACACTACCTAGCTTAAGAAGTACTTGGTATATTTTTGATAAGTAGTAAATGAATTAATAAATAAAAAGATGAGCAAAGTCAACACCCTACTGTTATAACAAACAAGTTTGATAATCCAGTTAACTAGCTGTTTTGGTTTAGAGAGTGCTGTGCATAGAGTGGTGCATAGAGTGCTATGAGAACCCGGCAGAGGGTCCTCACTCTGATTTTATAATGCGAGGGGCTTCAGAGGGGGTGTTCAGAGGAGGCCCCTCAAAGGAGGTAATGCTTAAGCAGAAACTTGAAGGATAATTATGAACTCTAAAGACAGGTAAGTCTGAGGTTAGGCAGACAGTTTCTGGGAGTCGCAAGAGCCCATACAGTGGCACACAGATGAGAGAAACAATAGCCCAATTGAGGGACAGAGAATGATTAAGTGGAGTTGGGATTTAGGGGTATCCTAGTGAGAACCAGAAGATGAGGTAAAATGGTAGCAGTTCACAGAGGCTTTTCAGTCTTCACTAAAGGCCCTTAGACTCTATGCTAAAAATTAAGAAGAGATTGGGAGATTGAAAATGATGATAAATAACTTTCAATAAATGGTGCTGGGAAAACTGGATAGCTACATGCAGAAGACTGAAACTAGACCCCTACCTCTCACCTCTCACAAAAATCAATTCAAGGT
>NW_012149108.1:2434866-2509308 GCF_000956105.1 Propithecus coquereli | reverse complement strand
ATAAAAATAAATAAAAAAAATAACTTTCAGTGTTCAAAATAAACCATTACTCTGTCATCCAAATATGCAAAACTCACTAATTTTCAAAAGCCATTAAAAACTTATTTCCTAACCCAATAGAAATCTACCTTTGCTCACTTGTATTGAAAAAAAAAAGATGGATACTGTCTCTATAGGATACACTTTTGATTCTGTCTCCTATGGACACTGCTCTGGATTTTATCAGTTTGCAACAAATTCACAGTTAGCTTTCCTTTTGTGTTCTTCTTCCCACGTACTTTTATTTTCTCCTAGTTTTGCTGTCATTCCCACATGCATGCCTTTGATCATACTGTTTTCTCTGCAGGGAGATCTGTACCTTCAAGTTATTTTCATCATGGAAAACTCATGCTCAATTACCAAGACCCAATTTCAGTGCAAAGTCTTCCCCACATCTGAAGGGCACCATGAATTTTTCCATTCTCCAAGTTCCAGTGGTGTGCTTTTATTGTAGCTAATGCCAATTGCATGACAGTTTTTTGAACACATATTTCTAGCTCTAAGTGAATATTTACCCCACAGTACCACCTCTATGATAGCCATAGTGCATAGCAAACGGTAGGTGGCGAATAAACTTTTGTCAAATACAAGAGTAAAATAAGAGAGGTAAAAGCTGTAATAAGGTGAAGACACCAAGCAAATGTGAATGAGCATGAGGTAAGCACCCACAATCAACTGGAGTATTCAGACCTCACAGCAATCCTTTACGATGTCTTGATGAGCAACTGAACACAGAATTGTTTCTCTTCCGTGTTCAGGTTGCAAATTTCTACATAATAAATGGTGAGAGGTAGAGTCTGGAACCAGGAGAGGTATTTGAGAGTAGGTGAGCCCCATTTAATTTTAATTTTATATTGAAAAATGTCCTTTGATCTCTAAAGACTTAAAGAGTTTAAAATGAAATCAAATAGAAATTAAAAGTTCCTTGAGCAATGGAAGAAATGGTAGTCAAAAAAGTATACACTGGGTCAGGCATGAGAAAGATAAGGTGTAGAAAAGCATGTGCATACAAGTTTCATTCAAATAAAGTCCCTAGAAGAAAAAGAAATAAATGAAATTCTTCACAGAGTGGCTATTGCATTTGCAGTTTCAGAGAGGATTGTGTCTCCTAGAAAACAAAAAAAGGAAAAAGAAAACAAACAAACATATGCTTGGCTTATACAATCATTTGCTGACTCAGTTTTTTGTCATTGTTATCTTAAAACACCATTTTCTCAATTGGAGTTTAATGGGGAGAGAATGTTACAAAAAGAACATTTAGATTCCATACACATTTACTGAATGTTGTGCACAGGGCCTCATGCTGGGTGCTTTCCAATTCATTCCCTCATTTAATCCACACAAATGACATAGTGTTTGTGTGTATTGGGGAAGGGGGTGAGGTGAATATCAACCTGATTTTACCTGTAAGAGAACCTTAGACAATAGACACGTCCTGCCAAAGGCCATGTAGCTAGTGCCTGAAAAAGCTGGGATTCTAGTCCAGGGCTCTAGAGTCCTTCTTAAAGAACAGCTTCCTCTCACTTTTCTCAGTCCAATAATAATGTCGTTCTGTCAGTTTCCTCATTTGCAAAATGGGCTGAATACTATTCAATACTTGTAAGCATTATTATATCAACTTTATGGATAAAGAAATTGAAGTGTAGGGAGACCAGTAACTTGTGCAATTTTACATAAAGAGAGAGTTGAGATTTAAACGCAGAGTCCGTCTTCAGAATCCATGTTTCCATCAATTATATTGTTTTTTAGTATTTGATGCTACCACCCGACATACAGGATTTGCATCAGGATCAGAAGTTAACATAGTTTTTGACAAGTAGATACGATTCAATAAATAGTTGTTATTGCTATTGCTATTCTCATTCCTATAGTGACACTTGAAGTAAGTATATATGTATATCTCATAATACATATATTTATATATAATTTATATTTTATATATACATATACATATATAATAACTCATAATACATAAGGAAGGCTTGACTAGAACTTATTTGTTACTTTTATTATTAATATTATTACAGTCACTTCTAACATATCTTCAATAGACTATTAATCTCTACAGATACAAGAATACAAAAAGATTTGTGAAATAGACATTAGCTTATTAAAAGCTCTGTGCACTTAATTGTTGACCAGTGACTCGGGCAATATATGTAACCTAACATTTGTACCTCCAAAATATGCTGAAATAAATATAAATAAATGAATGAATGAATGCATGCAAGTCCTATAGGGAAAAAAGCCATTTACATTGTTCAACTCAGAGTTTTCTGTGTGGAAGTATATCTACGCGACATCTTCTGCTTGGCAGATGTTGATAACTTCTATGTTATCAGTTCCCCCAGCCCTGGAATTGACTCTCACCCACCTAAATCAACTGAAACTTATCTGTGTGTGCTACGGTGTTCTTTTCCCTGAGAGGTATTGCTGTTTGGAGACTAACGGCCAGTCCAGAATTCCCAGTGTTTCTTCTTGCTGGAATACTCACTCAGGAAACTAAGTTGTAAGTCAGGTGGCTTCCTGAAGAGCAGGTAATAAGAATGAAGGATGTTGGCTCTCCTTAGAACATCTGACTTGAGCTCTGCTGTCCTTGAGACGTGGCAATTTTCTGTGAAGAAAGAACACTTGACCTGATACCCTGGGTCTGGCTCTTACTACCTCTGTACCTGTGACAATGTACTCAACCTCTTTGTATCTAAATCCTCAGCTGTAACCGTGGCACAATATATAAGAGGATTAACAGAGACCAAGAAAAATGTTTTTTGCACATGTTGTACACATTGCAACTATGCAGATAATTTTAGATTCCTCCCCTTTCCTACTGAAGAATATTTCTGAATAAAGTTCAAGAACAAGTTATCTATCTCATTGTGGTTTTAATTTGCATTTATCTGATGATCAGTGATGAGCATTTTCTCATGTTTGTTGGCCATTTATCTATCTTCTTTTGAAATGCTTTTGTTCATGTGTTTTACCTGCTTTTTAATGGAGCTGGTTTGTTTTTTTCTTTCTGATTTGTTTGAGTTCTTTGTAGATTCTGGATATGAGCCCTTTATCTGATATACAGTTCGTGAATATTTTCTGCCATTCTGTAGGTTGTCTATTTGCTCTGTTGATTATTCCCTTAGCTGTGTGGAAGCTTTTTAACTTAATCATATCCATTTATTTATTTTTGCTGTTGCTATAATTGCCTTGGCGTCTTAGTCATAAATTCTTTGCCTAGGCTGATATCTAAAAGAGTTTTTCCTGCATTTTCTTCTAGGATATTTATGGTTTCGTGCCTTACATTTAACTTTTTTTATCTATCTTGAATTAATTTTTGTGAGTGGTGAGACAGCGGTCCTGTTTTTTTCTTCAGCATGTGGCTATCCAATTTTCCCAGCACCGTTTATTGAATAGGGTTACTTTTCCCCAGTGTATGTTGTTGTCTGCTTTGTTGAAAACCAGTTAGTTGTAGGTAGATAGTTTTATATATGGGTTCTCTGTCCTGTTCCATTGGTCTAAGTCTCTACTTTTGTAGCAATACTATGCTGTTTTTGTTACTGTAATCTTACAGTATGTGTGAAGTATGGTAATGTGATACCTCCAGCTTTGTTCTTTTTGCTTAAGATTGATTTGGCTATTCAGGATCTTTACTTGTTCCAAACAAAGTGTAGAATTATTTTTTCTAGATCTTTGAAATATGATGGTGGTAATTTGATTTGGATTGCATTGAATTTATAAATCACTTTAGGCACTATGGACAGTTTAACAATGTTGATTCTGCCAATCCATGAGCATGATATGTTTTCCCATTTGTTTGTGTAGTGTGTGATTTCTTTCCTCAGTGTTTCATAGTTCTCCTTGTAGAGATCTTTTGCCTCCAAGATATTACCTTATCCCTGTTAGAATGGCTTTTATTAAAAAGTCCCACAACAATAGATGCTGGCATGGATGCAGATAGAAGGGAATGCTTATACACTTTTGGTGGGAGTGCAAATTAATACAACCTCTATGGAAAACAGTATGGAGATTCCTCAAAGAACTAAAAGTAGACCTACCATTCAATCCAGCAATCCCACTACTAGGTATCTACCTAAAGGAAAAGAAGTAATTTTATCAAAAAGACACCTGCACTCTAATGTTTATTACAGCACAGTTCACAATTGCAAAGATGTGGAATTAACCCAATGTCCATCAATTCATGAGTGGATTAACAAAATGTGGTATATGTATACCACAGGGTACTACTCAGCCATACAAAGAAATGAATTAATGTCTTTTGCAGCAATTTGGATGGAACTGAAAACCATTATCCTAAGTGAAGTACCTCAAGAATGGAAAAACAAATGCCACATATACTCTCTAATAATTTGGAACTAATTGGTGGGCACACATGAAAACAGAAAGAAGAAAAAATTATTAAAAATCAAGAAGGAGGGAGGGAGGAAAAGGAGAGGGCTAAAGACCTACTTAACAGGTACAATGAACATATTTGGGTGATAGACACACTTACAGCCCTGACTAAAGTATTATAAAACTTTCCATGTAACAAAATTCTTTGTACCCCCTTAATATTAAAAAAAAATTAAAAACTGCATTTCAGCTAGAATAGTCTTTGTTAAGACTATACATTATGGCAAATTTACTATTCTGCTATGTATTCTAAATTAATAAACCTTCACTAAATTGCAAAAAAAAAAAAAAGTAGCTAGAAGCAGAGAGACCTGTCACCTGTGTTGTATATGTATAAAAAGAGAGATCAGATTTTAAAATGGTTGACTTGGCACTTGGCTCTGTCATAATGACCAAGATGAATTGACTTACTATCCTTAACAATTATTAGAATCTGGGTCTTTAAAAAGATGAAAATAAAGCCATTCCAAACAAACACAGGAGTTGATTCAGAATTTATACTTACATATATCCTTCCTGCTTACTTCCTGACTCTTCCACAAGTGGCATAACCCCATCCCAAGTTCAGTTTGCTTCTGAATTGATCAGTAATGTCATTATCCACATGCAGTCTGGATAGAAATCTGAAGTCATGGAAATACCATGAAACACTTCTCATCCATTTGAATAAGAACTAACTCTTCTTGAGTGCTTACAATGTGCAGGCAGTAAACCAGGATTTTTATGTAAAACTGATCATGAAATCCTCACATAGCCTTTTGCAGGTGATAAAAGTAAAAGCTAAGAAAAGCCAGGTGATTTGTCTAAAAATATACATGCTTAAGTTTAGTTTCTAGGACCTGGTATTTTCATAATACTTTATAACCAAAAGGTAGTAGCGAAGCCATAGGCTCTGTCTCTGTTACTAGAATGCGTGATTTTGTCTTATTCATTTTTCTGTGCCCAGTGTCCAGCACTCTGCCTAACACAGGGTGGGTTAGGGTAACTTGGACAATAGTTGGAAAACAATATCTCAGGGCAAGTGTAATACTGTGACTACTTTTTATTACTTAGGACTAAGAAGGAAAACACATTTAACACATGCTATATAACAAGTGTGGGTTGTGAAAAATTTATACAGAGCTTAAACTTTATCTAATTCCTAAAGCAAGGAATTATTCTCATCCTAAATGTCCAGTTTCTGCCAGGTGTGGTGGCACACACCTGTAGTCCGAGCTGCTCGGGAAGCCGGGGCAGGAGGATCGCTGGAGCCCAGGAGCTCAAGGTTACAGTGAGCTGTGATTTTGCCAATATAACTATACTCCAGCCTAGGTGTGAATGAGACATCATTTCAAAACAAAAAAGAAAAGAAAAATTTCAGTTTTCTTTGGCTTGGCTGTTGGAGACAGTATTCACAGATTAGAACCAGGAAAAGCTAAAAAGATCCTCCTGTCTTCTTTATTGCTAATGTATTTTAGGTTGTTTATCAGCCATTGAAGGAGAATGTATTTTTTATAGAATGTGGTGACAGAGAAAAGTATTTACCTCCTTGATTTTTACTTCTTTATGAGATGGCCCAGAGACAGTGAAGAAATGGATATGAGCTCGTAGGAGGGAAGTGGGAAAATTTAGAGAACTTTGTAAGTCATCTTGAGTTCTTTGGATTTTACTCTGAGTGAGATGGGAAGAAATTGGAGGGGGTTGATTAAAGGAGTGGCTGATATGGCTTACGTTTTACAGGACTACCCACATATAGAGAATGGACTTTCAAGCAACAAAAATGGAGGCAGTCATACTAGTTAGGGAGGCTCTGGGCAAAAGATAGTGGTGACTTGCCAGAGTCTAGGGGGAGGAATAGAGATGGTGAGAAGTGGGTGTTTCCATTCTTCTCTAGGGCTTAGGAGTTTGGAAACCCATGGACAGCCATTTTCTTCTTGTGGCCTGGTTATGTGCTTCTGCAGGTAATAAGTCTAGAATGTGCTAAACACTTAAATTGAGGATGGGGCTGAAAAAGGGGGAATATGATCAGGAGAAAAATTAGTATTTGAAAATTATTTTCTCTCCACAACTGTATGCTCAGTGAAGGAAGGCAATTTGCTTATTGTGTTTTTATTGTTTCTCCAGTACTTGAATGTAGTAGACATCCCACAGATATTTTCTGCATGAATGAATAAATGATTAGTAATCCTATATAGAAACAATAATTTATCAGAAAAGACATATGGCCTCAATAAACTTCAGTACTTTTTGCTTGTGGTTGATTCTTTGTGTTCAATATTGTTATACAGCTCATTCAGTCAGATCAAAGATAAGATTAAACTGGCTGTAAATAAGAAATTTCTAAAATTCTCAGGCTTGGACTATCTGATTAGATAAAAATTATTATCAGAAGTGGACATTTGGAGAAGGGGTAGTGGTGCCCAGTTGGAATTGCACTGAAATGTCCTTTCTAACCACCCTGTCACTGTCATGGCTGAAGTTTTAACTTTCAGGTAAAAAGTATCAACAACATGCATTGTTTATTTTGCCAAGGGGATTCAATGACTATGTAAAGAAAAATCTCTTAGTGTTAGTGTAGCTCTACTACAGTAATTTTGACATTTGATTCCAGAGATTCCAGATAGAGTCAAGATATTGGTAGTTAATTTAACAGACCTTTTTTTAAAAAATTTCAGAATATTATGAGGGTACAGACCTTTTTGAAGAAGTTCAATGTTTTTATATTCCATAAAATGTAGCTCAAAAGTGAAAAAATTTAAGATAATGTGGAAACATAATTGGATATAAAATTTATTAAGCACTTTCATTATTTCTGGATACTACATAATTTTTTATATCTTAAATAGATATAGTGGTTACCTTCTTTATTCCTCTTCATGTGAGAATATTAATGTGATTGTAACTTAAAATCCCAGGAGAATATTTCTTTTTAGATGTGTTATTTTATTGATTTCTGCTTTAAAATAATTTCATGACTTATGCTCTCCTTTGGGAAATGACCCATGAGGAATGCACATAATTGGTACGTTTTGTATTTGTTTTCTGACTTCATCCCACATTGTAATTAATTCAAGTGCATCTATCCTTTTTACGTAAGTCATTGTGGAAAGAACTAACCCACATGAAACACAGGCTTTGAATTCAGGGACCTACAGTAAAGTCTCAACCCTGCCATTTATTAACTAGGTGACCTCAAATAAGCCATTTAGCATCTAAATTACTCAATTTTTAAGATAGAGAAATAAGGACTACAATACAAGGTTGTTTTGAGGGATAAAGGAGATGATATTGTACAGAGTAGGTTCAGAGTAAGTACTCACTCCACTCTCTCATAGCTCTCACACAAACAAGTACTTATGTGCTCTGGTCATTTTCATAACTGATGGCTAAACAATGAGTGCTCAGAGACCACTGATTTTATTTGCTTTCCTAGTGATAAAAATAATTTTAAAACGGAGGGGGAAAAGGCATTCTTATGACAATGTGAAAGGGTCAGACCAAGGGTCAGACCAAGTTAACATGAAATCAGAGTAGAACAATGTGTAAGCATCTCCAAGTGGCCTTATTTAGTCATTTAATGCATGAATTAAGTGCTCACCATGGGCCAGAAAAATGTAAAGTACTAAGTCTACAAAGATATATGTAGATACTCACTACCAAATCCCAGTTTCATCATTGAGGATTAAATGGAAGAGTTCCATTGTTTCAGTTCAGTTTAACACATACTTAGTCAACACCTGTGAGGTCCTCAGTATGGCTCTAGTCCTGGGGACTCATTCTCTGCCCAGAAGCTCAAAGTGTATTAGCAAGAGGACTAAGGTTGAAGCCATCTGCTTCTCAGGCACATGTCAGTGCTCTTAAATTCTGGAGAATCACGGGGTCTGTAACTTACTTCCTTACAGGGAGGAGTCATATAGGTTAAGAACAACTCAAAACAAAAACAACAAATTGTAGACCACATGCCAGTATTCATCTCATAGACTAATTCCTTAGATGAACTACCACTTTAAGATGGCTGTGCTCCCCACCCGACATTTCCACCCTCTACAAGGCAAGATTGTCCATAGCAAAAGGCTCAGCATTGCTGTTTCTCCTTCAGCTCCACCTCCCTGACATTCTAGGAGATGCAGTTTGGTGTTTGGTCTCTACAGATACATTCTCTGTCCTTTTATGTGGTCCATCTGTGTCCCTAGAGCTCATCACTTTCATCAGAGAATTTTTAAATAGGCATTCCAGGATGACAGCACTTATTTATATAAAAATTTATGTCTTGCTCAGAGATCTGAGAAGGTACATTCCAAGGCCTGATGCCCTCTCATATTGGCCCAAATCTTAAGACATTTGACAAATCATGCTTATTAAATTTGTGATTTGACATTTTATCATTTCTTTGTTTTATTTAAAATAGTGTTGCCAGATTCTCCTCTGTATTTTGTCCTTTTGATGTTCTGGAGGATTTTAATGGAGAATAGAGCAAAAATGCCTTTATGCCACCATTTTAGCCAGAAGCTCAATTATACCTGAATTTAAATTCTGATTTTACCATGTATTACCTTCCTTTGTGCTGGAATACGTCACATGACCTTAGTCTCAGGTTTTCTGTCTGTATTCTAAAAGAAATTGTATCTATCTTACAGACTCATAGTAAAAAGTACAGATGTGTATACACACACACACACACACACATTTACTTTGAAAAAAAATTGATAGTTTCTCTGAGACAGAATGCAGTAAATGTTGTCAGGAGTTTAAACTTCCTCTTCATCAAAAAATCACTAATTACAGAAATTAACATGTATATTTTATTTTTAAAAGTCTCATCTGTGTGGGGTTGCTTTCCTGAAGAACTTTATTTTTCAAAATGATAATAATAACAATAATAATATTTTTCTTTAGCATAACACTAGAGCATCAGTCTCCAGCCTTTTTTGCACCAGGGACCAGTTTCATGGAAGACAGATGGGGGCAGGGTGGCGGAAGAGGAAGGCAGAGCTCAGTTGTGATGCTAGCTATGGAGAGTGGCTGTAAATACAGATGAAGTTTCACTTGCCTGCCTGCCCACTGCTCACCTCCTGCTGGGTGGCCCAGCACTTCCTAAGTTTCATGGAAGACCATTTTTCCATGGGGTGGGGGTGGGGGGCGGAGCTCTCTGACCCATCCCTAACAAATGGGTATGGTCTATGTCCCCAGGGTTTGGGGACTGCAGTGCTAGAGTATAAAAATATTTTAAATCTAGAAAGCTTTAGCCCAAGACTACTCATCTAGTAAGTACAAAGTTCTGGGAGAGGAATTTTGGATTTCTGTAGTATGATTGAGATCTTTTTGCTGTGCCACAACTAGATTCACAATTGGAATTTTACTTAGGCTGTTAGTAGATTTCCTAGTGAAGAAACATGAACAACTCTATGGTCAAGCAATATGTTTTGATGACAATATTAGGCATTTTGATTATATTCAACTTTTGTAAGGCTTGAAAAATAGGCTGCCAACTCTTGTAGGAAGCCATCTACTACTAGCCCCTATTTCACCCATGTCTTCCAGAGCTGCAGGTCCTGCAAGGGTTTGGGAGAAATACCTGAAATGTTGACTCTGAGATTAATTATTTTTGTAGTAGTGTAAAATTTGTACTATGTCCCTGCTCACCCAGTTGTGAGCATTTGCTGTCAAATTTAGAGATTTGAATGAACTTAGATGATGTTTCTGTAATTTACGTTCCTATTCACAATCTAGATTCATTAGTGTTCAGTCAGCAAAGAATATTTATCGAGGTGCCAGGTACAATCTACATTATCAGTCAAACACAAAAGGAAAACAGGGATTACAACATGAAAGGAAAACCTCATAGACTTCAGGAGATTGACAGAATTCTTTCTTTTATATCAAACTTCATCAAGCATATCTATAAGAATCACAATTTTTATTTCTTTCTTCTAAGTTCAACTATTGTATAAGAAAAATTTAAAAACTCATAAAACCATCTAACCTCTAGCAAAACTTTCTTTTTAATCCAGATTTACAACTTTATAACATATTTTATTTCTAATTCATATATGTCAGCATTACATTTATCAGTATTATTAATAGTTTTGAACTTAGAAAATAATAATATTTACTATTTTCCTAGCATTTTAATATTTGGACTTTTCTTTCAAATATTCCATTTTTTAAACTTCAGAAGTATCCTATGAAAGAGATATTATTAAAATACCAATGTAAGCTGATTGAAACCAGGGTTTAGATGGCTCAAGGTCAAGTAAGAGATAAGAAATGTGAAGCCATTCAATGGCTGTATTTTCCATTTTCCTACACTGTATATTCCAGATCTAGGCATTTTCCCCACTAAAAAAGTAATTCCTAATTCCATCAGGAGTTCTGGGATCTGAGCAATGAAAAGAATGAATTCCAATTGTCCTTTTTCTTTATTTGGTTTATGTTTATAAAACATACTTTTTAAGTTCCAGGTACTGTGCAACATTTTGAGTGTAATCTGTTATTTGCATTTCATGACTGAGAAAAATAAGATTGGCAAAAAGCCACTTGTGTATAGTCTTGCTGCTGGTGAATAGTGAAACCTGGGTACATGTGCAGACAGCCGACCACCTGCATCCCTGCCACTCAACTCTGCTGTCTCCCTGCTACTGGCCACATTTCACCAAACTTCTTTGTCACCAGGCATACAAAGATAAAGGCAAAACCTCAAATACTGAGGAACTTGGAGTCAAATATAAATTGTTAATACTTCCAAAATTTACGCACAATGCTGCCATTTGGTGGTTTGAGCACAAAACTTCCTGAATCTGAGACAAAACTCTAAGAATCCTCCAACTTTCAGTGGAATACCATAGTGGTGCCCAAACTGGACTACACATTAGAATTTCTTAGGTGCTTTTTAAAATACAAATTCCTAGGCTTTATTCTCCACCCATCTCTCTAGGTGTGGGGCCTGGGAATCTTTATTTTTAAAAAGCTGCACAGATAACTTTTCTGTAGGACGACCACATTTTAGGGATCCAAACCAGGACACAGTCGTACCAGATCCAAAATAAATAATAATAATGATCATGATAATAATAAACATATAATTGTATACATACAGTATATATTAACATAAAAATATTTAAAAATAAAGTGTTTATCTGAAATTATGTATTACTTTGTATGTTCAATTTTCTGTTACATAAAGGCTATTGTTTAAACAAAGCAACAATAAAAATAGTTAACAGTAGCAATTAATACTAATTAATACTATGACTAATTAACCAAATAATATGTGGGAGAAAATTATATCAATATTTTTATGTTTCTATCTTCTAATAGAGCAATTTTTTATACTCTATATTAGAATTTTAAATTTTGTTGCCTACATCAGTGTATTCTGAAATTACATAAATGTACAAAAATGTAAGATTTCTTATCAAAAGAGTTCTGTGAAATAGATACTATTAATGGAACTCATAGGACCAATAGGACCAGTTAAGCAAATATGACCTAAATTCAAGAAAAAAATAGCAATGGCTAATTTCTTTCTGTCCCTTATTACAGTGTGATTATTTCATTCTTTTTGTTTCCTTGTCCAATAATACTTCTTTAAACTGCTTATAGCCTTTAGGACATCTTTCTTTTACCTCATGTGGTGTTAAAACTAAATATAATCATGCAAAATTCACATTGTTACACAGTTCTGCTTTTATTAAGCACATATTACAGTGATATCTGGTGTCATTCCACCATGATAACATCAAACTAAATATCCTCCAAGCATTTGAGCATGGGATAGTTAAGCTTTTACTTTCACACTTGGAGAAATTTGTTTCTTGCTTTCCGAAAATATAAATCCAATTTCTATCTACAGACATGTTTTGATAGACCACTTGTTTATCAGTCAGGTCCTTTATATCTATACATTCATCATATGAACTATCCACATCTAAAAATATTCATCATTTTTAAACACTCAGAAACACATCGATGTCATCCCAAGGTAAACCTCTCTTTCTCAGGGAAAATGATTTTAGGCACAGAGGTAATTTGAACTTGTGAAAGTGGAGTTGAATTCTAAATAAGTTGTAGTTTTAGTTTTAAAAAAATGAGAAACTCCTATTTATAATAACTTGGCTTCCCTTTTCTGGTGACTTTTCAGTTTTAAAGCAGTCTTATTTCCAAAATGAGAGTTTATTTTTCACTGTCTGAGTTTTTGTTGCAGCCTAAATGCAGCATCAAGTAACTCAGGTACAGCCAATTTATCCTTTTCTGTGTCCTTCACCACCTCCTCAAAGATCATCAAACACCTCTGGAGAAACAATATACACATTTCTATCACATGTATTCAATATATAAATTTCCACTATAATCCTGTCTCTGTTTTTATCCTCAGTGTATTTCCATATTAGAGAACAATATTCCTTTTGTCCCATACTTTGAAAATAGTGGCACGCCAACATTTTAACATTTGCTCTATGGCAGGCAACAATGATAGCCATCTTATAGGCTCATTCTAAAGAGATGATTTATTTCCATTTCTATAAAATCAGTATTTCATTAAGTGCTTCTGCATATCTTGAAGGAACTCAGAAGTCAAAAATTGTATTATGAAGGCCTCAATTTCACAGGTAAACAAACCATACTGCTTGTTGTCAGTGGGCATGTGGTGTGCAGGACGTTTAGTAGACCTTTTCATTTTCTTCAGTAAGAAGTCTATGGACTGAAGAAATCTTCCAAAATCTATAATTGCCCTGTTTACTGACCATGCAAATGGATGAGCAAAGTCTAGTTTGTATTTGGACAAGTTATCAATAATCTTTTGTTTTCTGCAATTTCATTAGAATTTTCATACAAATCAAGAAAACAATCTGGAACTGCATTTTTCAAATCAAAGTACTTCAGAGCTGGGAGAACATTTTTGTTGTTGCTGTTGCTGTGATTCGATGTATAACATTTTTACTTTAGAAAACATGATCATTGGTAAGATCTGACAGAATCAGCTCTAGACTGTCAGAGGCCAGCTCATCTGTTGTCAAAATGTCCCCTTTCGTTTGCTACAGGGCAACTTAACGGCAATCTCTGAATCAAGAAATGTAAGTTTACTAGAGCAATCAGGGAACAAGGAGATAATGTATACTCATTCATATGCCATTCCCAAGCTAATTCAACAGCTGCTATTTTCCAAGGAACATTGGTATCATTCGGGGAGATAAGAAGCTCCTGATTATTTTAGAAGTACTTGCCTGTGTCATCCTGGGCTTGTGAGATTTAGTCTCACAAATTCACATCTCTTTCTCTGCCATGCCAATTCTAGTTTTTCTTTTCTGTGTATTGTTCGGTATGCTCTGTTTAGATCATTTGCCTCCCTAATTCAGTTTTATATGTCCTTCCACCAAGGCCACAGTTGTTTAATTTTGTTTTTTGATAATGTCGGGGTTATACTGACACTGGCATTATAATCATTTTTATTTTCATTACCTGAACTCTTAGGAAACTTGATCACAAAGACAAATACTAAATTAACACTATCTCGATACATAGCACAACAGTCAGTCTATAGGCAAGTCAGAGACAGACTATTAACACTCATGATTACAATGCGCTTCCGCTGCGCACTTACATCACATACTCAGAACAATGCAACAATGAAAACTGCAAATCATGGTTGCCAACGGCAGTGGTCAGGGGAAAAAAATAGGAATATTCACTATGAGAGATATACCATATCCTTTTGACACCAAAAAATGTGTTGCTTTCAGCTCCCCCACCCCTTTTTTTCCAGGTTTTGTACTTTTCCCCTGAACTTCACCATTCATCTCTGAATGCTGTGGCTTATTACATCCTGGGAAAAGGGTTTCCTGAGACACAGGACTTTCAGTGCTACAACTAAAATAGTCTCAGGCAGCCAGAATGATTGGTCACCCTACTTTCTGGGCAGCCTGGTATTAGAGCCCATCCTGAAATGTTTAACACTAAACTGAGCTGAGCTCCTTGTCTGATTTTATGGCTTTAGTCTGATTCCCTAGTGTCAAGTTACCCGGCAGGACACCAGCTAGGAAAAATGGGATTGTCAAGAGAAAGCTACTCTGGGTTACAGGGCTTAGAAGATGAATTTGGCTGATTCAGATATCTAGGAGATGATAAAGACATTTATGATATTTCATTACTTTTGAAATTATTAATCTTCTAAAGGTCAGTGCAATAGAAAATAAAGATGGAACTCCTTAGCAAGGCACTGCTGTTGCCCTGTTGAGTCAATCCCTGTCTAATGCCAGGCTTTTCTTTAGCCTTGACCCATTGGCAACCCAAGATCTCACAAACTGAATGCTCTTACATGTCCTCCAGTGTACCATGCTCTCACCCTCCTGTCATGGGTTTGCTACACTTTTCTTCCAGCATCCTTTTCCTCCACCAGTTTGCTTGGTTAAGTTCTACCCATTCTTTAATTTTTAAATAATACTTTACTTCATCAAGTAAATATCCCCTCATGGCCAGCCTGGGATAGATGCTTAATCACCTAGCATCTATGCTTATTCTCACCATAGAGTGTATAACACCCCATGGCAATTATGTGTCTCTGTTACAAGATTTAGAGGACACTCACCTTTGGTTTTTACCTTTGTAACTCTTAGGATTATTTGTGATATTAAAAGTTCTTAATAAATGCTTCATGAATGTCTTGAATGAATAAATAATTGATTGATTAAGTGCATGAATGAATGTCATACAGGGTTACAAACCACCATAATGATATGAGATATAATTTTTATTTCCTGAACACATGTGAACACTTCAATAACTTACACATAACTCATTCCACAGAATGTTTCAATCATTATGACTAAGGTTTTTTTTAAAAAAATTAAAGCCTTGCATAAATAACTTTATTAGGTTTAACTGTATGAAGCTACTGTTTTTGTACATTTAAAATGGTTGAATATCAGAAATTCAGTATCATTTAATCATCATTATGGAGGAATACCTTTAACAAATATTAGATGTCACAATGCTTAAGAAATAGCATGCCTATTTAAAATGTCCAAGAATTTTCAAGGTGGAATATTGTACACCCAATTATTACATCACTAGCACATAAGAAAAAAAAAACTATGAAACTATGCTTGGCACTATGGCACTATGTTCTGGATAAAGATGGAGATAAGACCTTTTCTTTTTATACCACATTGCTCAGCAAGGCTGTTATCATTGATCACAGATTGTCTCAAAGCCTGGGGATAACAAAGAGCTTGGGGATAACTTAGACATGGAAAAAACTGTATGATCCTGTCTATATAATAGACTGGTGGCTAGAGGTCATCAGACTAGCCCCATTTACATTTGTGGTCTATTTTTATGCTATGGTTTTCATTGTATCACCCACAGCAAAAAGCAAACTTCACACATTCTAGATTTTCGAAATCTAGACCACCAAGGCAGAGCACAAGTTTATTCTCCCACTTAACTATTTAATAACATCTCATTGGATGATGAACCAAAAAAACCAATTGTCCTTTTCAGAAGAATATAAATTTTTTATTGCAGAAATGTATTCATTTTCTGTTACTGCATAACAAATTACCACAGACTTAGTAGCTTAAAACAACATCTATTTATTATCCCACAGTTTTGTAGAACAGAAGTCTGAATAGGCTCAACAGAGTTGTCTCCTTGTGGGTTCCCAAGGTTGAACTCAAGGTTTCACTATGCTGAGTTCCCATCTGGAACTTAAGGTCCTTTTCCAAGCTCATTGATGTTGGTGGTAGAATTCAGTTCCTTGTGGCTGTAGGACTGAAGCCCCTTATTCCCTGTTGGTTGTTAGCCAGGGTCAGTCTCTGTTTATTCTTATTGTTGAGTAAGAATCATGTAGAGGTCACCCATATTACTTCTCACGTGACCCAATCCATTTTCAAAGCAGCAAAGCCACATTTCTTTACTGAAAGCAAACTTCAGTGGGATTGCATTGAATCTGTAAATCACTTTGGGTAGTAAGGACATTTTAATAATGTTGATTCTACCAATCCATGTGCAAGATATGTTTTTCCGTTTGTGTCATCTGCGATTTCTTTGGTCAGTTTTTCGTGGTTATCTTTGTAGAGATCTTTCACCTCCTTGGTTAAGTATACTTGTAGGTATTTTATTTTCTTTGTAGCTATTGTGAATGATACTGAGTCTTTGATTTGACTCTCAGCTTGACTGTTATTGGTGTATAGAAATGCTACTGATTTATGTACATTGACTTTGTAACCTGGGACTTTACCAAATTTATTTATCAATTCCAGTAGTCTCTTGGTGGAGTCTTTGGGGTTTTTTAGATACAAGATCATATTGTCAGCAAAAAATGATAGTTTGACCTCCTCTTTCCCAATTTGGATACCCTTTATTTCTTTCTCTTGCCTGATTGCTCTGGCCAGGACTTCCAGTATTATGTTGAATAGAAGTGGTGACAGTGGGCACTCTTGTCTTATTCCAGTTCTTAGCGGGAATGCTTTCCACTTTTCCCCATTCAGTATGATGTTAGCTGTCGGTTTGTCATATATGGCTTTTATAAGTTTGAGATACGTTCCTTCTATGCCTAATTTTTTGAGGTTTTTATCATCAAAGAGTGCTGAATTTTGTTGAATACTTTCTCTGCATCTGTTGAGATGATCATATGGTCTTTGTTTTTGCTTCTGTTTATGTGGTGAATCGTATTTATTGTTATACATATGTTGGACCGTCCTTCCATCCCTGGGATGAAGCCCACTTGGTCATGGTGTATTATTTTTTTGATGTGCTATTGAATTCAGTTTTCTAGTATTTTATTAAGGGTTTTTGCACCTATATTCACAAGCGATTTTGGTCTGAAGTTTTTTTTGTTGTTGCTGTGTCCTTTCCTGGTTTTGATATCAAGGTGACACTGGCTTCATAGAATGAGTTTGGGAGGATTCCCACTTTCTTGATGTTATGGAATGATTTCTGCAGTATGGGTACCAACTCTTTGTAGGTCTGGTAAAATTCTGCTATGAAACCATCTGGTTTGGGTTTTTTTTTGTTGGAAGATTTTTTGTTACAGCTTGAATCTTGCTGCTCATTATTGGTCTATTCAGAATTTCTATTTCTTCCGGATTGACTCTTAGGAGGGTGTGTGTTTGCAGAAATTTATGCATTTCCTCTACATTTTCTAGTTTATGTATGTAGAGGTTTTCATAGTATTTACAGATGATATTTTGCAATCCCCATCAAAATACCACCATCATATTTCACAGATATAGAAAAAATAATTCTGTGCTTTGTTTGGAACCAGAGAAGAGCCTGGATAGCCAAAGCAATCTTGAGCAAAAAGAACAAATCTGAGGTATCACGTTACCAGACTTCAAACTATACTACAAAGCTATATAGTAACCAAAACAGCATAATATTGGCACAAAAATAGAGGCATAGACCAAAGGAACAGAACAGAGAACACAGTTATAAAACCATCCACATAGAGCCAACTGACCTTTGATAAGGCAGACAACACCATAACGCTGGGGAAAAGAAGCCCTATTCAGTAAATGGTGCTGGGAAAATTGGATAGCTACATGCAGAAGAATGAAACAGGATCCATATCTCTCACCACTAACAAAAATTAATTTAAAATGCATAGAAGACTTAAATGTAGGGCATGAAACCATAAATATCCTAGAAGAAAATGTAAGAAAAACTATTGTAGATACCATCCTAGGCAAAGAATTTATTACTAAAACTGCAGTGACAATTACGGCAACAACAAAATAAGTAAATGGGACTTGATTAAGTTATTAACAAAAAGCTTCTGCACAGCTAAGGAAATAATCAGCAGAGCAAACAGACAATCTATAGAATGGGAGAAAATATTCACAAGCTATACATCTGATAAAGGGTTGATAACTAGAATCTATAGAGAACTCAAACAAATCAGCAAGAAAAAGAATGAACAACCCCATTAAAAAGTGGGAAAAAGACATGAACAGAAGCTTTTCAAAAGATGATAGACAAATGGCCAATAAACATATGAAAAAATGTTCAACATCACTAATCATTAGGGCCATGCATATTAAAACCACAGTGAGATATCATCTTACCCCTGTTACAATGGCTTTTATTAAAAAGTCCAGAAACAATCGATGCTGGTATGGATACAGAGAGAAAGGAATGCTTATACACTGTTGGTAGGACTGCAAATTAGCACAGCCTCTATGGAAAACAGTATGGAGATTCCTCAAATAGCTAAAGGTAGATCTACCATTCAGTCCTGCAATCCCACTACTGGGTATTTTACCAAAGGAAAAGAACTCCTTTTACCAAAAAAACCCACCTGCACTCAAACATTTATCACAGCACAATTCACAATTGGAAAGATATGGAATCAGTCAAAGTGCCCATCATTTCATGAGTGGATTAACAAAATGTGGTATATGTATACAATGGTATACTACTCAGCCATAAAAAGGATGAATTACTGGCTTTTATCCTAAGTGAAGTATTTAAAAAAGAAAAACGAACACGACATGTACTCACTATTGAATTGGAACTAACCAATGAGCACACATGTGCCTTCTGCCGACTGTACACTCATCTTTTAGATCAAGGATGCTGGGGAGCAGGGAAACAATGCAGGTGGGGAAACTCTGATCTGGAGCTCAATGCTGACTGTAATTCTTGCCTCCCCTCTACTGGTATTACCAGTTGATTAAGTCTTTATAGACTGGCTTTCCAAGGGTCTGAAATAAGCTTTTCTTCCTCAATGTCAAATACATAATTCTATTTCTGCTGCTCCTTGACTTTATCAACATATACTTGAGTATCTACTGTATACCAGGCACCTTGGAAAGTCCTTTGGATAGAATCCCTGCCTTCAGGAAATTTATAATTCAGTAGATAAACGTACAAATAAGTTGATGTTTGTGATACAGTGTGTTAAGTGATGTACCAAAGTTAAAACATAATATACCACAGGGACACACAGTAATGGCAGACAAGCCCAAAAAGTGTTGTATTGGGTGCCAATCAAGTGTCATGATGCTATATATATATATTTTTTAGCAGGAAGTTGGCTATACTATAGTGCATCTGGTTAAGAGAGGAACCTAACAGATTGTGAGGGAACTATTAACCAAATATTTTATGCAGTGTCAAATGCACAGAAAAGCGATAAACAAGTAGAAGGGAACATTTCTGCTTAGAGAAAAAGGCAAACACATTTGAACATATGATATTTCTCTTCTTTGACATAGTGTGCACTCATATATTCTTATTGCAGAAAGTCATGATGGTGTGACTGTCACATGTGGGGATTTGTTTATGTGGTAGGTGGATTTAGTTTTTCTGGCTTAAGTAGTCTAAATCCTCTTTCTCAAATCAATTCTTTTTGTTTTCCAGTATTTCTCAAAATTCTTTTAACTTCTATGTATGCAGAACTCCTTTTATTTTAACAGCACGATTACTACACATATAGTGTAGCATAACTGAGACTGTTAACAATGCTGTGCATGACAGAACAATATTTGTACCACCTCTTGTTTAACGTTTCTTTGGCTAGTCTTTAAATAGTTTTTACAATTGATTATCTGATGATCTTCATCAAAGTGTCTGTCACAGATAATGCCTTGAGAAAGTTAATTTCTATGAATCTCAGCATCCTTATCTGTGTTTGGACAATTCTAACAACCTCTCGGAGAATTTATTATACTGAAATCTATAAGTATTATAATTACTGAAAGAATTGAAAGAATTCATTCTTGACAAAATAAAGCATTTAATGGCATTTAATTGACACAAAAGAGTTCATAGATAGACAAAAAATGCAAAATAAAATGTGTCATTTAAAATAGATGCTTGTAAATTTATATGCATATGAATATGTAAGACTTTATTGTGACAGACTAGTCTGTTATAACACACATTCTCTCCCAAGCCTTCTGGCAAATTTTTCAATTATGTTAGCACTCACACATTCTGGGCATAGAATTTCAGAACAGATTTTTTTTTTTTAATTTGAAAAAAAAAAATCCCCAAGGGATGTGATGTTGAAAATAGACTTGCATTAAATGCTTATTCAATCTCTACTATATACACCAAAGTTTCCTGAGCACTGTGGATGCAAAACTGAACGAGGCAGGAACCTTGATCTCATAGGATGTCGCAGGCTGGAGCAGAGGTTCTCTGTAAACACACACTATTAGTTTTTTCACAAGTAATTGATAGCTTAAGGTAGTTTTATAAAGTCCTAGAGTTTCAGAAATATTTACATGTTTATATTATAAAGGGCATCAAAGTGTTTCCCTAGTCTCACTTTATGTTCCAATACGCTTTTGCATTGAAATAAATGTTAAGGATAGAGCTAGTGGGCCGGGAGTCTTGCGTGGATCACCCAGGGCAAGGCCATGGAAGTATCTTGAGTCTATAGACATAATTTATTCTGCAAATCAATACTGGGAATCATAGCCTAGTAAATTTTTTCTGAAACAGCCTGGGATGGCAAAAACAGACTTCCTCTCCATAGTGTTTTTATGAGTCATCTTCATAATGATTAGTCATTTCAATCACAAATATATGTCACAAATACATGAGAAACTCAGTAGCCACACTGCTTTGGGGCCTATGCATGGCACCGAGATACTGTGATGAACAAGACAGGCATGTTTGGGGCCTGCATGGACCTTATTATGCTTTTTACCTTTTCCCCTTGGCTGTTGACCTCCCAGAGAATCACATAAAAGGCCCATGCTAGGTAGCAGGTATAAATTTTACAAACACAGATCGGCATAAGGTAAAAATGTAACTACTTTCCTGTGAGGCATTACAGTGTTTTGATTCCAAGCTCTCTAAGCCTGACACAGAAACTAAATCTGGTCACTTTTAGATAAATTCAGTGTAAAGCAGTAATTTCTTAGTCTGTCTGGTGTAGAATTCAACCACATTCTTTTTCAATTTTTTTTTTTTGCAATTTTCCTTTTTTTCCCCTTAATTTCAAAATATTAAGGGGGTACAAATTTTTTTTTGTTTCATGGATTGCTTTTGCAATGCTTGAGTCATGACTGTAAGTGGGCCGTTCCATTCAGACTCCCTCTCCAGAGAGTCTCCCTCCTGCTCCTTGGTTGATTGCAAACTCCAGGGGGCTTCCTCTGCTGCCCACAGAGTGTCCTCAATGAGGGGCCCTTTTATTCAGGAACTTCACCTACCTTGGTCTCATATCGGTCTTTGCTCCCAATACAATCCGCTGCATAGTCAGTGTAAGGAGCTTGCTGAAATAACAACTGGGCCACCTGAGGGCCCCAGGCACTGGCCTCACATAGAGATGTCTTGGTGCCCTCCTGGAAACTCTAGTGGGAACTAGCCACACCTTCTCTTTTTGATATGGATTTCCTTGCCCCTGTCTTGCCATGAATTTCATTCTTAATCTCTTCTGTATCCTTAAGTCATCCGCTTACTACAGAAAAGTCCAGACTATAGCTAGTGACTCCCATCACCCCAACACTCCTCACTGACATTCAGATATCAGAGGTCCAGAGAGGGCTGAAGGAGGCCCATGTCCTTTCATCTCTCATCCCTGAAACTCAAAGGGAGAGCCTCTCACACTTCTCCACCCCATCCTCTCTATCCACCCTGCATCCCACAGTGGTTGAGACATGACACCAGACCCTCGTATCTGGATAAAAGGCTTTTGATTGTAGAAGTCCTCTGAAAATTATTTTTGTTATTGTTTTTGGTTAATGTTATTCTCATTGTCACATCAGGATTATATATTGTTACAGGGAAGAAGAAAGGAAGACATCCTAAAATGTCTCCAGTTATTATTCTGCCATTATTAAAGCACGAGGAGCTGTGCAGAGCTAAGGGACTAAGGGCCACTGTTCTGTGTTCTCCCAACACCACGTCTACACTTCTGTAATTCACTTACCGTGATACAGAGAAAACCTACTTGTTCAGTTGTCCCCAGTAATCTGTAGTTTCTTCAAGGACCAGGCAGCATCTCTTTACTCGTTTTTGCATCCCAGTGCCTAGAACGGCGCTTTGCATGCATAGGTACTGTAACTGATATTCATTGAGCCCTTATGTGTCTCTGCATTGGATCAAAGGCTTTACAAGCATGATGTCTTTTGATCCTTACAACCCCACGAGGCAGGTAACATGGCTGCGCCTTACATCTGAGAAACTTAAGATCAGAGAGCTTGAGCAACCTTCCTCAAGGCAAAGAGATTACAAGAAGTAAAGGCAGAGATCAAACCCCACCTTAACCTCTATATCAAGCTGCCTTTAGTTAATGTTCGAGTGTCTAGAACTTACATTCTAAATCCACAGTTCTAAATATCTATCCCATCAGACTAAATTTTAGACATATCTGGGAATGCCTCTATAACAGGTACATTGTTTGATTAGTGATGCTTGTATCTCCATACCTAGAAAAATGGTTAATTTTTGTAGAATTTTAATGTAGAATTTTTGTAGAATTTTAATTTAATGTAGAATTTTTTTATTTATTCAATTAAATTAATTTACTTAGAGTAGGATATTAGAAATTACATTTCTGATTTTGAATCCTTTCATGACTTTTATTTTTCTACCCAATTTAAATTAATTAAATTTCTTATTCTAAATATCACTTATGGAATCACTGTTAAATTTTCAGACTTGTGGATTTGAAAATAATTAGACAAATCCAAGGGATCTCATAGTGTAGCAGTGGAGAGAAACATATAAACAGAATACAGTGACAGTTTAAATGCAATCTAGAACCTGTATATAAGGTAGAGAGCTCAAAGGAAATTTAACTTTATCTGTAACAGGAAGGAGGAATGCAGTCGTCAAAAAATGTTTCTTACAGGAGTGATTTAGAAGAGCAATTTAGGCAGAAATTTTAACAAGGGTCTTGGGAACCAAGCATGTTTATGGTAGTTCATTCCCTTAGAAAATGTCTTAGGGAATTCAGGGGCTGCCACTTGCTTGGGACTCAGCAATGTTTTTGCGCATGAGCCTATTACTCTAAGAGGCCTGAATCAAGACTGCTGTTGTTGACTTTACTCAAGTGCAATTATTAGTAGTAAACAAACTGTTTATGTAATATTTATGTATTCCGCATCTTGTTCCAGCCATAATTTAAGGCTTCTTTCCTTAAAAAGAAAAACAATTTAAAATATGCATATAAAAAAGGGAGAATGAGGATCGAAATAAAAATATGAAGCCGTGTATAATGTTGATATATAAAAATTATACTGTTGAAGTCCTGTGTGGTTTCTAGAATTAGGCCACTAAGTATGATTGTAAGTTTTCTAGCAGCTAGTGCAAAGAGGGCACCACAAAATTTCCAGTAAAATAATACTGGAAATTTCCAGTAAAATTTTTGTAAAATAAAAATAGCAATGTCACTATTTATTCTTGGTATGATTATCAGAAAAAAATCCAGGCTGGTGTATAATGTGATGCACAACATTTTCAACAATATTCTTATGGTAGATATTTCAATTAGGTTTTTTAAATAGTTTTTTTTTTCTCATACTATTTGTAACTAAATATTAATCACATCAAACGAAAGCACAATTCAGGAGATAAAAATGGGACAATCCCTGCTGTACACATTGTGTGCTCCTTTGGAATAATCCAATAATGGACTTCAGTACCCAGTGTTGGGCACTATATTTGAAGTGATATTCCCTGAAATAAACACCTGCGGACATCTATTTTATATTTTGGGTAAGTATAGGGCCATATGCTTTCATAGCTACCTGACCTGGAGGCAGCATTCACATCTTCTCACAAAAAAAGAAGACATTGAGAACATCATAGCCTAAATATAGACTTCCTATCTCTAATTTCAGAAGATTATGAAGCAGTATCCACTGGCAAAGTAATGATCATCAATGTTTTTCTTAATATTTAGTGTTGGGTTGACTCCAGTGTTCAGGCAAAATGGACAATTGAGGACCCAGAGAATTTCAGGTCTTCACCGTAGTCAAAACAATTCCAGTATTTGTTCTTTCATTCAGTCGGTCATTCAATAAATGATGGGCCTTTAACATCTAAGATCTTTCATTAGCTGTAACTAATCATTCCCTTCTCCTGAGGCCATTCTGTGCACCCATAGAATGATTAATTTAAACAATAGAATATCCTAGTGTGTCCTCTAAAATAACTGGGTTGCAAAATACACAGCAAGGCAATCAATCAAATTAGTGACATTTCTGAATAGAACTATGAAATATAAATTCTCTTAAATTCTCCGAATGATAGAAGAAATCTACCTAAATGGGGCTTTTAACTTTAGGTCACTTATCTGTAGCCATTCTTCCTGGAGCAAATCTCTAGTTGCTGAGGGTAGAGACAAGAGGAATGTCTGCTGGGGCCCAGTGCCCCCTGCTGGAGTTATCTGGCGTGTGCTAGCTGGGGCTGGTAGTTCCACGTTGCACACTGGGAGGGGCTTATGCAAACAGCACCTTCCCAGGAGGCCACCAGGTGCTGGCAGCTGGCGTTGCCAGTAGTAGTAAACAACTCCCTTGAAGAACTGGCACTCATTTGCGGCCTATTTGTTGCCCAAACTCAGGCTGGTTTTCTAGTGCTTGCTTGCTAGGGCACTCAGACCTAGAGTATAACAAAGGAGTACCTGCCTCATGCCATAATATGTGTGACCTAGGCACACTTCACAAGATGGCCAGAGGCATTGCACTGAACACTCTGCCAGTAAATTCCAGGCACCTCATGCCCTCCTTGGTTTTTGTATAACAGAAATACAAGCAAAATGTTAATCCTTTAGGTCTCTAGAATCAGGAATTGCAAATCAGTTTATCGGTGGTAGCCTAAAGTTATTAGGGGAAAATTTTTTAAAAGAGCAAAAGAAATGTGATTTCCTCACTCAAAATTATTACCTAATCCTTCAAAAATCCCCTGCTCTTTTTGAGAATCTAAGTCTTATTAAAGGACAGACTTTTTATAAATATCATTAACTAGGGGACAATGTACAGCAGGTCCTCAAATGTCGTTTTGTTCAATGTTGTTTTGTTATAACGTTAATGAGAAAAAAAAAAATCACTTCCCTCGCCAGGGCTGCTGTCCTTGTGGAGTTTGCACGTTCTCCCCATATCTGTGTGGGTGTTTTCAAGGTACTCTCGCTTTCCTCCCACATCCCAGAGATGTGCACATTAGGTGACTTGGCTTGTCTACATTGTTCCCGAGTGTGTGTGTGTGTGTGTGTGTGTGTGTGTGTTGTGTGTGCGCACGCGCATGCACCCTATGATGGGATGGCATCTTGGCCAGGGTGGGTTCCCACCTGGATCCCTGAGCTAACAGGATAGACTCTGGCCCCCTGAGACTCTAAACTGGATAAATTGAGTAAATAATTACCTTACTTTTAAAAAAATTAATCTTTCTTAAATTTATATATAGCTAACATTTATTTCAATGTTTAGTATTAGACTTGCTTTGGTCTTTATTTAGAAGTTCGATGATGTTTTTGTGAGCAGAAATATGCTGTAGGAAGTTAACTCTTGTTTATATCAATTAGCCTATGACAAAATTGGTTTCATTGTACGTTGTTTCATTTAAAATCACAGATTCCAAGAACCTATAGACAACCTTAAGTGAGGACTGATTGTATATAACCATCACTTGTTAGCCCCTTGCCAGACCCTGGGTCAGAGGCTTCTTTTCAAATGTCAAGGAAGACTTAACTAGAGCAGTAAGCAAACTTTCATTAATCCTGACAGATTTTTCCCCATGGATCATAAAGTATGTGATGATGGTCAGTAGTGTAATAGCCAAGTCCTTAATCCACCTGTTCCTAAAGCATGTTGGCCTGAGAATTCCCCAGGCCACATTAACACACACTGTAGATGAAATACCTAATGAAAATAGATCAATCATTTGTGTGAGACAAAAGGCCACTGACATAAACAAAAAAGGAGAACTACTCTGAGTTGAAAAAGTTAAAAAAAAATTAAGGTTTAGGACTTACCACTGAAGGTGATTCTCAAGTAATTCTTAGGACAAGACCCCTGGTTTCTAATCTTGAAGTATGCTTTTTTTTCTGGCTGTTTTGTTTACAATATAATAAACTCTTTCCAGGGAAAAAGGGGCCCCCCATGATGATTATCTAAACAATGTTAGTGGAGTCGGGGAGGCGGGAGGGATGTGAAATCCAGACAACCGGCAGACGGGGAGCAAGGATGCAGGGTCTAAAACACAAAGGGAAGCCTCTAGAAATGTCCTACAGAATGTCTGTTTCGTGCATCTTAAATTCTTCATTCATGATGCTTCTCTCGTATGGGAGAAAGGAAAGAGGGACACTGGCAAGTCAGACACAGCCAGAATAGCACTTACCTCTCCAATTCCAGCTTTCTCAAACTGGCAAAAGAAGTCCTGAGGAGAAATCTCCATTTTCAAGTGTTTCAATAAATCCTCAAAAAGAGTGGGATTTTATGTTGCTACCCCAACCCGGAGCAGTTATTTTCCTTCAAAGACAGGTATCTTTCAAAGATTATTGTGTAGAGCAAATTTAGACCACATTGGGAGGTTTGAACCCATCTTACACAGGGATGTTTCCACACACGAAGGTAGCGGTAGAGGATTTGGGCGTAGGAGAGCTGGGTTCCAGTTCCCTCTCTTCCCATCCGAGCTGTGCAATGAGTGGATTGCTTTGCCTGGACTGCATAGAAGGACATTATGAGAAAGAGTCATGTGAAGCTTGCTACTGAATTTACTGAGGGAATATTATCAAATAGACTTTGCAATGTCAGTGTCATGTTTATAGAGATTCATGGAAGAAATTTCTCTTATATATTGGTCCAAACAGAATAGGAACTTGATAATGATTCCCAGTGACTGTCTGAAAGCACAGGCCTCAGGCAAATTTGACTCTGGACAAGTTATGCAAATATTCTAACCCCAATTTGCTCCTCCTAAAATGAACGTACTATAATTGTGACAGCATTGTTATGGAGTATAAATAAAATGGTGTTACATGTGATGTTTAATACAGTGCTACAATATAGAGTAGCCACACCACAAATTACAGCCATAATCATACCAGTTACTATTATGTATCTATTATTTATTACAGAAAAAGGATACAAAATAAAATTAGCCAAAGGGAAAGGCGCATGAAGTCCGGGAAAACCAGCGCATGCTTCCATGAGTCCTCTCCTAATGGAATCACTCACCTTCCCTATAAAAGTGCACCTATAGAAGTAATTTCATGGGGATTATCTCCTATTACTGGATGAAAACTCAGCCGATCCCATGACTCTTCTGCTCACAGATATTAGAAAGTTATAAAGTCACTAAGTTATAAACATAATGTCAGCAAGTCTAGTCCAAGATTTTTAACTAAACGCACACTTAATTCAGCATCAAATTTAATCTTGAACTTACTTTAGGTGGAAGAAGCCTACAGCTGTAGAGGTATGGCCTGTTTCTCTATTTCACCATCCCAGCTTGCTAGCCCACTTCTGAACAGCGAGGGTGGTGTAGAGGAGTTTTGCTTCAACTTGTGATTTCTTATATTGGCTTCATACTCTTCAGACTTACAGATGTTCACAAGTGATGCTTTCTCTTATGGGCACTTTTTTGATTCTTCAAAGATTCCCATTACTAAGGATTTTTCTTCTGCAATCATTTGGCCCAGATAAAAGCATCCCTCTTCCTGATAGTCATGTGTTTATTTAATAAACATATACTAAAGCCGGGTGCAGTGGTGCCACTCCTGTATTCCCAGCTACTTGAGAGGCTGAGGCAGGAAGATTGTTTGAGCCCAAGCGTTTAAGGCCAGCCTGGGCAACATAGCAAGACTCTGTATCTAAAAATAATAATAGTAGAATTTTTTTTTTCTTTTTTTTTTTTTTTATTTCAGCAAATTATGGGTGTACATATGTTTAGGTTACGTGTGTTGCCCTTGGTTCCCCCCCCACCGAAGTCCGTGTTTCAAATATGTCCATCCTTCGGGTAGTGCGCATTGCACTCCTTGTGTATACAAATACCCGTAGAATTTTTAAAAAGAAATAATTGGAAAATATCTGTTAGTTTTTAATGGACAGTAGGAATTTGTCAAATGGAGAAACTGCTCTTTAAAGATCTCCCAACAACAAAATTAGCACAGAGGAACACCAGACTCAAAGTCTTGTAGTTATGAGAAATCATGGTTTGTTCAGAGAATGTTGAGACTTGTAGTGAATTATATTTAGATTTATGACATATGAAAACAGTCAGATTTCCTTAGTTCTCTCTTCCATTTAGCTGAATAGATGTCCTTAATTATTGTTTTCAGAACAAATGTAGGATAGAATGGCAGAATTGGAATCCCTGAGATGTACTATGACACTAGTCTACTTTGTTTAAACAAACAATTCTGTTATACAAGTACTCAGTTATCATTTCAATTGGAAAATATTTAATTTTACTTCTATTTGCTCTTAGCAAACATTAATTCTGATACTCACGATATGAAAAAGTGATGATACAGGCATTAGGAATATATTGTGATTTATTTATTTAATTGTGCTTTATAAAAAATCTTTCAGAAAATTAAAAGGACCATTTTGGTGATTAAAAATAATTTCATGTTCTGATTATTCTGAAAGATTTATCCTGTTGCTCTGCACTTATGGGCCTTCATGCAATGGTGGGATATAGACATTCTTAATAGGAGGTAATGGAATTGCTAACAGCATATGTCGTTTATGTTCAAGGGCTCCTCATCAACAAATGGTACAGTGCCAAACAGCATAAGTAACAAATGCAAAATACTTAATTATTTTAGCATTGATCTAAGCTTTTCTCATTTTTGGAAAGAAGGGCTGCACAGAAAGCATATTTTAATTCATGTTTCACTTGTTTTTCATTTGACCCTCTGAAATTTCGGATGTCTTGAGTGGAAAAACAATGTGAGTACTGAATGGGAGTACTGAAGCAAAGGCTTCACGCTCAGGCAGATCGGGGTTTGAGTACTTACTGCGCTGCTTACGTGCTCTATGCCATTAGTCAAGTCACTGAAACTTTCTCAGCTTCAGGTACCTCATTCATAAAATGGGGTTCATGACAATACCTTCCCCAAGGATTTGATAAAAGGATTGAATTAGATTACACTTATAAAACACTAAGTAGGGTGCTTGGCATATGAGGAGCCTTCACTGAAAATTAGTTGCCGTGATGTTGATGGTGATGATGATGATGATGATGATGACAATGGGGAAGGATGACAAAATATCTTATGATACTGAAAATGAACATCCTGAAAATTAATATCTTTTTTAAAAATTTCATTGTAAATTGACAAATTGTAATTATGTATTTATGGCATACAAATTAATATTATAATTAATGAATACAAGACAGGATGATTAAATCAAGCCAATTAACATACCCATCACATCAAATATTTATTTTTTGTTGTGAGAATATTCAAGATTTACTTTCTCAGCAATTTTGAAGTGTATAATACACTAATATTAACTATATTCATTATGCTGTGCCATAGATCTCAAGAAAAAAAAGATATTCCCCCTATCTGACAGAGATTTTGCCCCCTTTGACCAGCATCTACTTATGGTCCTCAAACCCCAGCATCTCGTAACCACCATCCTACTCTGCTTCTGTGAGTTCGATTGTTTTTATTCCACACACAAGTAGCAAACAAAAGCTAAGGGAGTTCATCACAACTAGGACTGCTTTACAGGAATTGCTAGAGAGAGTTACTTAAGCTGAAGCAAAAGGCCATTAATTAATAATATAATATATATAAAAGCACAAAACTCAATGGTGTAAGTAATACAAAGGCACATACAGAGCACTCTGGGACTGTCATGGTGGTGTGAATGTCCTTTAAAGAGCTGAGGAGATAGATGGGTGGTCCACAAAGGTAGGATATGGCCTTACTTAAGATTTGTGTTATTTATAAAAAGGATAAGTGATGATGAAAAGTATGCACCATTTCATACAACAGTCATTTGCCATTTTGTTTTTCAGCCTTACCTTCAAATGAATGAAGGCAGTTTGGATATTGAGTGCTGAGAAAACATTGTGCACAAATTCAGAGATTAAATAGACTAGCCCCTTATTTTGGAGAAAAGACAAATAAATCTCAAGAGAATGGAGTGACATTCTCAGCAACAACACTCAGATGAACAGTAGTGAACCTGGGAATAATCCTTGTCCTCTGAATTCCCTCTCTATGAACCCGTGCTCCCACGTATTGTCTGATTTGATCTGATTCACTCATTTGTTCATTCATTCACTATTGAAGGATAATATATTCCAGTCACTGTTTTTGGTGCTGGGGAAACAGTAATGAATAAAACAGGTGCAGTAAGCACATATTCACATGTTCTTACAGTCTAGTGGGGGAGACAGACTATAAAAATGAATTGTAAAAGTTAATATAATTATTGATAGTAAAATAAAATGCTATGCAGAAACTAAAGGGAATAAATTGACTGAAGGATGTGTGTTGCTATTTTAGACAAGGGGTCAAGAAAAGCCTCTCTGAGGTGACATTTGAGCAGACACCAGAAGAAGATATACAACAAGAGGATGAGGAGAAAAATTTCTAGCAGAAAGAATGGAAAATGGGAATTTTAAAAACGGGAATAAAAAAGTACAAGTTGTTGTATTTGAATTAAACCAAGGAGGTCAATATTGCTGGACCATTGTGGTTGAAGGTGAGAGTAATATGAAATGCTGACATTCAAGTTAACCTTGGAAGACCATGATCAGAAGTTTAAATTCAGCTCTAAGGGCCATGGGAAGCAGTTGAAACTTTCTTGATCAGATGTATATGTGTATATAAAAAAATATATATATATATATATTTTTTTTAAAGATGATTCTGTCTTCTTTGTAAAGAATGAACTGCTGGTGATATAACCATGGAAGCAGAGAGATCAATTAGATGATGAAGACAGATGAGAAAGTGGTGAGAAGTGATGGAGTCAGCATGTTTTGGGGTTAGAATAGACAGGACTCCTGATGGAGGAATCAAAGATGATCCCCATGGATTTAGTCTTGAACAATTGTTATTTTTTTTTTTTGAGACACAGTCTTACTCTGTTGCCCAGGCTAGAGTGCCATGGCATCAGCCTAGCTCTGTTGCTAGGCTGGTTTTAAACTGCTGGCCTCAAGTGATCCTCCCACCTCAGGCTCCCAAAGTGCCGGGATTATAATTGTGGGCCACCATGCCCAAATAATTTTTTTTTTTTGAGATAGAGTCTCACTCTGTTGCCTGGGCTAGAGTGTTGTGGCATCAGCCTAGCTCACAGCAACCTCAAACTCCTGGGCTCAAGCGATCCTCCTGCCTCAGCCTCCCTAGTAGCTGGGACTACAGGCATGTGCCACTATGTCCGGCTAATTTTTTCTATGTAGTTTTAGTTGTCCAGCTAATTTCTTTCTATTTTTAGTAGAGATGGGGTCTCACCCTTGCTCAGGCTGGTCTTGAACTCCTGAGTTCAAATGATCCTCCCGCCTTGACCTCCCAGAGTTCTAGGATTACAGGAGTGAGCCACCGCGCCCAGCCAATTGTTACTTCTTTAGTCTCCTTCTATAGCTCTTTCCTCTTTGTCCTTTCCTTTCACAATGTTATTCATACGATGACTTCAATTACCATCTATATGCCAACAAGTCTCAAATGTGTATTTTGAGCCCAGCCTTCTCTCTTCTGTCATTTAGTCTTATAAATCCAACCACCGTTTTCACTCTTTGGATACTGTAGAGAAATCTCAAGCTCAAAATGTACAAACTTGAACTCATCATTATCCTTAAGAAACGTGGCTCTCCTTCATTGCTCTCTAGCTCAGTAAAAGCTCAACTATCCCTCCGACTGGACAATCCAGAAACCCAGGAGTCAGTCCTGACACCCCTAAGTCTTCCCACCTCACATGCAATCCATCACCAAATCCACTACATCCAAACGATTTTGCATCCTATTCACCACGTGAATCCTTCCACTTCATTTCATCCTCACCGTCTCTAACATAGACGATGTCAACTATTTCTCACTTTCTCACCTGGAGTTTGGCAGTAGCCTTTTGACTAACTAGTTTACTCACAGCCTCTACTTTCTTTTTCCTGTTCTCCAACGTGACAAGTTTATTTTATAGGTCTTATCATAATTTTTAATTACAGCTTGTTATATTTCATGGCTAATGTGTCTCTCCTCCACTGGAATGCCGTTTTTGACAGGGTAGAGTCCTTGCTCACATGTCTGTTACTTTCCTCTCACCTAGCAGGGCGTGGCACACAACGTTCCCTAGATAAAGACTGAAGGAAGAGTCACTCTGCTTGTCTAACACACCACTGATAACCATCCTTTAGAGACGTCCAGGAAACAGAGATATTTATTAAACTACAACTATGAATTAATCATGAGAGGGTTAAGAAGATAAAAATCTTGCCCTCGTTAAACTTTTAGTTTAGTAGAAGAGAAAATAAATGTATTCACAAAGCAACAGTTTAATCATACAACAGACAATAATTTTGTAAGAGAAGGAATAGAGAAAATATCACGAGATTTTATTCATTCATTCATCCACTTATTCAGCTGGAGACACAAACACTCAAAGATGTCTTTGTAATGCAATCTATAAAAACATTGGAGAGGTACTTCAATCAATAGGACTTAGGGAGGGTCAGCAAGGATTCTTGGAAAAGGTAATATCTAAGCTAAGACCTGAAGGAGGAAGATTAAATATCCAGACAAAGTTGGGCATCTGATAGCAGTATGAGTAAGTTAGAAGTAGTAGCATTTGAGGAGTACCAGGGAGAGAAGAAAGCATTGATTTCTGAAAATGCTCCTAAAAATGGAAATAGCTCAGTATGGTTGGCATATCATCTTTGAGGGGCTGAACAAAGAAAGATGAAACAAGAAATAGATTCAGTGGACAGATCATGAAGACCCTGGTTGGTTGAATGCTGGAAATTGATCTTGAAGATTCTAAAAAAGAACTGAAGTTTTTGAAAGAAAAAAAGTAATATAAGTAAATTTGAATGAGAGACAGATCATTCCAGAAGGCATAATAAAGAATGAATTAGAAAAAAGCAAAACTAGAAGGAAGAAAATGACCTTATTCATTTATTACTGCCTTATTCGTTTATTTACTTAACTCATTTAATTTATTTATGAATTAATTACAGCCTATTAGTAGGCATTAACCTCCAAGCTAGGGATTACAATGGTGAACAAGATATATACAATACCTGCCCTCACCCCGGCACACAGGACAGAAAACTTAAAGTAATCCACCTAAAGACCAGAGGAGAGACAATGAAGACCCTTTTTTAGATTCTTGTTTGTTTGTATACTTTATTTGATATTGGTAGATTCCTGCATCTGTACCTGAATTTGAGGGCCTGTGTTAGAAACAAAACAGAAAGCAGGTAATTCCTGGAGGCAAGCTAGAAAATTCAGAGAAATAAAAAAGAATGATGTGAGACCTCTGAGAAGCAAGACTAGACATGCTAAACGAGCCCATTGGAAAACTACATTAAAATCATCAAGGTCAAGAGAACATGAATCACTCAAGTCTTAAAGGACGCTGTGAGAGTGGAATGAATTGATATTGGTACCAATTGTATCAGGCAAGGCTTCCTGGAAACGGTGACATTGAAGCTAAGATGGATGAAGGATGAAGATGGGTTATTCAACAAAGGATGGGCCTGTGATGGCAGGAAGACTAAGTCAGAACTGGTGCTTGCAAAGTACTGAAGTGAGAAGAGAGCACTGGTTTCTGAAAATGTTCCTGAAAATGAGAGTTACTCTACATGTACACAGAAGAGTACCTAACCCTGTGTTGGAAGGAAGGAAAGACAGACAATTATAGATTGTGTGAATACTCAAAGGGTCTATTTCCCACTACATCATGTAGTGGGAAAAGAGGGAGTTGATTTGAAACAGACATATATTCTAATCTTAAGCTTCTTTGTTTACCAGCTCTATAGCTTGAATAAGCCATTTTACCTGCCTGAGTCTCAGTCTCTTGATCTATGGAAGAAGAATTTTGTTTCTTTTGCAGGGCTGCTATATGGATTTGAGATAATATATATATATAAATGTATTCATTATAATGCTTGCATAAATAAATTATGGCTATTAGTATTATTAAGTACTAGCTATATCCAGACACTATTCTAAGGACTTCATTTTTATTTTATTTTATTCTCTCAAGAAAAGCCCTATGAAATGGATATTGTTATTAATCCAGTTTTCCAGATGGAAAAACTGAGGCCCAGAGAAGCTAGTTAACTTGCTCAGGGCTATGCAGCTAGCAAATGGTGGAATCAGCATTCAGGCTTAGGTGGTCTAGTTCCAGCACTTCTAAGGACAGCTTGAGGCTGAGCTTCAGGTGTGGCCCACCTGGGGGCATGGGTGGTGGGGATGGAGTCTCATTTCCTGACCTTGATTTAACAGGGAGTGAAGATTCTTACTTTATACATTGGTTGCTCTAAGTTTCAGAGTCCTCATTATTGATAAGATAGGAATAAAAAGTTACTTCGGGTTTTTGCAAGGTTGAAGTGTTATAAGATGAATTCATTTAAAGCACATTATCTAGCAAATAGTAAGGGCTAAATGCATGCCCTATCCCTTCTCCTTCCCTTCCTTTCTGACTTGCTACATCTTGCATGGTTTGGAGATCCTTAAATTGATTCATAAAACAGTGCTTGAACATCTATGAGATACAAAACACTGATCTGGTACAGTGGGAGCAAGGATAAATAAGAAACAGTATCCAGATTAATCTTCAATTCTAAGAAGAATTTTCTCGGTGTTTTGTGTCTTTTCAGTGCAGTAATAATTGTATCTTATGATGACTTGAGATGTACTATTAGCCCAACAGTTTTAGATCTAATAAAAGGCTGTCATTGAAGGCCACTTCTGTGTTTGTAACCCCAACAAAACTGTGGGGAGAAGTATACGTGAAAATATCTATTGTGTACATACCCACGAGCAGAGAAAACTGCACCCTGGGAAATCGCAAAACTATTTGATAGGAAAAGCAACATTTTCATTTTAAGTACTTAGTGGCAATTTATGAATGTTTCTTCTCCCCTCCCCACACACACAGAGTAAGTTTTCATGTTTTTGTTATTTCCACAGCTGTACATATTTTATCCCAGCAGATGTAACTGGGACTTCCAAATTGGCCACAATTAAAGACAGTGCAAAGTGTGGGGGAGGGTGGAGGCTTGAAAACAGCAGCTATGAGTCCCCAGAGCTTAGCGACCACAAAGCCCACCCCATTCTAACACCTCCTCCTCTGATCGCAAGCCTTTCCCCACACGTGGCCGGCTCAGCTGTGTGCACAAAAAAAGCCAAGCAGGGTGCACCTGAAGACAGTATGTAGACAAAGGGAATTGAGGTACTCTAAGCACATAGGCTCTGCGTCTCTTTTGGAGAGGGTTTCTTGATGGCTTGAGACACTGGTGACGGACAAACGGAAATGTGGTGAGATGAACTGCAAGGCCGAGTGCCGTCCCCCACCCTCAGCTCCCTACAGGCCAGAGAGATACGAGTCTCTTCCATTACCTTTCACCTCTTCAGTTCATGCAGTGGACTGAGGACAAAGATGACAAAACCGCCTGTGCATTCAGAAGTTTGAGAATTGGAGAGAGGGGTAGTAGTATACAGTGGTTTGATACCTGGCCTGGGTACCCAGACAACTGGGACACCACTTGCCAGCTGGGCAGGCTTAGGCAGTTGCCTCTTATCTCTAAGCTTGTTTTCTATTCTATAAACAGGTAAACATAATAGTAGCCACCTCAAAATGAGATGCAAATGAAAGAATACAGGGAAAGTGCTGGCATATAACAAGCAACTAATAGGTATTACACCTAACCCACTGTTAATATTATTATTACATGAAAATATGAACCAGTAATTGTCATGCAGTGTATTTGCTACAGTAACAGGAGTGCATACAAATTCTATTCATGGCTGCCTGAGGGTCTCAGAAGAGTTTCAGAGGAGACACATGCATTGGATCTCAAAGAATGTGCAGGATTCAGCCAGAGGAGACGGTTAGTCTGGTGGGGGCTCGGGGGAGATAGTCCCAAAAGACAATCCTTGTCTGTGAGAGCATGAAGTGTGAAAGGTCACAGCATATTGAGGAGACTGTCAGCTGTTTGATATGGCTTGAGCATAGGATGTAAAATGGCAAGGCATGACAGGAGATGGGTCTGCAACGGCAGGCAGCGGCCAGATCGTGAAGAGTCTTGTCTGCGTGTATTTCTATTTTATCCTGTGCACTATGGAGAGCCCGCAGGGTGAAACCAACAGTCCGTACAATACTGTGCATTTGCACGGGTTCTGGACTTGAGATAGCTCATCTATTTTTGGTCAGTTTGTTGACATAACTACAACCAATATTTTAATAGCCCCTTTTCAATTGGAAACAAAATATCCTTTATAGAAAAGACCAAAAGAGTGTAGATCTTTGAATGAGTCTGCATCTTAAAGATCAGGGTACACTTCCCTGGACCTGTCCCTTTTCCTGGGCTCCCCACTGCAGTTTTGCACAGCACAGCCACACAGAGAAGAAGGCTTGCCAGCACCTTGCTTTCCCTTCCTTTGCCCCAAAGTCAGTCACTAAGTTACACACCTCCAGCCTCACTACTTCCAATCCAGCCTCTGAAGTGCTATTCTTCTGTAAGATATTATTCCTTTATAAGTATAATATTACTTTTCTGCTCAGCTCTTCCTTACAATAAAATTCTAATTAATAAATGCAGAAGGAAGGAAAGAACAAAACAGAAAAAGAGCATTAGGTAAACACCACGGTAATAAATGTTGCAGGCAAAATCTACCAAAGGGTGATAAAATTTGAGGGTGAAAGTTTGAGTAGAAATAGGGTTTGCAGCATTCCAAAGTATCTCCCCATAATACTTACCAACAACTACAAAAAAGGAAGTAACTTTATAGTGGAGAAACCCAGAAGACACCAACTTAAGCAGGTGGTCAAGGTTAATATCAACAGTAAGAAAATAAAACAGTATCATAAACCCCCTGATAGGAAAAGGGCACACCATCATTTTTGACCAAAAAAAGTTATAACTGCACTTTAGGAAACATCAGACAAATCCAAATTGGAAATCATTCCACAAAATAACATATCAGTACTTTTCAAAATGTCAAGATTATAAAAGACAGTGAAAGACTTAGGCACTGTTACAGACTGGATGAAATAAAAGAAAAATAACAATGAAATGCAATGTGAGATCCTGAATAGAATCCTGACAGAAAAAAGAAAAGACATCAGTGGAAAAGCTAGTGAGTTTTTAAGAAAGTCTGTAGTTTAATTAATAACACTATACCAATGTTAATTTCTCATTCTTGATGATGGCTCTACAGTTGTATAAGATGTTAACGTTAGGAGAAGTGGGAGAGGGGAAAAGGGCACTCAATTTTTGCAACTTTTATGTAAGTCCAAAATTAGTTCAAAATATTTTTTTACAAAAAAAGTTAATATATCCAGCACTGTCGAATGATCTTATGACAGAGAATAAAAATCTTAACATCGCATCAGAATAAAGTCCCTTCTTACCTCTTTGGGCTTATTTTGTGTCTCTTTTCTACCTTCTCTCTATTGTCTAGGTTTACCACAGTTTCTAGAACACAAATCTTGCTTTCATATGTACATGTATTTTTACAAGGTGTGCTCTCTGTGTTGAATGTCCCTGTACCTAATCTCTAATCAGATGCCAACATCCAGCTACAATATCACATTTTCTATGAATTCCTTCTAACTGGTCCTGGAGTTGGCCATTCCCTTTAGTATGTCAGTACCTTCCAACGTTTTCCTCACGGTGGCACATGCAGGGTTTTATAGCACACGGGGTGAATAGACTGCTACTTCTGGCCAGAGGTGCCCAGCTGGGGCTCTGGCCATTCCAAGTTCCACCACCTCAAGTCAGTTGGGCAAGTGATTTAGTCTCTTCAAACCTCATTTATAAAATGACATATAATATGAGGCTTTTCATGTTATTAATTCAACATAGTGAGGATTAAAAAATAATGTATATAAAATGGTTAACATAGTGCTTGCACATAGTAGCTTCTCAATAAATGACAGTCCTCTGCCGCTTCCCAGCCATAGACTCACAATTTTTTCTGCCATTCAAGTTTCATGTTCCCACTCCCTTCCTACCAAAAGTCACACCCAACAGTCTTATTATGTGACTAAAAAGGCAGATAGGAGGATATATTCACAGGGTGAAGGCAGGAGACAAAACCCACACCAGTTATCAGAACAGCCCATACTCAATATAAAAACATTCTTAATTAGGCATACAATTGTTATCAAGATAACTAAAAATGCAAAAGGAAAACACTAAGGTATTGTGGAAGAAACAACTGCAGAAAAGGAAGTGCCTGGAGTTGCTGAAACTGGAAAGCTTGGAGGAGGTGCACTATGGAGCCGAAACTCAGCCATCGGAGGAAGGGCTTCTGCTCTGTTGGTGCTGAGGTCTGAGTGCAAAGGAGGGGCTGTGGGGCTGGGACCCTGACCCTGAGGAAAAGGTTCTAGTTGGCTAATGCTGCCGTATCTGAAGGGGGCATGACAAAGCTGCTTAGCTGCTTCAGCAAATGTTGGAAGAAACTGCAGACTAGATTTAGCTACCGCTCTGGGAAGAAGCTGCTGCTTACAGTGGACAGTGTGAAGTGTATCTAGCATTTGTTCAGGAGCAGGAAGCAGGCAGGAAGCCCACAGGAAGGGAAGGAGCAAGTTCCTCTCAGTCCCTCTTTTCTTCCCCAAAGTTTTAGTCTCCTTCTAGCACCCCCTGCTGTAACAGCTTCACTGGGACCTGCTGGCAAAAAAGAAAAGTTGTTTTCAGAGGGCTGTCTCAGCATTACCAAGTAGAGTACACAGTGGCCACTTTGGAGCTGAGGGTGACTTAAAAACTGGCAGAGAAGTGTTGTGGGAAATAGAATACAAACGTGCAATAGGAACACTCTTTTTCTGCTTCAAATGTGTTTGTGATGAGTTTAACCCTGTCTTTCCTAAACTGACTCTTCTCCTCCTCCTCCCAGCCCAGGTTCTAGAGTTGCTTCTGAGATCCCTTTGCTGAGGAGTTTGGAATAAAGGAGGATAAATACACAATTTCTAAGACTTAATCTCCTGTGAGTTTTTGTCCATGGCAGTCTCAACAGAGAATTTCCCCCTCCTTAGGTATCTGCTATTGGGCAGCACTAATCTGGGAGCTGTACTAAGTAACAGGGGGAGAAAGTAAAGAAACATTGTGGGAAAAACTTCCAAGTACTCCTGTAGAAACCAAGACCCCTATCTTGCAGATAGACCCAGTCTGGCATTTCTCCTATCTTTTGGGTCTTGGGAGGGGAGGTTGCCTTTGCTGATGCTGCTGCTAAAATGATAGGAGTATAGTATCTATTGTAAGGAGAGATAATAGTCTAATCCCTAATTACATAGCACATTATAACAGATAATGCATATCTTTATGCATTATTGTAGTTGTTGCTCAAATAATTGTGTGACCTGGATATTATTGTATGCCCCCTATACAAGCAAGGAAGCAGAGGTTCAGAGAGTTTATGTGAGCTAAACATGATTAAACATGCAGGAACTGAGTAAGGATGACATAGTAAAAGGAGCATGGATTGGGGGCCAGACCATCCAAGTGTGAGTCATCTATCTGTAACTTACCACTTTAGAGACCTACATCATAATACAATCACCTGAGACTCAATTTTTGACCTAAAAAAGAAGACAATATGTTCCTCATAATATTGGTGTAAGGTTCAAGTGATATAAAACATTTAAAATGGCTAGTACAATACCTGCACACAGGAGATAGCTACTGTTTCATTTCTTCTTGTAATTATTACTATAATTGCCATTGTTACAATGATGACAAGGACAATGATGGCGACTTACGTGGTTAAAATTTGTACCCAGAACTTTGGTCTTTAGACATCAAACTCTCCATAAACATGCTTCTTCCTCCTCTGTGTCCCAGCAGTTGTCTCTCTCAAGCATTAGGCAAAAAAGTTTAAATTTGATTTTTACCTACGTTTAAATATAATCAAAGGCTACATATTCATACCATTTACATCATTTGGATTGACAACACTGTTGAGCAGTCTTATTTTAGTGTTTTTACATGTAAAGAAAGACGGAAGACTAACTAGCTACATTGCATACAAAATAAAACCAAAACAGCTTCCATTCCTGCAAGGTAAGCAGAGAAAACACCATTAGCAACAGCACCCAGTCACATAGGTAGGCCTAGCACATTAGTGTTGTAATTGAAAGAGCTGCTGATACCGAAACCAAGAAAGTGAGTTATGTTATTCACTTTGTGACTGCTAAGCACAAAACAAAACTCACCTGGAAGGTTCAGAAACAGAGTGTGTAGTTCTTTAGCACTACAATAATGAACTTAACTTCAGTGGTAAGGAAAGAATAAATGAATATAGCTCAAGCAGAATCTGTTTTCTTTTAGGAGTTTTAACTGATTAGGCATTGCTAAGACCTTTGTCCCAAACAAAATTAGGAGTCAAGCCAGTAATACTACAGGCAACTCACACTGGTAATTACCTCTCTTGCAGTAATGACTTTTTAGTGCCAAAATTTTCACTTTCCACTTGCTCATTAGAGGTTTCAAATGTTTTGTGTCCTCTTTGACTTTTTTTAGAAGTAGATGTACTGATACTGTTTGTATAACCAAAGTTACCATTTATGAAATATTTAATCAGCACCTACAGTAATAATTACAGCCAGGAAGCATCAGATAATATGGGGATACTCTGTACATATTCTTTCTAATCCTTAGAACAACCTTTCTAGGTAATATGATCCTTTATATTACAGATAAGGAAACTGAGCCTTGGTGTTAATAAACTTGCCCAAACTTACAGAAGTAGTAAATAGCAAAGGTAGGAGTTAAACTTATCTGTCTAATTCGAAACACTGCATTCTTTCCATGTTATTAGATTGTCAATAGGCGTATAATGCCTCCAATCAAGTGAAAGAAAATCCAATATTATAGTTACACCTACGTCATGAGAAAGCATCTTTAAGTATCACTCTTTCCCCCTCAAAAATGAGCTTTGTATATCCATTTAAATTTTTACACTACCACGTACCAGCTGTGGAACCTTGAGTACCTTTTTCCCCTTAATTACAGTGTGAGTGCTGCAATGTCTATCCAGAAGGACTGCATTGGCACTAAATGGGAAAAGATATGCAGATTTCCTTTATTGCCTGTCTGTTTGCTTATTTATCCACCTATCTAACAAGCTTTCTTTCGGTGAATGCCTGTGAGCCAGTTTCTGGTCTAGGCACATACTCAATGATTAATAAATGTTCTTTCCCATTCTTCTATCTGAGAAAGTTATCACGGGTTGACAAGAATTTCATCATGTCATAAATGTCACAGGACTCAGTTTGGTGCTGCAGTGCCAAAGTCCAAGATCAAACAAAGACATAGTTTGTTGAGCAAACTGTGTGAAGGGGAAAGCAGCTTTTCGAAAAATCTCATCTTCACTAAGAAAAGGTCTATTAATTCAGAATTGTGTGTATGGATATTTAATAGTACAAAAAAATGCATGTAATAAGAAAGGCTTAGGAATTGTTCAAGCTGAAAACTAAACCAAACTTTGTAGCAACCATTTGTGGTAAAAATCAGTCACAAATTAAATCATTTTTTACTGGTTTAATTTTGAGTTAAAAATGTCTGTCTAATGAATATTCAGGCATCACATCTGGCATGGCATTGTATCTTGAGTGTTTAACATCACATTAGTTCCTAGTTGATAAATATGCACAGCATTTCTCTTCTGACCATTTGAACACAATGAAAAACTACAGATGAGAAATTCAAGCCCATGGCATGCTGATTATGGAGTAAAACCTTCTTTTATACTTGAATCCTCGAAAATCAAAACTCTAAAGGAAATGGATTTTGAGGAATAGAAATCTTCATTCACAATGTCAGAAGGCTAGAAAGAATGTTTGGAACCATCTGTCCCAAAACCTCCATTTCACAAATAAGAAATCCAAGGCCAAAGAAGCAAATTGAGTTATCCAGTCCCATGGCTAGGTTTATATCAGCAGGAGAGGAGAATTCAGGTTCTCCAATAAAGCTATAATTAACATTTTTATGGCAGGACTGAACAGATTGAAATATACAGTCATGCCAATTGTGGGAACATAGGAGCAAAGGTAAAAGAAAAGGAGGAGGGTGTAGCCCCGTCTTCACCTACCTCCCCCATTGCCAAGTGGCTCTGTGCAGAATGAGGGCTTGGACGGCTCATCATCCGATGCTCAGATTCCTTCCATTATACCACACTGCCTCCCATATGGTAAAATCCAGGCCCTAATTGCCTTATTTTAGATCTAAATGTGGTCTCTCAGTCTACTCCATATGTCCACATTTTACTCTGCTAAACATCTTTCAAAAGTCAGAATATCAAAATGCACCATTCTTACATTTCTCAAGAACTGTGAGATTGAGACTTTCTGTCATCGAATAGTTATCTACCCACCCTCCAAAATTTATATGTTGAAAGTACGATTGGCCCTTGAACAACATGGATATGAACTGTGTGGGTCCAGTTAAAGGTGGATTTTTTCAACAAATATATTGGAAAATTTCTTGGAAATTTATGACATTTTTTAAAAAATTCACAGATGAACGATGTAGCCTGGAAATAGTGAAAAAAATTAAGAAGAAAGCATGTCATAAATGCATAAAATTTATGCATATATTAGTCTATTTGATCATTTACTACCATGAAATATATACAAATCTATTATGAAAAGTTAAAATTTATCAAAACTTACACAAACACAGTCTGTACCTGGCCCTATTGGCAGTCAAGAGAAATGTAAACAAATGTAAATATGCAGTATCAAATCATAACTACATAAAATTAACAGTAGAACATATTGTAATAATTTCGTTGCTACCTTCTGTTGCTATTGTGGTAAGCTGAAGTGTTGCGAGTATCTGCTTAAAACACCACGTGGCACTAATGATCTCTGCATGAGCAGTTCATCTCTCCAGTAAATTGTATATTTCAATAAAAAGTGATCTCTTGTGGTTCTTGTGTATTTTCACTGTGTTTAGTGCAATACTATGAACCTTGAATACACTATGGGACGCATACAAAGTGCCACTAGTGATGTTGGCAGTTTTCCCAAGAAGCGGAGAGAAGTCATGACTTTACAAGGAAAAAGTATGTATGCTTGATATGTACCATAGATGGAGATCTGCAGCTGCACTTGCCTGACATTTCAAGGTAAATGAGTCTGATATAAGGCCCATTGTAAACCAAAGGATTTTTTTTTTTTTTTTTTTGAGACAGAGTCCCTCTCTGTTGCCTGAGCTAGAGTGCCATGGTGTCAGCGTAGCTCAGAGCAACCTCAAACTCCTGGGCTCAAGCGATTCTCCTGCCTCAGCCTCCCAAGTAGCTGGGACTACAGGAGTGTGCCACCACACCTGGTTAATTTATTCTATTTTTAGTAGAGATGGGGTCTCGCTCTTGCTCAGACTGGTCTCAAACTCCTGAGGTCAAACAATCCTCCTGCCTAGGTCTCTGAGTGTGCTAGAATTACAGGCATACAGAACAGAAAACCCAGATATAAAACCATCCTCATACAGCCATCTTACCTTTGACAAAGCAGACAAAAAATATACTGCGGAAAAGAATCCCTATTCAATAAATGGCGCTAGGAAAATTGGATAGCCACATGTAGAAGACTGAAATAGGATCCATACCTCTCACCACTCATAAAAATTAATTCATGATGGATAAAAGACTTAAACATAGGCATAGAACAATAATAATTCTAGAAGAAAATGTATGAAAAAATTCTTCTAGACATTAGCCTAGGCAAAGATTTTATGAGTAAGACCCCAATGGCAATTATAGCAACAAGAAAAATAAATAAATGGAACTTGATTAAATTAAAAAGTTTCTGAACAGCCAAGGAAACAATCAATAGAGTGAATAGATAACCTACAAAATGGGAGAAAATATTTCCATGCTTTGCATCTGATAAAGGGCTGATAACCAGAATCTATAAAGAACTCAAATCAGCAAGAAAAGAATCCAACAACCCCATAACAAAGTGAGAAAAAGACAGAAACAGAAGCTTTTCAAAAGAAGATGATAGACTAATGGCCAATAAACATACGGAAAAATGCTCAAAGTCTTTAATCATCAGTGAAATGCAAATCAAAACCACAAGAAGATATCATCTAACTCCAGTGAGAATGGTGATAATGGCTTTTATCAAAAAGTCCCAAAACAACAGATGCTGGCATGGATGTGGAGAGAAGGGAACACTTATATACTGTTGGTGGGACTGCAAACTAGTACAAACTCTGTGGAAAGGAATATGGAGATACCTGAAAGAACTAAAAGTAGAACTACCATTTGATCCAGTAATCCTCCATTGGGTATGCACCCAAAGGGAAAAAATCATTTTATCAAAAAGACACATGCACTTGAATGTTTATCGCAGCGCTATTCACAGTTGCAAAGATGTGGAATCAACCCAAGTGTCCATCAATACATGAGTGGATTAATAAAATGTGGTATATGTATAGCCTGGAATACTACTCAGCCATAAAAAATGGTGAACTAATACCTTTTGTAACAACCTGAATGGAACTGGAGACCATTCTTCTAAGTGAAGTATGTCAAGAATGGAAAAACAAATACCACATGTACTCACTATTAAATTGGAATTAATTGAAAAACACCCATATGCACATATAGTAGTAAACCAAGCATGCTATCTTGGTGATGGGCACACTTTGACTTAAACTGCACAAATCAAATGAAATATAATCAAAATGTTTGTACACCATAATATTCTGAAATTTAAAAAATGTTATTTTGAAATGAAAACTAAAATTTACCTTTTTCATGTAAAAAAAAAAAAAGTGTATTCTGTTTGGCATCAATCCATGCTGTGCTTAGAGCATGCATTGATTTTCACAAGGAATCTACACATGCCAAACACCTTGTGATCTTAATAGAGCCTCCAAAGTTTGTAGGAGTCATGAAGAGGAGTCACATTTCTGTACGTAAAGCTTACGATTTATTGCTGTTCCCTGTGTTCTCTTCCCTGATAATTCGTACCTTTCCTACATGCTTTGCCCCAGGGTACCAACTTCTTTTCTCCCCTACCATGCACAGCAGGTCTGCATTCCTCTGTTCTTAGTCCCAAACTTATAAACCCAAATCTGTCAAAGTGCTCGAGGGGCTTAACAGAAGGAAAAAATTAGTCAACTAGTTAATATAACTGACTCTTTTTAAACTGGGTGGTGATATAAAGTGACATCTAGTTCATCCATATGAACAACAAAGCTTCCTGCTCCCCTCCACACTTCCACCTCTGAGCAGGTAAATTTTGTTTGTGGAGAGAATTTCTCTCTATGCAGGAAGAGGGGGCTATAGGATATTCAATACTGTTCCTATCTTTTGAAAATTAAAACTGACAATACTGAGATCAAAGGGAGAAAATGGTCATCTATGCTTCACTCTCATTAAGCAAAAGATCACATAGTCAGGAGATAGACTCTAGAAAGTTCCAACCTTGTACATGCAACTCCTAGAGTTGTACTGTGAGGCCTTATGCAATGGCTCTGTAGTTTCCAATGCATCCAAAATTAGATAACAACAACAAAAAATGTCTCTTTGGGTGTTCCCTTTGGCCTGAAGTGTCTCACTAATGACATCTGTAAAAGCTATCTTATGTCCATGGGTCTGGGTACACGGTATCCCCTGTATTGACTCAGTTTTACAGCTGTTTATAAACTCCCCTTCTACCTCCAGTGCCTTTTGTTAAAGCTCCATGAGACCCAGTCTGATTGGCCAGGCCTTTTTCTTTCTTTTCGTGCCAAATATCTTATACTTGGCCACATTTGGTGTTTCTGATCTTTTTCTTCTGATGGTGTAAGAAGAAAGAAATTGAGCCCATAGAAGAAGAGATAACTGGCTTCCTGTCTATTTTCACTACTGGTTCCACTCTCTAGTGCTGTGTGACACTGTTGTGGCCCCGAAAGAGCTTGATATTTGCCATTACTATAAGAGATGCCACTTCCACGGTGGCTCATGGTACCTTGCTCAGAGGAGAGTAAAGGGAGTAGGGTTCAGGAAGCATGGCCAGCAGAGACTAGCTGTTAAATATGCTGTCAGGTGCTCACTGTCAGAGGGGCAGGTGCTTAGCATCAAGGATGTTCAGCAAGAAGGAATGAGCAGATGAGCAACACCTGTAAATGCTTAAGCAACAGGAGTTCTAAATGCAAGTAGCTCCATCTCATGTCTTGGGCGCAAAGGTACGTATGAAATTTTGCTTCAGAAGCCCCTGCCTCGGCCTGGCTGAGAGTATCTTTCAGGATGTCAAGGCTTGGTTTGGGTTCTCAAGGCTCTGAGTTAGGTGCCTCCTGGGGTCATACAAAGGAATAGCAAAGTAATATGTGTGAATGAAACTAAAAATGTACAAAGTAAAACTTTAAACTCATATTACTAGTTTCAAAGTATGAGTTGTGAAATGGCATGATGTATTTGGGGAAAGAACAACTGGATCAGAGTTACAGCGGAGGACACACAGGAAGGAGAGCATGTCAACTTATGGAAAAAGGATCAGATCATGACATCCTTGTGAGCCATGTTAAGAAGCTTGGACAGCATCAAAGATCAGTGGGGATTAATAAAGGTTTTTAATCAAGGGATTTACGTGATCAGATCTGCATTTTACAAAGACTAATCAAGAGTAATGTAAAGAATCTATTGCAAAGTAGCAGGAAGAAAGGAATTTGGAGACCAGATTAAAAGGCCTTTAGAGTAATCCAGGCAATAATCGATAAAGGCGTGGACTAAGGGCAAGGCAGTGAGGCTGATGAGAAGGGGATTGACTATCTTTAGGGTGTAAAGTGCGTGGGGTTTGATGATGTGTGGCTTAAAAGAGAAGAAAAGGTGAACGGAGATATATATCAGGCTTGGATATACATCAGCTTTTAACAAATAGCAAAGGGCTGGCCTATGAAGAGCAGGGACTTAGGTGGGCAAGGGCCCTAGTGTGCATGCATCACACATCCACTCCTACCCTTGGGAAGTCTCAAGAGTCAGAGTGGAGGGTCTTGAATTTTGAGCCCTTGCCCTTAAATATGTCACTCATTCACCAAAGAAGCAAAAAGGTTAGCTGTAAAACTGTAAAATCCATCAGCTTCCTCAAGTAAAAGTCTCCTTTGACTGCAAGCTGAAGAGTGTTAATTCTATGAGTAACTGTGGAAAGCTGTAAGACCCCTGAGCTTGCTGTGATCATCTGCATGTGTTATTGAAAACTCCCGTCCCCATCAGTGCAGTCACAAGGACATTCTTCCTCAAAGTACATTCATTTTTACTCTCTTTGGTCAGCGTTTCCATTCTTGCTCCCCTCTGCCCTCTAATTTTAGGGTTAATTCTCATGGAAGTCACCAGAACATTTTTCATTGCATTAATATGGCCAGAGCAGTGATAATGTGAACTCAGGGTTTATTTGGGACCAGTGTGAATTCAGACTACAGTTATTACACATTCCTAAATGAATGGCAGCAATATTTAAAAGTTTAGTTCTTCCCTTTTGTTCATATTCTACAGCTAGTCGTGTCACTGAACTTTGTGATTCCTCCTCTCTAAATCTGAGCATGAGCTTTGGAACTAAAAGGATCTATGTGTATTGTGTTCTACATTAGAATGTGACTTCTAGACTCAAACTACCTGGGTTCAAACCTTGGTTCTACTGCATAGCTATTGGGTGAGCTCAGACAAATTATTTAAAAATGTAAAACCTCAGTTTTCTCATTTGTTAAAAGAAGATGGAAACACTAATCTTTTTTTCATAGAGTTTTTAGGAATATTAAATGGATATTAAATATTAAATGAGATTCATAAAACACTTAGAATAGCATCAATCACATTACAATCATGCATTGCATTATGACATTTTGGTCAACGATAGACCACACATGTGAAAGTGGTCCCATGAGATAAGGGAGCTGCAAAATTCCTGTTGCCTAGGGACATTGTGGATGTCAAAACATCATAGTGCACTGCTTTCCTCTTGCATTTGTGGTGATACTGGTGATAACAAACCTACCGCTCTGCCAGTTGCATAAAAGTATAGCATGTACAGTTATATACAGTACATAATACTTGGTAATGATAATAAATGACTATGTTGCTAGTTTATGTGTTTACTATACTTATAGTTACTTATTATTACTTATTAAAAAGTTAACTGTAAAACAGCCTTAAGAAAGTCCTTCAGGAGGTATTCCAGAAGAAGGCATTGTTATCACAGGAGATGACAGCTCCGTGCATGTTATTGCCCCTGGAGATCTTCCAGCGGGACAAGTTGTGGAGGTGGAAGACAGTGATACTGATGATCCTGACCTAATGTGTGTATCTTAGTTTTTCACCAAAAAGTTTAGTGTAAAAATAAAATAATTTAAAACTAGAAAAAGCTTATAGAATAAGGATATAAATAAAGAAGATATTTTTGTACAGGTGTACAATGTATTTGTGTTTTAGGCTAAGAGTTACTGCAAAAGACTCAAAAAATTAATAAATATTATGTGATTCCATTTATATGAAGTATCCAGAATAGGTAAATCTGTGGAGGTAGAAAGTAAATTAGTGGTTTCTTAGAGCTAGAAGGTTGGGGAGAAATGGGAAGTGAAAAGAAAGGCTTAAAAAATCAAAATGTTTATAAAGTAAAAAAGTTACACTAAGCTAATGTTAATTTATTTTTGAAAAAAGGTAAATAATAGCTTTTATAAATTTAGTCATTTTCCTTCAAATTCCCTAAATTTAGATAAACTAAAACATTTACTCTTTTATATAGATAATCTGTAAAATCTCTTACCCTGAGTGTTGTTCACGCGCTTTTGTCTAGGTCAGCCTGGTTTAAGTGAATATTCTATGATAGAGGAAGAGGAAGTACCCTCTCTTTGTGTCATTCAGTGTGACAGCTATGACCCACACATGGCTATTAACAAGAAATGAATCTAGTTCAAGTAAGAAACTGAATCTTTAATTTTCTCTTATTTTAATTAATTTAAAATTAAAATTTACAGGTGGCTAAGGCTACCATCTTGATCAACTTCAGTATAAGTGGTCTGTATCCTGCCTCTGTTTTTGTCCCAGTCCTCCATAGTTTCACTCAAAAACACCATCTTTTCATGAGTTTGAATCCTTCCTTAAATGGTCATAGTCCCTAAGTTGCTTAGGGACTATACATTTATTTTCAGTTACGTGCCTTATCTCCAATGCTAGACTGTATCGACTTGGAGGAGAGGAACCCTAGCTTCTGTATTTTTGTGCCCACTCAGTACATAGTATAGGGCCTTCCAGAGATTTAGATAATAAATATTATCAATAGACTGATTGAACCATTTACTGATTCACTAAATGAAAGATTATTATATTAATTAATAAATTCTATGAAAGAGACTTTAACCTCCAATAATAAAAGCAAACTAGATATACCTCTTTTATCTGGAAGGAAACAGATTCATCACTTAACAGTCATTCACTTATTGTCATTAATGTGGTGCTCGTATAATCATCATATGATTAATCTGTCAAATTAGGAAGCTAACCTCACTGCACCTTTACAAGATAAATCAACAATTAACTAAGCTCAAAAAAAGTGGTACTAAATAAAATTTATGTAACAAAAAGCTTTTAAATGTCTTTAATAAAAGGATCATTTGAGTGTTAAAATCTACTTAATGAATAAACCATCTTGCTCATCATAAATTTTATTTTTAAAGAGAATTTTATTTATCAATTACCCATAAAATGTACATTCCCCAATACGTACTTAAAAGATGTATGTACAATTTATATTTTTAGAACTACTTAACATTCAAGGAAATGTGAAAATTTTCTTTTCCTGGTTCCTATAATGGTGACTATTCCACCAGTAAAAGACATACTATAAAATGGCTTTGATACTCAGGACGTCTAGGTGAGAGATTATAGGTTATTCAGAAGCACAAAACTACAGTACTTCTTCCCAGTTTTCCATTTATTATCCCCAAATTTACTAACATTCTCCTCCTGTAAATATATATCAATTATTTATAAAATAATCCTTACTAATTCCAATCACTGGCATTGTCCTTGGAACGTACATATTAGATATGTAATAAGTAATTGTATGAATCACTTAATGAATGATTTAAAAGATGAGTGAGTAAAAAAGTATAATTTATGTGTTTATATATAAAAATATTTATAATATATGATATATTCAGAATATATTAAGAATTCCTACCTACGAATCAATAAGTAAATGCATACAACTCATTAGAAAAATGGGCAAAGACGTGAACAGACACGTCACAAACAGGCTATCCAAATGAAATGGCACTCAACATCACCACTCACCAAGGAAATACAAACAGAAACTACAATGGGTTATTGTCACACACCCACCAGAATGGCTAAATAATAAAAGATAATACAAGGCACAAACTAGATATACAATAGTAAATAATAAAGATGTAAGCCCTGCCCCCAGGGTGCCTGAAGTGCAAAGGATGATTAAAAAACTATAAAGACATTAAAAGTACTGTAGAATCAGTTTTATGATGGCTTTACTGCTGTGAAAAGCAAAGACAATTTTTCTTCACTAGAGAACTGTGTGGAAGACCATTATGGAAAGGGGTGGACAATTGTCACAAGAGGATCAAAGCAGAAAACAAAAAACCATATTCGAGTAAATGCAACCTTGGAATTCTCAAATCATTAAAATTCACATACATTACTCTAGTATTATTTCAGTTAGGAGAGCCCTGGTAATTTTATCCCTCCACCAGATTTTTTTGCTAAATATTTTCAAGAAAATGAAATGGCAAGATAATTACAACAGTCTCTTCTTGGCAATTAACTCTCATTCATGCCTCTCTGGTGCTTATAACATGTAACTGGGACACTCAATTCTTGGAATCCATATTGATCATGAAATGAACCCTTATATCATTTAGGTGAAGAGCATTATAACAAAAATGGAGGAAATTGTACCCCTTTCTTTTATACTTTTATCAATATATGGTTTTTAAAATTAATTTGCTTACTTGGATCAAGTTTGAATTCATCCTTTTTTGGGGAAAAAAAATTCCTACTTACACTAATTAAATGTGTCTCAGGGTTTACAGAGGCTAGAGACCTGGTGAATGTTGTCTTAAGACCTCGGAGGGAATGTGGAAGTCGCTTATCTGACCATGTGATTGTCTGTACATCTTCCAAAGCCATTGGGCTGGTCTCTTCTCCTTACCCAAGCTGATAGAATTCTCAAAGTTATCACATTACAGGCCTTTTATCCATCTTTCTCACTTCTCCACAAGTTTCTGAAGAGGACTCTAGATTATTTATTGAACTTCCAATTAACTGTGCTAGTTCATTTAATTCACACATCTACCTTACAAAATGGAAAATATTATCCTAATTATGAATTACAAAAATGAAGCTCTCAGGTTAAACTGTCTTGCCCAAGACCTTCACAAGAGCTAGCTCATGGTAGAGCTGTGATTAGAAACTAAGTTTGTCTGATTTCAACCTAATATTTCCACTACTACATGCTGCTTATAGACAAGCTATACCTTGAAAAGTGGTGGTCACTTTCTTGACAATTAGACAGTCCCCTGAGGTAATTTCCTCCAGAAAGAACTTTAAGGAGTACAACACTATATGCACCATGATATGGGGGTTGGATTTCAGGGAACACTTGTGTGAGATGGTATCTCTGTGAACTTTGTCTCCAGATGACAGTGATGCCCCATCCAGGTTACATAGCTGGGATGTTTAGGCTTCTTCAAAAAAGTATGAATGAATTAAAGTTTTATATCAGATTTGTATAGGGCATTTTGAATACTACTTGATTTAAAAAGTTTCAGAAAATTAAATATTTCTTTTAAGCAGTGATTTCTATACTTAAAAAAAAAAAAACAGAGCTTCTCTTTTCAAACAAAATATTGTGAAAATTCTCAATATTTTAGACAAAAATAAGGTGGAGCTGCTCTGTAGGTACAGGTGCCCTCTCTGCCCCCACCACACTGGACCCCAGCCCTGGTTGCCCCCATATGCTTCCTCTGAACATTTGATTTTGCATGGATAAGAGTTTGAAAACTATGTACTAAAATCAAATATAACCTAGGTAAGAATGCCTTAGAAGTGTCTATCAATGACATCTACTATTGCAGTATGATTATTTACAAACTCGCTCAAATGATTTATCTGAACTTGTCTATAATAAACAAAACATACCCCTTTTCCAACACTTCTCTCCCTCTCTGTGTATGGCATGTGTATCTGATAGGAGGGAAGTGCATTGTTACTTACTATTCTGAAGCTTAAGATGTCAGAGCATAGTAGGAGCCGACCAGTTCAGTTGCCAAAATCATTAATTCTTATATTTCAGGTCTTACTTACATCGTTATGTAAGGGACATTCTCTTTGTCTTGTACGCTTTGTGTATCTCTGATCTGAAGCTAAAACTGAGATGATGTAACCAATACGGAGTCACTGATATCCATTCCTATAGCCTCATTCTACTAAGACATCCAGCAATGCCTAATTAAGGTTTGCGCCCTGTCTCTTAACTAAAATCTCAAATCCTCCAGCTAAGGACAGTAAGGCAAGAGTGTTCATAAACCATGCTCCCCAATACTCAGTAAGTTTTAAATCTTCCCTTTTTAAATCCTGCTAAATCTTTTTGGGATTTTATCTTCTTCACTTTAACCAAATATACCCAATACTTTTTATTTTTTGATCAATCTGATGAATGTTTTCACACAAGGAGAGAATTTAAAAAATTGATATTTTCCCTTAGAAAGAATAACTTGCACTATTACAATTGCTACATTGTTTTGAAAGAGTCTTGATTTCCCTAGACCTCAGTTTCCCTTACTTCTTCAGACAATATTGATGTCTATCCTGTGCCTGTCCTGTATTCTAAGGGCTGCAAAATAAGGGCATGTTTCTAGATCAAGAGTTCTTAATCTTGTTCTACAGCCATCAAAGGATATGTAAATGGGCTGTAGAAACTCCATTAGTCCTCTGAAATTATATGTAGTTTCTATTTTACACAAGTACATACATGTTAATGGAGGAGAATCCTAAACTTTTATTATTTTCTCAAAAAGTAATATATATTAATATAGTCAATGGATCCTAAACTTAGTGTGCATCAGGATACCCTATAATAAAAAAATAAATATTTTGAGACCCACTCCAGACTTACTGATTTAAAATCTTTTGATATTAATGTAAAACAAAAATTTATAATTTTAATACATTACCCAGGAGATTCCACCAAGTTGTCACTGGTTCATGGACCTGTGACTCAGAAACCACTGATCACAAACCACAATTTCATAGCTAATATGATAAGATTTGGGATCTGTGTTCGGAAGCTAGGTTATTGGCATTATTTATTTCTTCATGAGTCTTAGATGATTTTTGACTCTTGAATACCAGGTGATAAAAAAGAGGGGGGCAATAATCCTTGTCTATAAACCACCCCTTAGTGTTCCATGTCTTTATAGTCTTTAAATATTTTACCTATAATTGATGCTCAAGAAATATTTACTAATAATACGCTAGTAAATGCACTACTATTTACTAGTAAGTGAATGAATGAGTGGCATAGGAAGAGAAACAAAATCCAAATTATATTAATGTTATGATTAAAATTAATACGTTCTAGAAAAGTCCCTCCTAAAGGACAGATTTCATATGCAGATGAATTAGTGAATATACAGTGTAAACATGTGTGGCTTGCATCTGAGATAATAAATGAATACTGGATACAATTTTGTTGAGTGGCACTGATGAAAATCCTTTATTGATGCCCCTAGCAAATAACTAATTCCTCAGCTTGGTCAAGTTGTCCAGTCTTAGCTTCGGAGACTGTTTGGTATTTTATCTCCCTCTCATATCAGAGACAAGCAGTGTGCTGGCATGGTATCACAGCACTATAATTAAATCACACTTTCTCTGAAATTATTCAAGATGGAATGCCATTTGTTGTTATATTTTTTTCTCCCTCTATGGAGTCAGTCTCTGTGTCATTGGTTAATATAAATCAAGTTATTACAGAGGAGGAAAATATTTTGTTGACAAATGTATGACTTTGGGCAAATTATTTAAACAACTCAAGCCTCAGTTTCTTTATATGCAATGTGGTGAGTATTTTATTTACCTTTCAGTATTGTGGTACAGAAGATAATGTATGTAAATCAACAAAACTCAATGCCCTGAGTAGAAATATTTAGTATTATTATTTTAGTAAATAAACATGTTGTTAATAAAATACTGTTAAGGTAAATGAATTAAATATACATTCTAATAAAAATTACAGTTTACAAAGATATGCATTCGTTACCTACTTTTGTCCTTAGTATAAATCCATGAGTGGGCAGAGGATGTACGATCTACCTATTTTACACCAGGAAACTGTGGCTTAGAGTAAATTGACTTTTTCAAGTGATTTTTGCACACAGACAATAAGCAATAGAACAAGAACTTCAACCTAGGATAAGCCAGTATGTTCAATGCTTTGTCTTATTACATTATAGTCTGGGGGACTGGATAGCTGTCTGGGAACAAAATTGAAAATAACATAATGCAACAGTTATTATAGAAGGGATTCAGAAAAGCAGATGGCCATGCTGAAATGAAAAGGGAAAAGGCAAACAAATGAGTTGGTCTCTTTACCTTAAGATGGCTATATGGCCAGGTTACTGGGTAGAGAGGGCACAAATGTACAAAAGTGCCTGTTTCGTGGTCAGTTAGACCTGCATTCAGCTCTAACTTATGCATTTATTATCTGATCTGAAGTGAATCTCCTCACTTTCTAGGGTTTTAGTTTCTTTCATCAAATGCAAATTGGGGGATAACAGTACCAATTCAATTGGCTTATTATGCAGCTTAAATTAGATAATATATAGAGAGATGGCATATAGTAGTGGATCAATAATTATTAGTTACTGTTCTCATTATTTTGGTGAACAGTTTACTTCACTCAGAAACAAACCTGAGTTTGAAATTATACTTTCTCTTTTTGATTTTGGACAGTTCATTTTTTTTGAACCTTTGTTGCCTAAAAAAAAATCAACAATAAAAACAAAAACAACAGTAATACCTGCCTTAATTACATTTAAAAATAATGATGAATATAACACAAGTGAATATGAAGTCACTTTTAAACAGATAAATTGTTACATATATTTAAGTAGCCACAAAGTATACCCTAGCCCAGAGATCCTTCACATTTTCTTTTTCCAATTGTTCCTGGCTCTGGGCTGCTAGGCTACTAAAACCAGAATGTGGATAAACAGACTTGTGTTAAATGGTAACCTCTTGCCTTTCACATAGATCCTTGCAACATATAACTGAAAGCGCCGTTTGGAGAAACAATTTCCTTATCAAACCGGAACACACCAGGACACTGAAAGGGAAGTACAAATCACCTACACTGGAAAAAGCTTTGTTAATTATTTTTAATAATACTTATAGTTTCTTTATGATTGCAAAAATAATACATGTCCTGCATAGAAAATTGGAGGAAATATATATGCTATAAATATCAACTGACCCCCAAACATAGAGAATATCTGTTTTGCTCTGTCTTTGCAGTCTTTATGAGGACACTTGGGCTCAGAGAGTTTAAATGATTTACCTTAGTTCTCAAGGGCAAAAAATAACAGGAGAGCTGCCTCTCAATGGAGTGTAGCATTTTGTAGTTAGTATATCATGTGCCCCACATGATTTGAGCTGTAAAATGGTAAGCCTCTCAATAACTCTAGGGCCATCGAGAGGAGTCCTGTTACTTTCACCAAAGAGAAAGGTAAACTGAACCTCAAAGAGGGTCAGTAACTTATCTTAAATCATACAACCAATAGGGAGAACAGTTGGGACACAAATGTAGAGCATTTGACTATGACTCCTGAGCCTCTCTACGGGATTAAACATATGGAAGCAATTAACACATTGTGGCTTGCCTCAGAATTTGATAGTTTATGTCTGATGAAATATCTATTTTCCACTTACTCAGCTAGCAAACTCTACCTGATATTCAGCTAACCGATTTGTTTATGCCAGGCGTGTAAGCTTGGGAATATGCCCTTACTTCTCTTGGCTTCAGTATAAACACCAAGAAAATGGATGTAAACTAAAGTTATTCTCTGTTATTTTGAATGTCTTTGGCCACATGAATAAAAAAAATTGCAACCACAGCAGTTTAACCAATAAAGATATTTATAGTCTCAGATTACACTAGTCTGGATATAGGGTAGTTCCAAAGCTCAGTTGTGTCCTCAAAGACCCTCCCATCTTTCTTCTTTGCCAAACCTGTATAACACCCTTTACGATCTCACAATATCTACCTTGGTTCCAAGAATCACTTCAAGACAGACCAGCCATTGGCAAAAATACAGATATCATTTCTGTCTGTATCTTCTTAAAGGCAATTTCTTTCTAGATAGTATTTAGCAGATTTTCTCTCAGATATAATTGACCAAGATTAAATCACTTACTATTCCCAATCTGATTACTGGCATGGCAAATAACTGTTTTAGGGTACACATATACTTGATTTCAAAAAGCTATGAAATTTTGCTTTCTAAAATGCCTGTAACTTTTTCTAGCAGATTACACTTTATATGGCAGAACATAGGAGGCTTCCCCCCACGTCCATATTATACAATTTTCTAATTCTTACACATCTAGTCATTATAAAATGGTAACTTGTTAGATGTTTTATACATACACATATATTTCTACCAAATTCAAAAAATTACTAACATTTGAAAACACTGTTGGCAAAACTATGAGAAAAGAACAGTCTCATACATTGTTGGTAGTAGTTAAGTTAGTACAATTTATACAGTATCCAATTGAGCAATACCTTTCAATGTTTCAATATTATTTATCCTTCGACCCAGCCATTCTAATTGTAGTAATTCATCCTCTAGACATGTTTGCACATTATAATTCACTCTCAGTACCAGGATATTCATTTAAAAATATATATTGGGGCCGGGCGCGGTGGCTCAAGCCTGTAATCCTAGCACTCTGGGAGGCCAAGGCGGGTGGATCACTCAAGGTCAGGAATTCGAGACCAGCCTGAGCAAGAGCGAGACCCTGTCTCTATTAAAAAATAGAAAGAAATGATCTGGACAACTAAAAATATATATATAGAAAAAATTAGCTGAGCATGGTGGCTCATGCCTGTAGTCCCAGCTACTTGGGAGGCTGAGGCAGTAGGATCGCTTGAGCCCAGGAGTTTGAGGTTGCTGTGAGCTAGGCTGATGCCACGGCACTCACTCTAGCCCGGGCAACAGAGTGACACTCTGTCTCAAAAAAAAAAAAATATATATATATATATATGTATTGGGAACCTAACATTGTCCAGGCATTGTCCAAGTTGTTGGAGATATCTCAGGAGCAAAGTAGAAAAATATCCCCACCCTCATGGAGCTTATATTTTGGTGCAGCATTGTATGTAACAGGGAAGCACTGAGTGGTGTCAGAGAAAGAGACCACCAGTCTTGTACAAAACAACGCTGCTTGCTAAGCAGGGCAAGCTTCTGTGTGGAAAGATCACTCCTTCTTTTTAACAATTCATAGCATTTTATTGCATGACTATACTATAATTTAATTAGCCACTTCTTTATTAAGCAAAATAAATCCTGTCTAGAAAATATTTCATTGTTATTTGGCCATCTCAACAACTAACGACTAGAACAAATTTTTAAACACAAAATTAGAAAGCTTTACAAGTACTAAAATAAAAAGATCTCCACGAGGTATTGTTAAATTAAAATTACAATATTTGTATTTGCTTGAGTAATGCATACAATATTTCTGGAAAGATGTATAAGGAATTAACTGCTGCCGTCTAAGGAGGTAGGGGCATGAGAATTGGGTAGCTGTGGGACTGGATGGGAGGAAGACTGTTCATTATCGTTATTTTTTTGTAAATTTATGAAATTTTAAAATAAATTACTTAAATTTAAATTTGCAAAATAAAATATGTATTATTATGTTTACCATTATAAAAATATGCATTTTTATGATTACTGTTGTTGAAATCTCAACTTATACTTATTGACCATTATTTTCCCAATTTGTAGGAGATAACTTTATATTCAGAACATTATTTCTATTAGGTTTAGGTTGTTAAAATATTTTCTCCAGTCTCTTACCTGTCTTTGATGTTCTTTGCTCAATAGAAACCTTTATTCTTAATCAAATCCATAACAATTTTCTTTAAGCTTTATGTTTTCTTCTTAAATTGTGTTTTAAAAACTTCTTCCAAACCCTAGTACCATAAAGACAATCTGGTGTTTTTATCTGTGAACTTTATGCTACCTTTGAATCCATTTTAAATGCAATATATGATAATTTTTTTAAAAAATTGTTCCAACTTCAATTGTCTTAACACATTTTTCTAAGCAGTTGGCTGTTGACCCACTAATGTGTGGTGACTATCCTTGGTCCCATGTGAGCCCCAAGATGATGGTCTATCCATGCATGGTTAATCCACCACCATCACCGCTAAGCCCTAGGATGGTCTAATCCTTTCAGGTGGTTCTTTCCCAGGCCTCCTATAGTTTCCTCATAGGCATATACTTATCAAAGCTCAGCTAAAGACCCTGGGGGACCCTCTGATGTCTCTGGTGCTCTCTCTCAGAAGTTCCCTCCTCTCCAGCAGTACGTGCTACAAATTATAGCTATTTGGCAGCCCATATTCTCAGCTTTGGCTCCTCAACTCAGAGAGCCAACTGGGCTCCTCCTGAGTTCCCCTTCTCAGAGCTATGGTCTGGAAGCTCTCCAGGCAGACTGGGGAGACAAGCACAGGGCTCACTATACCTCCAAACTCTCAGAGATCATGGCCCTGCCCTGCTTGATGGTCAAGGTCTGATGGCCAACTTTGCTCTTATTTTTTAATATAATTTCAGTTTTTGGTATACTTCTAAGATATTTTCCAAGTTTCCCTAAAAATTTCACTGAAATTTTGAATTAAATTGCATTAAATTAATAGATTAAATTGGGAGGGTGACCTCTTTACAAGGTTAAGTAGTTGTACCAATAAATATAGTAGGAAAGTTTATTTAGGTCTTCTTTTAAGTCTTTTAATAGAGCTTTATATTTTTTTATCTTCATAAAGTGATTGTCTACTCTTTATTAGTTTAATTCTTAGATACTTTAGAGTATTTTTGGTAATATAAATGGTCTCATTTTATTTTTCATTTTATGGTTGGTTATTGGTACAGAGGGACATTCTTGATTGCATATGTTGAATGTGTAGCTGGAAATTTTATTTACATTTTCTAATTAGTTTCAACAGCTTTTCTGCTGATTCTCTTTGATATCCTATGTACATCATACTGTCTATCTGTATTCAATTATAATTTGGACTCTTCCTTTCCAATATTTAAGTTTCTTGTTTCATTTGCTTTCCTTACTGCGTCGTTCACTATTTGAGTCACACTAAACAGTATTAGTAGCTGAAGTCTCCTGTCTCTAACCTTACAGGAAATGTCCTATATTTTCATATTTGAGTGTGGTGTTTTTTGTTTGTCATTAGTAGGTGGCCATTAGCAAATAAAGGAAGTTCCCTACTCAGTTTTCCTAGAGATGTTTTATGTTAAATCAGATAGAGAATGTTGAATTTTATCAAATTGCTTGTTTGAATGCTATTCCATCTTTCATGTTTGTTTTTATAATATTTGTTTTGGAAGGCTAAAATTATTTGCCTTCATTTTTATTTCTGTCGAAAGTGGAGGAGAGTGATCATGGTAGTACGGGTCTAATCTCTGTCACTCAAACTTACACTCAGCTGTGGCATCAGCAGCCACTGCTTGAGTGGTTTAAGATCTTGCTTATTAATGTCCTCGTCTATAAAAATAAAGATAGGGATTGGTGTCAGGAATAAAATTCTATGTTGTCTTGACCTGTCAGCTCTTGAGAAGCTTACACAAGATATTTAATCAGGATTTCTTTTCTAGTCTCTCCATCTTTGTTTCCCAGTGAATCTCATCACTGTATTCTCACCTTTTTCCTCAAACCTCATCTTATAGATAGGTGATCTGGTTCTTTCCTGCCTCCAGGTTTTACAGGTACTATACCTTCTGGATAGGATGGTCTTCCTGCTTCAGTTAGAATTAGCTAATTAATAAAAACAAATAAAACCTCTTGCTATGTTAAAAAAAAAATGGGACTTTGTTGGAAAGTTATCAAGTAGCTCACAGCACAGACAGAGAGGAACTGAAGCATCACTGTGAGTTTGGGCAGCAGGAACCCCCTGACCATCTTGTCCAGGTGTCACATAACAAATCTACTCCAAGTGATTGTTTTCATCACTTTATTACCCAGATGCTATAGTCTGGATGTGCCCCCTCCCCCAACTTCACATGTTGAAACCTACCTTCAGTGTAATAGTATTAAGAGGTAGGGATTTTAGGAGGTGATTACATCTTGAGGGATTAGTGCCCTTATAAAAGGGCTTGAGGGAGCTCTTCTCCTTCCACCAAGTGAGGACAGATAGAAGGTGCCATCTATGAGGAACTGGCCCTCACCAGACACTAAATTTGCTGGTGGCTTGATCTTGGACTTCCCAGCCTCCAGAAATGTGAGCAATAAATTTTTGTTGTTTGTAAATTATCCAGTCTAAGGTACTTTGTTATGACAGCCTGAATGGACTAAGACATCAACCTAAGTTTCAAAATCCCTAGTGAAGGATTGTGGTTGGCTTAGCTTATGTCATGTTCTCCATCACCACTTGGTGGGGTCAGGGCACCTTGACTTATTATCCCACCAAGATCAATCACAAAAGTGAAGAGGTCACTTTCTAGAGGAAAAAGTGTTATTTTAGAAGCAGAAATGGGTTCTAGCAACCCCCCAAACAAGAAATGTTTACGTATTTCCCCATGTGATTGTTTTGTTAACCCCTATTTATTAATCAAGATCCTATTTTGGGGACATTTCTTCATGAAAGAATGAGTTGGATGCCCTATTTTCATATTCCCATAGTATCTTGTTTCTTCTCCATGTAAACTCATACAGACCACCGTATTGTACTTCCTGTTTTCTAGTCTGTTTCCACAGAGGGGGAGACACTTGATGGCAGAAAAACTAACCTTAACCCTAACCCTAGCTTTGTCTTCCCAGATTTTAGCACAGAGTACTTGGCATCTGGTTGATGTTTAGTAGTTATTTTTGTAAAGACTGAAGGAAGGAAATAAGGGAGGGGAATATAAAGAGAAAAAAAGAAATAAGGAAGGAAGGGAAGAAGGAAATCATCTGGAAAAGAGCAAATGTTAGTTCAGTATGATAAAGAATGCTGAGTGACCAAGATCTAGGCTGCCCTGAAGGTACTACATCCCTCATTATGGAAAATCTTTAATTACTAGTCAGATAACCATGTGACCCATAGGCTAGAGAAGGAAATAAAATTCTGAAAGAGAAATTGAAGTAGATAACTTTTAAGATCCCTTTCAACCGTGGCAGTCCATCATTCCCTGATACACGATCCAAATGAGAACTTGGGGGTGGGTAAGGGTGGGAGATGCTATTAGTTCAAGGGAACAATCCAGCCCCTGTGCAGGGGACAGCTGTGGCTGAAGCGTGTAGATTATGTGCTTTTCTAAGCCCCCCTTAATTTGGCAAATACCCAAGAAGGAAAAACCATCCGTCCTTTCAATGACGGTCTCTCAAGTAGTTTGAGTCTAACTTATTTCTGTTTAATGAATACATTAGAAACAGGAAGCTTCTGGGATATGACAACCTTGCTATTTTTAATGTTTATCTCAGGCATTAAAAAAGATAAGAGAATGTATGTGTCTAACTCAAAATCCCTGAGACCTCTTGGTTTGCAACATTATCAAACCTTTGATATTTGGATTTGTTTTGCCATTGTCAAACACCACTTCTATTGCTAAATTTGTGCTGGGAACTTCAGAAGGCCTCTGTGAAAAATAGTATATTTTAAAAACTAACACTTTTGTATTTAAATAATTTAGGACTTTGTAGATTATGTTTCTTTTGAAGTAGACATTAAAACAAGCCATTTATTTACCCTTTGGAAAAAAAAAATCAATGCAAAATGACCACAGGACACTGAAAAGATTAAGAAAAAAAATTCCACAAAATATCAAGATACCAGTTATAGCTTTATTTCTCTTTGTTAGATAAAGCATTCTAGTTAACATTCACAAATACTTGGAATTTAATCAGTATTCTAGGCACGTGTATTTTAGTTGTGTCTATATTTGCAATAGACAGGCAAACAGTCAAAAATGTAGATGTATAGATGTGAAACTGGGGCTTAGAGCAGGGATAGAGTATGAGATTTCTAATTACAAGGGACGTATAAGGAAGCTGCATCCGGACGGCAGAGTTCTTTGTATCGATCTTGTGTTTCTTTGGTGTGACACAAAGAAGGAGTGGCAGGACTCTCACAAAGTCTGAAGCCATGGTTCCCACTCAATGAATTGTTTCGTTAGGTCTTGTCAGAAAGGTTAAATTAATTGCCCAAGGTTGCTAAATGTGTTAGTGTGTATGTGGGTAAGGGGACACATGATTATATCTGAGTAGCATTTTAGAAAGTAATTTCATGTTTATTTTCTGATCTAATCCTGAAAATTACCCTGTGAAGGGAGGATGACCTACTTTACAAATGAATATGAAGAGGAATGCTGTGGCTAAAGGACGTGTCTTGGGGTGAGTAACTTGGTTATGAGCACAGCTCAAACTGAACACGACATTCTCCTTCCGTAAACTTGTCTCTAAGCCTCAGGTTTCTCATGTCTACACTACATTAGAGAGCTGTTGAAGGATGCAGTGAGAGCACATATAGATGCATGGTACACTGTGACTGCTCAAAAAAGTGGATATTTAAAAATAATAAATATAAATATATATAAATAAATATACACACACACACACACACACACACACACACACACACACACACATGTTAAAGAATGAACGAGTGTGGACAGTGACCTGCCATGTACCGGACCTATTTTTGTCCCCACACACAGGGTTTACAGTATGAATGGCCCTGCCCTCATCACTGCACCACTCATTCACTCCAGTTAAGTCTTTGTCTGGGGTTGTGTTGTCCTGCTGCTGCCACTACCACTAGTGCAGGTCAATCCTTTAGCTTGCAGAGAGAAAAATGCAGCCATAAATGCATCCTGCAGATAGACAAACAAACAATGAAGAATAGGTCAGAAGAGAACCAGCCACTACTCTTTTGTCATTTCTCTCTATCTGACCAGGTAGGTCCAACTGTTGAGCGACTGGGGCTAGTTCCTTTAGCAGTCCACAAAGGCACAAGGTGGAGGGTTGAGGTGAGGGTTGAATGTCTACTACAAATCTGCGCATCTACTTAGATGTGGTATTTTACCCTCTGCTGAATATAATTCCTACCAGGGTGAACAGACACCCTGGTTTTCCCATACTGAAGTGTTTCCTAGAATGTGACATTTTCAGGTGCTAAAAGCAAGAAGGTCCCAGGCGAAATGGAACTGGTCACCCTATGCCTAGCCCAGTTTATTAGGACAGACAACCTGATGCTCCAGGTTCTATTGGAAGCTCTGCATTTGCCTCAACTTGGCAGCTTCAGTCCAACCTTCTAGAAGCCCCTCAAAGGACTCTTCTGCATAAGACGGTTGGTTTCTTGAGTTACGTTCTTCTCACTCACACTCCCACATAATGTGCAGGGAGAAAAAGAGTTAATGAATAGATATTTATAATCCCATTTACATTTTTCTCCCATATTTTTCCTTACACTTTGGCACCTGCTACCACTTGTCTGATAGCCTAAAACAAAAGGAATCAAAAAGAGCAAACAAATGTTAATGAGAAAACTTGCAAACAGCTGAGATGCTTAGTTTTCAACAGCTTTCTTTTTCCATAAACATGTGGACACAGTTTTTTTCTCCTACATATTTATATTTTTATGATTGAAAATCTATTCCTATTTCTTGTGGTCGAGTTCTTATGGTACACTGGAAAACTAAAGACTTATCATTATAAGTTTCATTGAGTATCTACTATGTTCACTAGACTGAGCATTGTAATGGCATTAAGTCATTCTCTCTTTACATCAGCTTTATGAATTATGTATTATTTCCATTTTGTGTTTGAGCAAAATAGGCACAGAGAGGCAAATTACCCAAGGATAATCAACAGCTGATAAAAAAGGGAGAGCTATGCCTTTGAGTCTCTGTGGTATGAGTAGTCTAGATCGAGAGCCCAGGCCACTCCCCAAGTGTTTGCTTTAGCACTGTCATCTCAGCTCCTCGGCCACCTGAACTGCGATGACCCATGGTCTGGCAAAAACTGTCTGCTTCAAACTCTTCAGTCTTTAGCAACTGTGAGCCTGGTTTTTCTGTGTGCCTGGAAACTCTCACAAGAGACACAGTATGAAGAAGGCAGATTCTCCATCCTTTTTTTTTTCTATATTTCACAGAAAGATAAACACCCAAAGAAACCTAAAGTGTATGATGAGAAACAAAATATATGTCTCTTCTGGGGCATTCCCGTACCCCTGCTGAATGGAAAATGCAGATAGTCATCCAAATCAGACAGCCTTAGGGTTAAACCTTAGAAAATTACTATTTTCAGGCCATCTCAGCCGGTAAGTCACTTGTCCTCAATAAGCCTCAGTTTCCTCATTTTCAAAATGGAAGACACAATATGTACCACTGCCTCTCCCCTGACATTGGGACTTCCATTTCTTATCTCCTGGATTTGCACCCTAACTGGCTGCTGCTGTATTCATAATCAAGACAGTTGCAGAGGACCCTTACATCTGAGTAGAGCTCTGTCCCTAATCCTTGTATCCTTGTGTGTGTTCTCTATCTTGGCAAGAAAAAAGGAAGGAAGTAACATTTATTGAGGTCTGATGCTGTATGTCAGATGCTGCAGAAGAACTTTATTATTTCACAAAGTCCTTATATCACTTACAATGAACATTTAGTTTTTTGTAACCAAAGTTCAACTACAGTGGTTTACCAAGGAGTGGTTTTAATTTTTTCCTGTAGCATAGAGCATTCCAGGGCTGATATGTTGGTTCCACGATTGGCTGGAGTTGCAGTATGGCTCTTAGTTTCCATCATTGCCTCCATATTCCAGACAAGAAGAAAGAGATGATAAAAGAACAAAGGGTGAGTGCAGCTGAGTTTGTCTGCATTTGAAAAGTTTCCTCCAAAGCTCCAAGGAGTGACTTTCATTTAGAATTTCATTAAGAATTGTGTCACAGACTAAAAAGGTGGCTGGGGAATTTTGTTGTTCAAGCTGGGCATATGGCCACCCTGAACTTAATTAGGGGTTTCTTAGCAAGGAAGAAGATGAAAATGGATATTGAGGAAGCTACCAGAAATATTTATAGCAGCACACTCCAAATGCAGTGAGCATGCAGGCATTTTAATTACATGTGTTTACACGTTTAAGAGTTAAGAAGAGAGTCAGAATGCACCTGTGTCTACCTCTTTCTACTCTGTTATATCTTTCTTAATGCTCGTTGTCCCTGGCAAGTCTGCTCCTTCCTGAAAAAATTAGAAAAAAAGAACATTTTATTTTTTCTTGCCTCAACATGATGAAAGATTCTGAGATAATGTTTTGTGTGTGTCTTGTATATTCCAAGCACCATTCCAGGTAGTAATTTTCCCTGTTGAGGATTCTGTGCTCATAAAAGCTGACCAATTTTTCCATGGCCCCATAGATGGTAAAGAGGGAAGCTGGGATTCAACTGAAAGTGAGTCGAATCCCTTCTCTTTACATCACATGGTATAACCAACCAAGAGTATTTAAAATTTAGTAGAAAGGATCTAGAAGATGAAACCACCTTCAAGACCTGTAATAGTAGAATTTCAGACAGTGACCTCACACTCTGGCCAGCTGTGGATCATTTTCAATTTGATTTTAAATCAGCAGGGGGTGTGAGACAGAACAAAAGCCTTCCTCCCTTCTCTAGTGTTTGTTGTTACAGAAGCCCAATAATAAAATCCCTCATTATAATATAGTTCTTAATGCATTTCATACATATTAACTCCTATTGGTTCCCCTGTAGGTTCAGGGTTCCTACAACCCTGAACAGTAGACCAGGCAGGGATTTAACTCTAGTGTATAAATGATGAAGTGGTCATTCAGAGTATTTAATACAAAGATAACAGCTGAGATCACAGCCTTGAATTTATGTTTTCAAATATTAACTCTTGTGTTCTTTCCATAAACTCAGTCTTCAAGCTCCTTAATAAAGCAACTTTCAGATGGAATATGAAGCGAAGCTGCATTTTGTGAAAATCGTATTTTTAATAAGCAGCACATAAATTAATATCTAATTTTCTTGCCAATCTTATATATAGAATTATTTGAAAGCTTTTATTTTTTCTTTCTTGAGAAAATTTAGTAATCAACTTATTTAGGAAAAAAACAATTATACACTAACGAATCACTTGACATTTTCTTAGACTAGCCGACTGAAATTAGTGCTATTATATTAAAATGGGTAATTAATAACTAATTGAGATTTATGTCAAATAATTTTTTTAAATGTGCAACAGACTGAAAAAACTCTAATGGCTTAAACATCATTATCAGCATTATTGACAGAGATATGTTGAGCACCTACTTTGAACAAGACCTTATAGCATATCCTGGAAAAAAAAAAGGTACAGGTCTACTAGATAATAGGTTTCCTCAAAGGCCATGCATACCACAGTGCCTTACACACAGTGTATTTTCAAATATTTATTGAACTAAGAAATGAAGGAAAGAAGGAAGGAAGGAATACTAATGCAGTTGAAGAAGAAGAAAAGCTATCCTCATTTTTTAGTGCATGTTGTTACAGTATCCTGGCAGAACAGATACCCAACAAAAGGCATGAGACTTTATCCCTCTCATCTGAGCCTAGCACGATGTATGGCACTTGGATTGTACTCTGTAAATTGCTGCTGGATAAACATGCATTTCTCTACCATTATATTTTCTTATTAGTATCCTTCTTGCCATCGGCCTTTCTTTGCTTTTAGAAGAATGCTTCCATATTTTGTCATGTGTGACTGGAAGGAAGATTTTGAGATTAGCTCCTTTGAATGTCACTTTCTTGCAAAACTCTAATCTTGCTCTCACATGCTGCTCTAAGTCCTGCCAGCCCACCTGGGCAGGGGAATTGGAAAGCAGATAGCATTGTAAGGAAGCACTGGTGTGTTGAAAGGACAGGAGGGCGTCTCTTTCTTCTGCAAACTTACTGATGCCTTGCTCTACCTCAACATTCTGCTCTCCCCCCAAAAAAACCCTTTTGTCTTTTCCTAATTAATTATGGATAAGGAAAGTAGATATGCCCCTTTTGTGGTCATTAATGAATTAATCCCTCATGAAATCTTTTACTGAGGCATGAAAACAAAAGGTTGCAAACTGATTACCATCCTTATTATTAGAATCTGGGCATGAAAAAATGGCTTCTTCTGGGATACCTTTGCCTTCTTTGTCCAGGACTAAATTTCAAAGCAGGAGAGTGTTGGCATAGTAATATGTTTCAGTGCTAAAGAAGATATGAACAATATCAGATGATCAGAACAGAAATCACAGCTGATAAAGAGGAATTTCGTGGAAATTTTGACTTCTCCTAAGTCTTCAGAAAAATGAGCCATTAAACTATTGCGGGACATTTCAAGAACAATCAAGGATTCCTCAGTTGAACTTGAAAACTGACAGAAGTAAATTCACAATTTAATAATTGTGAATAAATAAAGATACATGGACTATCCTAAGATGAATCATTAAAGCAAAATTAGAGGGGACCTTGGGAAACACAGATCTCATCCTCCTATTAAGCAACCCACCCAAGGCCACCAATTAGAAAAGGCAGAGCTGGTTACCAAAGCCAACATTCATTGACTGTCACTGTGTTATATGTGATATCTACCTATCTAGATAGATATAGATATATATATACACACATATAGATATATATATATACACACACACACATATATATACACACATATATATGTAAACATTATTCCTTAAAATAATATGAGAGAGGTACAACCATATCTACCATATTTCATCAACTCTAAAATGCATATCTTTTTATACAACATTGTTGAATTTGGAATGGATCTGACAATGTCTTAAACCTCTGAGGGCTGCTATTAAAGTTATTCTAGAAAAGTTTACTTCCACTGGTCACATGGAGGCACTATCAATCTGAGACCACTTTAAATTTTCTGCTTGAAGGTTCTTTGATTTTTGTGGAGGGGGTGCGTACTGACATTGCATTATAAATCCAGAAGGTTAGCTGGCCTGAATACTTGTGCTTCAAATTCTTGAGAGATCCCCATCCCCCAACACTTAGACATTTCCTGGATGTCTGTCATTATTCCCCTTACACTGAGAGCATAGCCCTTTGGTATCCCAGACTCATGTGAGGGTCTTCTATTAAACTCCTTAGCTTGGACATTTTTCTTTCTATATGTTACGTAAAATAAAAGCATACCAGAGATCCAGGAAGAGCAGCATCACTACCCTCCTTATATCTATGAGGAAACTGAGGCTAAGAGAAGTTAAATAACTTTCCCAATGTCATATTAAGGAGTAAAGTTGGGATTCAAACCTAGTTCTCCTGATTCCAAGTTCAATGTGCTTTCTCGTGCATCGCCCTTTATCACAAGAAAAAAAAAATCTGTATGACTTTGAAAAAGCCATTTTCCCTTCTGGGCATTGGTATTCTCATGTAAGAAAGGAGAATGGGTTGCATAGAGAATTTAGAAAGAAGTAACATTTTTTGTTTACATATATCTAACCAAGGTGCTTATACATTTTCAATCATCTAGCAATTGCATTAACCCTAACAGGTAGATTTTATTTAATCTACTTTTAGAGATGATGGATTAAGACAGCTAGGTGAAGAACATGTCCAAGGTCACCCCAAGAGTTAGTAGTATAGCTGAGAGTTGAACTCCAGTAAGCCTGACTCATGAGCCCTGCTGAGTCACACTGCTTCTCAGAACTCTTGATAAAGTGCCGTTCCCTGTAGTTGTAACGTTTTTCTGCAATGTGTGATTGCCACAGTAATATTATTGAGCCATGACCCCTATGGCACATCATCAATGTGCATTGTCCTTTTAGCATGTGGTTTATTGGTTGTTAGAAGCTGCCTCTGACCCTCAGCTAGCTTTGGTCACATAGAGCCTTAACAAAAGGACAGGAGAATCACAGGAAGACAAATGACAGGGTTAGCTCCCAGCAGCTGTCATTGTCCTCAAAGACTTTGCCCTCTAAGACTTTGCCCTCTCTGCTGTAGCATAAACCCAGGCTGCAACTATACAGAGCTAGAGTCTGAGGTTCTAAACTTTGGACACTGATTTCTTGATCCCTGCCTATTAAAGATGTCCACAGCAGTGGGAACTGCCCCTTGGATTTTCCCTTTATTTAGAAATGTGTCTTTTTCTAAGGGTTAGAAGATTCTATCTGTGCTAACATTTCCCAACATGGTCATGAATCAGCTTGATTCATGTGGCCATCTTATTTCCTGGTTGTGTTCTCCCCTTGGCCAGGCCAAGTCCCGGGCATAGCACAGTTAGAAATGCAGAACTCAAAAGGGATGCCCAAAACTATAAGTGGAGGAAGGAGAGATTCTAAGAGGCACCTAGCTGAGTTCATTGTCTATGGAGATGGCTCCTTCTCTCAGAGAGATTCACATTAATCAAACTAACAGAGATTGATGTATAAGATCTGAATGTCAGGCTGGGTGTGATGGCTCATATCTGTAATCCTAGCATTTTGAGAGGCTGAGGCGGGAGGATTGCTTGAGGCCAGGAGTTCAAGACCAGCCTGAGCAAGAGACCCTATCTCTACAAAACAAAACAAAAAAAAAATAGAAACATTACCAGGACATGGTGGCACACACCTGTAATCCCAGCTACTCAGGAGGCTGAGGCAGGAGGATAGCTTGAGCCCAGGAGTTTGAGGTTGCAGTGAACTATGATGATGCCACTGCACTCTAGCCCAGGGAATAGAGCAAGACCCTATTTAAAAAAAAAAAAAAAAAAAAAATCTGAATATCAATGTATTAATACACAATGACAGAAGATATACCCACTGGATATTCAAATCAGCATAAATCATCCCACAAATTCACCTCTTTTTATGAATAACTCTGTGAGATAGTTAATAAAAAGAGGATTGGTGAAAAGAGAAAAGAATAAGCACCATTAAAAGAGTGTGATGTTAAGTCACATTCTTGCCTGAGGTTCTCTATTCCACTATAGTCAAGGGCTAGAAGTGGTTAAAGCTGGGGTAGTGGAGTTAGTTAAACCAGGTTTGGGATCTCAGCTCTGCAACTTCTAGCCATGCCATCTTCAGCTTCAGTTTTCCCACCAGTAAAATGAAAAGATTAGCATTATCTCCTTCACAGAATTGTGGGAACTAAAAGAAGTGTCATATGTGAAGGGCGAAGGGCTTAGCACAGTTTTTGTCACACTGGAGTCTCTCGATTCTTAGATGTGTTTGGTTGTTAAGGTGCATTGTCAAAATTAATAGCAACACTGTAGGTACAAAGGAACATAGTTGAATTGAATTTACACATTGATCTTAGGATACCTGTTTTGTTTTTTTCCAAACCAAAAGAAATGTGATTTTTTTGAGTCAAGGAACTAATGGTAAAAAACATTCGATATTTGGAACTCCTGCTCTCATGATCATTGTTGTTACCGTTGTTGCAAATAGAGTGCTATTCGGCAAGATTGGGACCTCATCTTGCTGCATTGCTCTGGGATGAGAACTGCCCACCCCGACTACTACATCTCATAACAGTCTTCTATACAACCATACCATTCTCTTGTGTTATAGACTGCTGCCTATTCTTCTAAGAACCTATTCAAAACTCCTTATAAGCTGAGACCATATCTTGTTTAGCATTATTTATCCAGTATCAAGCATGGAGTCTTGCACATAATAGACATTTAAAAGCTATTTGCATAATCACTGTTTTTAAAGTCTTGATTATATTTGTTCTAGAAGCTGGACCATAATTTACTTAGCCTTTCTACTTATGCATTTTTTAAATCTTATTCATTATTTCAGTGTTAACCTTATTTCTCTAGTAGGGTTGTAAACTCTTTCAAGGCAGAGGCTGTGAAAATAGATGTCTCTATGGATGTTTCTACTTCTAATCACATACATGCACGTAAGCACACACACACACACACACACACACACACACACACACATATGACCAATCAAGCTTTGGTAGGCAGGGGATGAGACTCCACCTAAAGTCATCAGATACCAATTTCCCAAAATTGTCTCCATGTTCTCCTCAAAACTTCTACCCCATATAGTGGCCAAGAGAAAAACTTCCCCTTTGCCCTCTAGAGGTTCACTGAAAAATCAACTCAGAAAACACAGATTAATTGGAGAAAAGGTATAAAAATGTATTAACATGTACATGAGGAGAATCATAGGTGATTACCCACCAACTGCCAATAGAGTTTAGAAATTTATGTACCATCTTGACATTACAGAAAGAATGAGGACTTGAGTCCTAGCAAAAAAGGTTATGGGAGACAAGAAAAGAGGAAATCTGTTGAAGGGCAATAAATGATTACTAGGGAGATTGAATGGATCTGGAAACAGAGATTAACTTGTTAATACTTCTCTTTAGAATGTGAATGAGCCTGAGAGACAAATGTTACTGTGTGATAGGATCTGTTCAGGTGTGGGTATATTCTTGGTGTTCTTTTCTGCAATAAAATAAGGAAGGAGAAGAAAAAGTAATTGTTCTCCTTGGAGAGTCTGAACTTTAGGCTGACAAAAGAACTTCAGAAAACAACTTCATCCTGTGCTTTGGGAGAGTTGGAGAAGGGGAAGTCAGAGCGATCTTGAGTCTTCTTCAGTTCGGTATGTTAAAGAGCCATGTTTCGGGGTATTGATATCTGAGCCCCGACATTCTCCTGTCTGAAACTTCCCTAGATTTCACATACTAAAAATTGATTTAGTGACTATAGAGAGAAAAATATGAGTTAATAGCTGAGTGACAAATGATCCCATTAAACCACTCTCCAATTTTTGGGAGTAGGTCAGTTTCATTAAACAGTTGTATCTCATTTCAGGAGAAAGTGTTACAGACAAGCTTTCAAACAGAAGAAAAACAAAGATTACTGTTTGGAAAAATCTATAACCCAGTTTTCTTAGAGTCTGTAGCACAGTCATTTGAGGTATCTTGGTGTTACGCTTGAAGCATCTTTCGTTAAAGTGAATGTAGGCAGTGGAAATCTGATAGACGTTTCTCCCCTGTAGTTTGTATGTCCCAAGGTATGAGCTTCACCTTGCAGGGCCTCAGAAAAAAAGCTATAGCAATTTCATTGAGTGTAAGTTGGAAAAATGAAAGAAAAATTTGGAAACATTACAATGGAGAATTGTAGCAAAAAAAATTTCAAGATTTAGTCCAAATTATCATAGCCAAATAATAAAAACGCAAAAACAATGAACAGGGCTAGAATGTAATAACAGGTATACTCAAGTTTTCTTCTGAAACATAATTTTTCTTCTTCTATTTTCCCATTTTTCTCAAAGATAAATCATAGTAGGCCAAATTTGTTTGCAAAATAAGTTTTAGTCTCATTATACTTGGCCTGTTCATTTGCATAAAGTGCAGCAGGAGTGGTGATTGGCCAAATAGGCTCTTTTTAAGTTGGCTTTGCTGGAACTTTTTCATAAGGAATCCCAAATTAGACTTCTAAAAACCTGAGGTTAGGAAAACAAACCAAGTATTTTCCATCATACTGTGCCTGCAATACCTATATGAATTGGATGAATTTCTCTCTTCTTGAGGTTCCCAAATAATTGGAGGTTCCTGGGCCTTCAGAAAGTGACATTCTTTACCTAACACAGGTCAAGAACCTTGTAAATGAACCATGTAGACAAGATACCAGGCCAGTCTTTCCAAGGGTTTTTTTTATCAGCTCTGTAAAGTCAATCTTAATTTCTCAAGACAGTCTGGCCATATCTGAAAATATGTCATTCCAGTCAAAGCCTTGGCAAAATAATCAGTTATCTCCAATCGTGTTCTGTTATAAAATTAAACAGATTTTTATTGAACTTATTCAAATAACTATAATGTCATAAATTAAGAATATTCACAAATAGTTTCCAAATTCTGGAGGAATCTAGTAGAGAGAAAGATAAATGTTTCAATTTTGTTAAAAAAAGTGTACTTTACTCAGTTATTAAAAGCTTCATATAGCTCAATAGAAAAAAAATGGTTTCTTCACTCTGGAAAACAAAGCATAAAAAGAATCTCCAATGTTTAAAAAAAAATTCATTAAAAATATACATTTCAGTCCTCTCTCAGGTCAATCCCATCTAAGTAATGCCTATTCTGATTGATGTTGGGTTAGCAATCTTCTTGAATGCACCAGCTTCTTAAGTAGTCCTTGAAGTTTTTACCTAGTCCAATAGTATGATCTCCAAAGCTACGAGAAACCTATATTCAAGAGTACTTGTCAGGATCTTTTTCATAAATTTCCTTGAAGAAGCAGCAAATTTTGGACAATAACTAATTATAAACCACTTTTTTGAGAATAATCAAAGTAAAACAATAACTGTCTAGATGAAAAAAGACTTGGAATAACCATGATTAAAGACACAATTGACAGGAAAATGTTGTTATTTGTGTGGCGTACAACAATTTAACATAATAATCATAATTCTTACTGATAACATATATTAAGATATATCAGAATTTTGGGAATCTAATAAAATTTTGGGACACATATTAACACATTTATACAAATATAATTCAAAGAAAGATAAACACCATTATTTATTTGACAATGCTTCTTGTATGATTATAAAATACCAAATAAACCTAATATGTCTCTCTTGGACTTCCAAGTGTCCTAATATCCAAAAGGTTAATTTTAGGTCAAAAATATTGAATTTAGAATTTAAAATTTTATTTTGTAAAGATTGTCAGATATCAAAGGCTTAAAACATTTGATCAAAAAAAGGATCACAGGTCTCTGTAAAAATAA
>NW_012149108.1:2421911-2434206 GCF_000956105.1 Propithecus coquereli | reverse complement strand
TGTTGCCCTTGCCCCCCCCCCCAAGTCCGAGTTTCAAACATGTCCATCCTTTGGGTGGTACGTATTACACTCTTTGTGTATTTCATGCCTTTTTATAACCTTTCTTTTATTAAAACATATACAACTTTCCTTATACACTTTACATGTAGAATTCTTTCTTTTATATCTAGTAGATTTAATGGCATATATTAATTACAATGTTAACTCTTAGTAATCCTACTTTTTAATGAAAAACATAGGAAGTAAACAATTTTAATTATTTACCAGATGCAGAGACCGAGACAAAGGATAGAACCGTGAAGGCAATGCCTGGGGGATCCAGCTCCCCCCAGTATAGCCAGGAGGCACAGCTGGATATGAAGGATGGGATCTGGGGACTATCCCTTGGTGTAAACGTAGCCTAAAAGCTCAAATCCAAAGACATAAGCTCACAGATTTAAAAAAAAAATCATAGATGTAAGAGTTTTATGATCTTAAAACATATATAAGAGACAGCATAAACCTAGCAACCAATAGACCCAGGCAAAAACATCTAAATTCTGAAGATGTTTTCATTTTATTTTCCCAACCAGAGATTACTAAAGTCACATGAACTTGAAAAGCATTTGGGCTTATTTACTTAATTTATGAGCACTCATTCATGTATAAGTCAATTTGGTACCATGTAGACAGTACAAAGACATATACACATACACATAAAGATAGAGATAGCCACAAAGACTTTATATCTTTAATTTTAAAATTTTAGCTATGAGACCAGTAAAACCCACTAGTTTAAAAATACAATTGGGTTCAAACTGTGCCTTTGTAAATGGAAAAATTTAAGGTTTATCTATGTCACATGACTGAAGCCCTCACTAAATTTTGGAGAAAACAGGGTAGCAAATTTGCATTTTAAAGCACAGAGAGAATTTAAGTTTTTTCAAGAAGGAGTTTGAGTGTTAGTTAGCAGAAGATTAAAAATAGGCCAAGATAATATAAAATTATACATATTTACTATAGGATTGTATAAGGAGACTAATTTCCTTTAAATAGGTGGCTTTTATGTTAGTCTCTTTTCCAACTGGACCATTGAGCTCCATGTGGAATCCATTAAGGAACAAGACCAAAAAAGCATGTGTAGTTTTTAGGGCCTAATTATTTAAATATGTGAAAAGCAGGTGCAGTTAGAAGGCAGGGCACCTAGTTCACATTTACACTGAATCCTGGGTCTCCCAAAAGGATGAAATGCTATGGGACCAGGCTTTACAATGCTTTTATAGCACACTTTGCTACAAAGACATTTCTCTAAGTGTTTAAACTGAGCTTTTTTTCATCTAAATGTGCAAAGAAATAAGTATTGCCCTATAGCAATAGCCATTTACTGTAAACAACTGCTGTAAGCCACCTCCTAAACTACATTTTTCACCAGTGCCACTTTCCAGCTATCACACACACAAAGGTCAAATGGTTCCTCACAGTATAAAATAATCTCTGCTACTTCTAAAAGCCAAAGAGATCAGGTAACAAAATGCAATAGAGAACAGAGCTTTAGAACTGAGAGGAACCTGCCCATGATGCTTGAAACTCCACAAGGAAAAGAGAAGAACCCAAAGAGTGGGTGAGGGACACCTTTTTCTTAGTTCCTTAAGGGGTCTGAGTCATTAGAAGTTCCCTCTAGATCCTTTCATGTAGTACTGAAGATTGCAGAGAGGAAGGAGGAATAGGGAAGAGTAATAGAAAATGGGAGCACAATTTTTAAGAAAGGAAGCAACAGAGAGAACAAAAACATAATTAAAAGAAGTTTCGGTACACTGAAAAAAAATTCCTAAAATAAGATCTAAGAGAACAAGCAAAATGGTGGGTTTTTTAAAATGTATGTGTGTGTGTGTGTGTGTGTCTTGAATATCAGCTTTTAATTAAGCTGACTTCTGACCACAGAGCTCCTTTTAAATAATTCTTTTAAATCTCTTGTAATTAGATTTTAGCTGGACAAACAGCTGATATTTCTGGCTTTTGATTTTTTTTTTTTAACCAAAGATACCCTCCCAAGTGAAGCCAATAAGCTTTAACCAAGGTTATAATTTAAGGAAGGACCCACGAGGCATCTCCAAAGAGGTGAATGGTTACCCCCTCAAAAGTCATGCAAATGTCAAACCAAAAGGAACTGATTCCCTGGCTGGGAATCAAACTCAGGCTGTGGTGGTTAAAGTGTGGAATTCCAACCACCAGACTACAAGGGGGAGCTGCCTTCACTGTGAACCCACAGGGAGTCAAAGCAGGCAGTTTGAACACACAAAGGATTTTAACTTTGTTTTAGGTCAGATTTTTGCCATTTACTTTAGTTAACGGAACTGTTAAGGCCATGACACTATTATGTGTCTTTTTTTTTTTTTAATTTTGATCTTCCCAGAAATACAAATGAGGCAATTATTTATAATAAGAGATCTCTAAATTCTTTTTTTTTAAATTTAGGACTCTTTCTATTAAGAGATCCATCTTTTGGCCACTGATTAATTTCCAGTGGTGTGCTTATTGCAATATCAACTCAATCCAATAGCCTCTTCATAGAAAGCCTGGAGTATAATATTCCAGGTTTAGTTCCTGGAGAGGGAATTGAAGAGCAAATCCCAAAGATCTCCCTCCAAGAAACATTCACTCCAAGGAGTGAATTTTTTTTTCTTTTTAATTTAGGAATAGGCTAAGATATCAGAAAACTCTTGTTGCCGCAAACGGTTAAGGATGGTGTTTTGTAACCCACAGATTTATGGGGGGGTGCCAGTCATAGACCCATTAATATGTGACACCAGGTAGGCCCTCCTGGGATTGGACTTTCCCAGGACTAACCAGGCAACAAGTAGTTGAGATGACAAAAATACTGTAGGAATGAGACTTTTTAAGACAAACTCCCCAAGAAATTGACATGTTTGGACACAAAACGTGCTGCTTAAAGGTCTCAGATTCCCAGTCTTTTCCAACTGGCCATCGACATGATCTGAAAATCATTCTACCCGGATTTCGAAGACCAGGAGTGCTCCTGCTTGGTTACAAGTTAAGTTCTCAAGGACATAAAACAAGATGAGAAGGAAACCTCATATGGTTTTAATTTTGGGGACCCTTAGTGAAGTTTATCTTAGTAGACATTGATCTAGTCAGAACCACAAAATTGACTAGTCTGCAGGGCTGGCTTGAACAGTGGCTTATAAGGGTTTTAGGCCCATGTTCTCATGTAAAAAGCAAGAGAATAACACAGAAAGATAAAGAGAAAGGAAATGACTCTTTCTAGGAGGAAAGGGACCAAACAACGTGAATATCCATACCACAAAGTACCCAAAAGTACATCAGAGTCACTACACGCAAGATTAGCCACACAAATCCTTCTCTGCCATTAATCAAGATTGTGGAGAGGGAAAAGAAATGTTGATTTATTGACCAGATTCCACAGAGAGAGGCCATGAGCCTCGCTGGTAAGAAATTCTTACCCTTATGCCAACTGGAGGTCCTGGGTTCCCTTCACTGTGGCTTCCAGAAGAGCGAAGCTTTGGTGTCCTGATCACAGTACCAAAACTGTAGGGACCAAAGGAAAAACTTCCCCTTCACCCCCTAGAGTTTTACTGGAAAATCAACTCACAAAAGTAAAATTAATTGGAATAAACGGCATAGAAATTTAGTAAATGTACACAGGGAGAATTGCAGAATGATTACCTACCCCCCAAATGGGGTTTAGAAGTTTAAATATCTTGTTGACATTACAGAAAGAAAGGGAACTTGGATCCTACTAAAAGAGGGTATGATGGCAAAACAGGTTATGGGAAGGCAGAGAAGAGGAATTCTGCTGAAGGGAAATAAATGATTACTAGGGAAAAATGAATGCATCTGGGAACAGAGATTAACTTGTAAATACCTCTGTTCGGAATTTAATGAGTCCGAGAGCCAGACATTATTGCGTGAAAGGGTCTCTGTTCAGGTGTGGTTATATTCCGTTCTTGGTCTTCTTTTTTGCAACAAATATGACATAACAGGAAGCTGAATAAAAAATAGTCATTCTACTTGGTGGGTCTGGACTTTAGGCAGATAAAGGAACTTCAAAGATAACTTCATCCTGTGCTTTGGGAGAGAAGGTGGTGGGGGTGGGGACAGTCAGAGAGACCTTGAGGCCTCTTCCTCAGTTCAGCATGTCAAAGCATCGTATTTTGGGGTATCAGTTTCTGAGTCCCAACACCTACCATCTCTCTGTTCGCATGCAACAAAGGTCCTCTCTCTTAACTTCACAAAGAAAATAGAATTCATTGGACTACACGAACAAGTCCATAAGCCTTGTGCTGACAAACCAACAAAAGTTAACAATGCCCTACCCTACGCTGGTCATCCTTTTCCTGGAGCTAGGCAAGACTCTGACCCTACCCTTTACGCACTCCTTCTAACTCATTCTCTTTGATGAGACCCCGCTTATTCTAACTTAACGGGCTGCTCGAAGAGGTTTGACTAAAGAGGGGTAGAAAGAATAAGGCATTGGGGATCTGTAGGTCTGGATTCATGCCACTCTGGATCCTCCGGTTCACTGAGAGATCCCTGCTCTGCTGAGCACTGCCCCTCTCTGGATGGTCCCCCTTCTGTGATGTGACACATGATTTCTGTGGTCTTGTTCACTTCTCTCCAGAGGTTATGGGCTGGGTTCCAATACTCCTTTGGTCATTGTAAACTGGGTGTTCTTCATTACAGTATTTCCTCTCTTAACCTTCAATTCCCTCACCTTTAAATTGGGATGCATGAAACCTAGTTCACAGACTTTTGTTGGGGTGAAATAAAATGGTAGAGTAGCTGCTCACTAAAGACAAAGGGGAGGTGGCTGTAGACGTGGCTGAAATAGTAAGATGGCTCTGTGAGGATGTTATGGGGTTGGACATGGGAAGAAACAGAACAAGGAGAGGAGGAAGGAATCAGGGAATGAAAGAAAGGAAGGAGGGGAGGAAAGAGGGAATGAGGAAAGGGGAAAGAAGGGGACATGTGAACAGAGAGGGAGGGGTTTGGAGAGAGAGCAAGTTGAAGATATGTAAGAAAGTATAATTTAAGTAGCTACTTCCACTTAGAGGGGCCACACTCCAATTTAGCTTGGTAAACTTTGAGGTGGTGAGACTTCAGCATTTAGGGAAAATGTGCATTATAAATAGGGATGTAAATGGCCCAGCATGGGGGCTGAAAGTTGGAGGCAGCTTTTGGCAGAGGTAATAATGAAGTGAATGCCATTAGTGATGGAAACGCAATTAAGAAAACCTCAGTGAAGCTCCACATCTCAGCATCCAGCTGAAACACTGGGATTTTGGAGGAGAAAGGTTGAGCACTGGGAGACTGCTTATGATGACTTTAATTAGATTGAAAATGAATTATTTTGCTCTTTTTTTCTCCCTTCTCTTCAAGTTTGCTTTTTAGGTAACAGAGCATCTGTAACAACACCTAGGTGTACTTGTCAATTGCAGGATCATGTAAGGGGAGTGTTTAGTGAATGAGAGTGATTTCATGACACCGTTGCTGCCCAACTTGGTTGTATTTCCCGCTGCACAGAGAAGAGCCAATGAACTCAGACAGCTGGGGTTGCAATGGAGAAAGTTTATTCCGCATAGCACTAAGCAGAGAGACGGGAGAAAGTTTCTCAAATCCACTTCCCCGAGAATTTGGGAGACAGGGTTTTTTAGGATAGTTTGACAAGCAAGGGATTAGGCAATTAGGTTTGTTAATTGGGACAAAATTATAGGGATGTAGAAATCTTCTTGTGTTGCTTCAGTCCCTGGGGTCACAATTCCAGTTGCATCAGTTTCTTGGTATGGACCGCTGGTCTGGGTGGGTCAACCAATCCACTGGAATGCAGACCCTGGAAGATATCTTAAAAAACTACCTTTAGGTTTCAAAACGGTGTTGTTACCTCTGGAGAAAGTTAAGAATCTTTATAGACACCAGCTATGGGGAGAAAGTTAAGAATCACCAGCTGTGAGACTCTGGAATGGCAATTATAGAGAAGCAAACAGGCGGACAGTGGCTAATTATTGTCATTATTTTTAGCTAGGCCTGTGCCTTATTTTTAACTAGGCCCTTACCAAAATTCTTGCCTTGCACCCCTTTTTATTAATTTGTAAGGGTGGTTTCAATATGACTTTGCTCCCTACCGGAAAAAGGGGATTCCAGCCATTTGGGTTGCCAAACCCCAGAGGACAGGCTGAACAAATTGTTCATGAGGAAGATCTCTGTGGGACTTGAACTTACGATCAGGGCACTTACCCTTTAGCAAAACACAGGCTGAAAATTACCTTGTACTCCTAAAAGAATGTAACACATCATGGATTTTGGCAATCCAAACTATTGTTAAAGAATGTGACTCGAGAGACATGGTAGCCCACACTGATGTTGATCTTTAAGAGCCTGGTACAATAGAGAAAAGATATTCCCATAAATTACCCTTAATCTTAAAATTTTATATTATTTTTATTGATGCCAACAGAGGGAAGAAATATCTATTGTTATAAATATTATATGATGTGATAGTTGGAATTTACAAAGTAACACATCTCATTCTACTGGGAAAAAAAAAAAAAGATTTTGCTTGAGGTATTAATGTTCCTACTGCACAGATAAGGAAACTGAACTTGTTTCAGTTATTTGCCCAGGGTCGCACAATAAGAGACAGAGACAACACATAAACTGAAGCCTTATATGTCAATTGGCCACATCCCCTCCCTTATACAATGGCTGACAGCTGGATGCACCCTTAGTGGTGATCCTATCTGGCAAATGAGAAGCAAATGTCCAGCGGTTTTTCTGATGCTATTTAGTTTATAGTTACAACTAGAGCCCTACTGAAGGGTCCACTGAACAGACCTGGATAGATATATAAAGAGAGGAAGAGTGGATCCCATTGCAATACCTTTAATTTTGCTGTAGACCATAAAAAAGATTTTATTAACCCAATGATTAAAAATTGTCAGTTATTTTTAGTTTTGAAAGTAACCTGGAGGCTGGACACCCATCACCCAGCTGGTAGATAAATTTCCATGGCAACCAATTATTAGGCAGAGATTGATTCCAGAGGCACACTGTCTACGGAGCACTGATGCTCAGCCCTGGCTGCACCTTGAAGCCCTTGGGGAGCTTTTAAAAACTACTGAGGCATGGGGCTCACCTCTTGGGGGTTCACCCCCAGAGGTTCTGATTCATTTGGTGGAAGATACAGTCATGGCATCAAGATTTTTTAGGTTACTCAAGTGATTATAATGTGCAGCTTGGTTGAGAACTGCTGCTATTGAATGAGGACGTTAGAGATTGCATGTGGTCAATGTTTCACTACCTGGGAGAACTCCAAGGGATTTTAGCTAGTCTACTATTTTAGCTCCCTGCTCTTTCCCTGCCTTCCTCCCTCTCTCCTTCCTTCTTTCCTCCCTCCCTCCCTCCCCTTCTTCCTTCTTCCCCACTTTCCTTCATTCTTTCATCCTTCCTTCCCTTCTTTCCACAAATATTTACTGAGCACTTATTTTCATACATCGCTCAACACTACCCCTACCACCATCATTGTAGTTTAAACCTGTTTACCTATGCAACTCCATCTTCGTTTTAAGTCCCCAAATGAGAAAGTGATAGAGTTTAGAGAACAGCAAGAACCAAAGACTCAGCTCTATTAACAACTGAAACAGTACCCTTGCAGGGGCCAAGGGAAAACTTCTTTACCCTCTGAAGTTTCACTGTAAAATCAACTGACAAAAGGCAGATTAATAGGAGAAATGGCACACGAATTTATTAATGTGCACAGGGGAGAAGCACAGAGTAATTGTCCACCCCCTAATGGGGTACAGAAGCTTATATACCGTCCTGAGTTTACTGAAAGAATAGGAGCTCAGAGCTTGGCCAAAAACAGGTTAGGTGGTAAATCAGGTTATCGCAAAACAGGTTCTAGGACAGGATGGGGAGGAAGGGGAGGCCTGGCTAGTGAAGGTGGTCTTGTTATATATTATAGAAGAAACCTCACAAGAAGCAGACCTCAGAGAGAATAGATAGTAAATGTTTTTCTTTCTTTCTTTTTTTCCCCCAAACCTCTAAAGGTATCAGATTCGCAGTCAATCTTTCTTAGATCCAGACAAGGGAGAGCCTCAGAGCAAGGCTGGCTGCATCAATACTGATTTACTCTACAGATGCAAATCCCCCCCAAAAAAGACAGCTCTGTAGGACTACTACTCTCTGCAGGCCCTCTGAACAGCCACCTCAAAATACGTCAAAGAAGTATATTTTGGGATGAAATATTTTGGTTTCCTTCAACCTGCACCATTCTGCCTAGCATTTCATAAAACACTGGTTTAAGTTTTGAAACTGGTAGTACTAAGAAATAAGCCTATGATTAAAAATGCTTATGACTGCCCTGAAACTCAGTCATTAGATGCAAATAAGTAACAGCCATTAATCATTTTCTTGGCAGAAGCTGTTTTGCTGAAGGACTGAAGAGATGGTTGGAATACTTGATCTTTCCTTTCATTAAAAGGTAAGAGCAGTATTGCAAGTGACAATTTTGGGGGATCTGAATTTTTGATCACTTTTTTTTTTTAATTTATCTCTACACTTTTTATTAGAAAATATCATAATAGGCTTTCCACAAAGCACTGACAAGCTTTCAGATTATGTTGTATTCCTGTGTTTTAAAAGAAAAAAAATGTCATAAGAAGGAAATGGAATCTCTTTCTTTGCGCAACAGCACTGGTCACTGAAAATTATGTTATTTGAATTGAACATTGGCCAGGTTTCAGAGGGAGACCTGGGGCATGCTCAGTCATGGGGAAAGGTCAGGTGCATGGCTGGGTAGGTGAAGGCTAAAGGACACCAGTCTGAATCCTGTGGGACTTGGAGATTTGCATTTGGTCTGGACCAGCTTTGACATCCAGGGGAGTCTGATTTGGTCTTGTAGGCTTGTCTTCCCTTTCTTTTTTTTTTTGCTTTTTCTTTTCTTTTTAAGTAGCATTGCTCTAAGTGGCAGCACCTGTTTTACTGCTGCTCCTTCCAGTTCGAAGTTGGGGTCTGTGAAGTGAGAGCCCCAGGAAAGTAGGCCAAGTCTTAAGAAAGAGCTCTGATCCTCAAGAGAGGAACTGGAGCAAAAGTCAGACACCCAGGAAAAAGCTCATGCGGTGTAAGCAACAAGGTGGGAACTGGAAGAATGCTTGGGGGACAGGTTCTCTAAGCTCATCCCAGATTTCTGTATGGATCATAGGATGGAAAACTAATTCCAAATCTCGTCTTCCTGGGAGGCCTGAAGCTATTAATGCACCCCACTTAATGATTTTGTGGTGTTTGGCAAGTTGGGCAAGTTAATTTTCTCTGTGCCCTGATGTCCTCTTCTGTAAAATGGGTGGGCGATTGCAGCATCATATTCCTTGGTATTGGTAAAGTGAGGCCAGGCTTTGCCATAACTCCTCTCAGTCGTCAATTTGGCCACAGTGAAGGATTTAGGCAAAATTGTCTCCATATGGTGATGTGCAATTTAATGGTAAAATACTACTTGGAAACAATACTACAGTTTAATATACAGTATATAGAAACAATAGACAGTATAAATTGATCATTTGAAACACCAGATTTCTTTCTTTTCACACACTCCCTTGCTGAAATGCCAAATCTAGCATTGATTCTCAGTGATATTGGTGTAATTACCTGATTTTGTATTCTAAAAGCTGCTTCTTACTTAGATTGCATAAGTATCAAGTTTCAGCCTTACTTTGGTTTTCCTGGGGGTAGTTTTGGATCTTTTCACTCTCATCAGCAACTTCCATCCAGAAAAGAAAGGCAGCCAAGTGAGATTAGCTTGGCCACAAATGAGCTACTGTATGTGACATATGAGACCAATAGCCCAACTGTGTTTGGGACTATTTGTGGTAACTATTAATACATGGCCAACCTGAACAAATGTGCAGAAAATAGTTCTCTTAGTCTCTGTGTGCTCTGATCCTTACAAAGGATCAAACTACCAAACTACCCTTTCAGGTGAAGACTATGCTCCGAAAATTTCCCCAGACTGGGATTGCATTGCTTGTAGAGCAGATAGGAACTCCTACAGGTTGTCTGGATAATCCTTTTAGGCCACTAGGATTGAACTGGGCCAGCAGGTTCTGGCATCATGAGAGGCGGTGGCAAATATGGAATGAGAAAGAATGCACAGGCACAGTGCAGAATGTATAGAATATACAAGAAAGTTCCTGAGCTTGAGAATGGGGAGAAAGTTAAAATCCCTCTAGGATGGGGCATGTAAGACTCTCCAGGCAAGTGTGAGTAGGAAGAAACCAAAGCAGTGCTATAGACTATTGCATCGATTTGCTTTATGGTGAAATCTAATGCATATTTATAAAACACTAAAGGTGGGCATAACATCTTTAGGTTCAAAAAGAGGGAGCAGTGTCAAAGAACACTGGAGTGAGTACTCCTCCAGTTTCTACCTGCACCCTCTCTATTAGGTACAAGGCCAAGGGAGTGGGCAAGGAAACCAAGCTCTGAGACAGCATGAATTACCTTCTTCATCTCACCCTTCTTCTAGGACTGTGGTTCTCCTACTTTAGTGTGTATGAGAATCACATGGAGGGCTTGATAAGACACAGGTGCGGACCGCCAGTCCCTAGAAGTCTTAATTGACTTGGTCTGGGGTGGAGCTTGAGGATTTGCTTTCTAATGAGCCCCCAGAAGATGCTGATGGTGAATCACTGATTTGGGATACAGGTTTTCTAATATTCTTTCTTTTTGTCCCCAAAGGGTTAGATGTGGGATAGGTTAAGAAACCTTCTGCTAATCAGCTTAATGAAATAAACCCCTAGTAGACCCAGAATCCAGACTGTCATTTACGTACAAACATCTGAATTCCAGCTGAAACCCTGAAATTGTTGTAGATACGGCAACTGAGACTTGCAGGATGAAGCATATCATCCAAGTTCACACTAAATGGTAGAGACAGGATTTAAACCCATATCTCTTGTCACCGATTCCGGACTATTTCTAAAGCACCACTCATGCTTAGGGGCTCTGGGCTGATTCCTTATGGCCAAGATGATAATCAAAACAGAAATTTACACTGTAACTTCATTCTGGTGTAAACAGCAGGAAGTGAAATTAAGTTGAGGAAAGCTTATGGCCCTTTCTGTCAGTTAGAACATTGACAAATTTATTTCACAACCACTAAACCCAAGCCTGGGCAGACATCTCTCCTGCTTGTCTTTATTTTACCTGGGCCATCTGGCTGCATTCTGCTTTACCAAGGACCTCTGGATATTGTGAGTTGTTTTTCTTTAGAAAAAAATGAAACATAATAGCAGATTTCATTGATGAGGGAAAATAACATTTGCAAAATCACTAAAATCAGTCATATTCAGGTTTACATCTTCATAACCATTAGTGTGTTTGTGATATATGTAGTAGCTTTATTCCCAAACATCTGAGTTCCTATAACTATTTATTCAAGAAAACTTTACAGAACATCTTTTCTTTTGCCAGGTATTGTGCTAGGAACTAGGGCTCCTTAGATGATGTGATGATGTAATTTCACTTTTGATTAAGTCGGTCTTACGTAGAATCAGATTATGATACCATAATTCAAACTCTCCAACAAAGGCCTGGTCATGGAGCATTAGGGAGGAGGACAAAGAGATTAAATATATCCAGAGGCAATTTGGAAAATCGGTACAGACTGAGTACATTTTAACTTGGAACTTGAAGTTTGCAAATGCAATCTGAAGATTGACAATGGATATTATAGAGAGAAAACCACATACATGAAGCCATAAAGGCATAAACCTGCATGGCATGTTCAGGGGATGTACAAAAGGAAAAACAGAGGTGAAAGTACAAATATGGGGTCGGGGAACATTGTAAGCCATGCTAACAAATTTGGAATTAATCCAAAGGACTATGGGAAAGCACCACGTCATTTTAAGCAGGTGAGTGCCTCATCAGATTTCCATTTTTAAAACATTTTTCCTTTTAATTCACTCTCTACCACATCCCTTCCCCCTTTCCATTACAAATAAAATTAAAATTCATTTCTTAGACAATGATTCTGGTAACAATAAAGAGAATAGGTGTGAAAGTATCAAGGGGCAATTAAAGGTGGGTAAACTACATAGAGGACTTTCAAAAGGTGAGAAATCGATTCAAGGAATATTTCTCAGGTGCCCACGAAGTACCAGATATTATTGTATTATTCTAGAAGCTAGGAATATGTTAGTTCACCAAAACTTCTTCTTTATACCTTTCTTGGACCCTGCACTCTGGTATAAGGAGATAGAAAATAAATCAAAAGTAAAATATA
>NW_012149108.1:2340858-2421861 GCF_000956105.1 Propithecus coquereli | reverse complement strand
GATTAAATGTCAAAATTACAGTAGTTTAGATGTATTTGTTAAATAAGATATATTACTAATATTAATTCTATTTCTTTTCTCCTTAATGTGAATATATATATATATATATATATGTGTCAGATGATCTTATAACTGGTGAAGGCAGGATGCAGACACAGGATTTTGAATTCAAATCCAGCTTTCTACTTACCACCCGTCTCGCCTCTCCTTTGTAACCCCTGCCATGCGAAGCACAGCGTCAAGCACTAGGTGGCGCCAGTCCTCCCAAAGCTGACGCAGTGGCTTCTGGCGCAGGAGGACAAATCTGACCCTCCCTCCAGCTCTGTGTACGCTGGTTTCCCTATCGCGGGTGTACTTCTGCAATACCAATTAATCTTTTCCTTCTCTGAATTTCGAAATTGCCAAAGCCTCTCCTCATTGTCAGCAGATATCTTGGAAACCTCATTTTCAGCGTTGTTCTCCAATAACAGCAGCAATTATTCTTCATCATTATTTATACTAATTTGATGCTTCAGTGAGATTATGTATTATGCTTGTCCTTCCTAATTTTTTCTTTTTTTTTAACTGTAAGTGAGAATCAATGTAAAGGATTGATGTCAAGCTTTAGGTAGCTATTAACATGACAAGGGTTATCTAACCTTATTATGTTGATTGTAGTTTCTCTTCTGTATCTTCCAGCAAACCCCGGAATTGATTTTAAAATGCTGCTATTGACCTAAAGATTCTTAACAACAGGAGGTTTAAATGCTTTTCTTTGTTATGTTCCCTGCCTATAATACCAATTACTATTCAAAGTTTGCAGCAGAGGATTGAATTCCATTGTAGATTTCACTACAGAACCAAGGGCTAAGTGTCTCCTAGAGCCACAGCATGGGAAGAGGGGTTTCCTATCATTCAGCCCCCGCTTTCACGCCCAAAGAAATCCCCTCACCAACAGTCCTGGGAGAGAGCCTTCCAGTTTCCACTTGAATGATGTCTGGGAGCTGCTGACTCAAAAAGGAGCAAGAGAACTTGCAGTAAAGGCTCAAAGAACCTGGGTTTATGCCTTTGCTCTGCCACCAATTAATTTTGTGGCTTTATGTATAATGTTTATCATTTGAACCCTCAGTCTCTCCATCTGCTAAATCTGAATATTAGTCTACATCTCAGGAAAGTTATCTGTCTCAAACAAGAGTCAATGCTTGAAAAGAGCCAAGTTCAAATACATAATTCAAAGTTACATGTATGATTGTATGCTTGTGTGTGCATGATAAATGGAGGGGCATCTCAAGGACCCTAATCTTGTACTTCAGGGTTATAGAATGTTCTTCCCAGGTTCTCTAATAAGTCATTATATCTCTACTCTTTAGGCCTTCAAACTTATAGTACCAAATATAGGGACTATGGCCTAGAAAAGTTATTCTTCCTTCTCCTCCTCTTCCTCCTCTCTTCTTCTTTTTTCTTCTTCCTCTTCCTTTAATTTTATAATAGAAGTATTCATTTATAGTAACTAGAACTCTCTGAAAGTGGAAGAAATCCAACTAAATCTAGCTTGAATAAAATATTATTAGATAAATTATTAGAAGAATAGCACAGACACTCATAGAGCAACCACACTGCAGGAGCTAGGACCTGGGGCTCAACCAACATCATAATTTTCTCATTTTGGGATTTCTTTTTTTTTTTTTCTGAAAATTGATTCAGTTATTACTTATACTGAAGATGTACTTTCTTTATGTGTTAGAAAATGTGTGGTCCTAAGTTTTGCACCCTCTAGGCTCATTCAGCAAAGACATTTTGTCTCTGTTTAGAATTTCAGTATATGGTACTAGTTGTCTCAAAGAGGAGCAGGTACCCATCCAGCCACTGCATTGATGATGGCTGCTCCTATGGCCACCGTGACTGAGTGTGTTTTTTTGCAGGGGGATGGGGAAGGGGAGTACACACGGCTCCCGTTGACCCTGGAACAGCCAGAGTTGCATAAATGAGAAGGTTTCAACCAAAAACCAACACTTGTAGTAATTTAAAACATTCGACTTTACAATTTCTCTTATGTAGCTCATATTTGAAATGATTGTTGTTTCTTTAATCTGTAAATGTGTAATACATATGACATGTCTTCCCAGATCATCAGTAACGCAACCTTGCACCATAGTATCTCAGTTTCAGTTATTGTGGAATATGAATGACTTTTATGGGGAGTTGCTCTTGAGAAACCAAAAGTAAACTTTAGGTTTATCTTACAGCTGTCCTATAAACCATACCAAACCAGAGGTGTGTTCCAAGTTGGTTGAAAATTTATTTAGTGCTTTTTTCCTAATACAATAACTGACAGATGGCCATTTTTTCAATTTATGTAAATATATACAACTCATTTAATTATAAATTTAGTAATTAATTTTCAAATGCTGAAGAAAAAATTCTACTTTGGAAAAATGATGCAAATTTATCCTTCAGTTGAATAATATCAATTGAGCAGTCAATAATTATAACACACCATATACACTGACTCTGTCTGTGCTTTCCTTGCATTTTGCCATTAATCACCACGACAGGATCTGTGCTGTAGATTATGGTTCTACTGCAGAAGAAAGGTTAGAAAGGCTAAGGAACTTGCTCAAAGTTAGAAAGATACGTGGCAAAGCCACTTTTTCTGGTCTATGTGCATCTAGAACTCTTAATTGCCACGTAGAACAATGTCTCCTTCTGCTGCAATAATCCTAGATAAATTGCGTTAGGTCCTAAGACTCTAACTTCTAAAAAGACAGAATTCTTGTCCTCAAGGAGCTTATGATCTAGAATGGTGCTATTTAATCTAGTGGCATACTGAACAACAGAAATATTGCTAGGGCAAATTGAGATACGTGGTTATGTATAAAATGCATACTCAATTTCAAAGACTCAGTATAAAAAATGCAATATAGCTCACTAATAGTTTTTATATTGATTAAATGTCAAAATTACAGTAGTTTAGATGTATTTGTTAAATAAGATATATTACTAATATTAATTCTATTTCTTTTCTCCTTAATGTGAATATTGGAAAATTTTAAATTACAGATGTGGCTTGGGTTATCTTTGGATTTGACAGGGCTAGTCTAGGAGATAAGTAGATAGGCATTTTGATGCAGTTTGATTATAGTTTAAAAGTTATGAACACAGGGGAAGGCCTGAAGTATCATGAACATTTCCTGAGAGAAGTTAAAGCTAAAGACGAATAGTTACTAGAGATATTGAGAAAAAAGGAAAAGATATTTCAGGAAGAGAAAATAAAGTGTTTCACTCCAAAAGTGAGAAATAGCCAAGCACACTCAGAGAACATCAAGACATTCAGTAAAGTGCAAAGAGTGGGAAGATAGAAGTGGCAAATGCCTCTAGGATTATAAAAGAATTTTCATTATAAAAAACTGAGAGCTACTTAGTATGGAGGAAATCGAATAAAACAAATTCTACACTTATCTGCATAAAGGAACTTTATCCTTCCAGTATATATTGGCCCTTTAGTCGCAGCCAACCCTAAACTCAGTAAGGAATGTTAGAACAAAACTACTAGTGGTTACATAGATTGGAATTTTTGGCTTTGTAATTCCCATCCTCTGCCTTTTATCAAAGATACTTCTTGAATCTAGTTCTCTTAAAACTATCTTCAAGTCACCCAAGAAAAATTATCTTCTTAAATTAGGCAAAAACAAAAACAAAAATGAAAACTTTAAAATTGAAACAGGTATAGATGCTAGAGTAGATATTGTATATAACTCTGAATGATTCTCTCTTGACTTCCATTTCAGTACTCTAGTTCCAAATTACTCATGGTCTGAGCACACCTATTTTTTTCCAATGAGGAGGCATGCTAATGTTCTTCTAAACTTGAGATTGGACAGCACAAGCCCCTCCCCTTTTTTTTCTTTTTTTCCAAAAGAGAATCAGAAAACATTGTGCTCCTGGAGTGGCTTCCAGGAGGATAGGACTAATTGAAGAATGTGAAAGTTTTATAAAGAGGAGTCTCAATAGAAATAGAAAGGGCAAAGGGTCAGAGAAAACAGGATCTACACGGTATGTATTATACTTTCTAAAATCTCCTAAAAGACTAAGTCATTCCCCTCTGGGTGTCCCCAAAGTACTTTGTTCTTGATTCTACCTTATTCACTCTTGTTGTATAACAATTCCTTTATAAATTTATGTTTTATCCATCACTGGACTGTGGGTTTCTTGAAATCTAGGGTCTTGCTACAGCCTCTGTATCCTCACGATTAGCAGAACCCCTGGAACATCCTAAGCAGTCCACAGGTGTTTATATGAGCACAAGAAAACATGAATGAATGAATGAAATCAGTCAATCAACTAGTATTTTAAAATCTTATCTCTCTCAACTTTCTAAGTGTCCTTGGGCAAGTAACTTAATTTTTCTGGGCCTTTTTTTGTTTTCTCACATATTATATGGCCTCAAAATTTCCTTCTAGGCTCAATATTCTGTGGTCCCATGCATCAGAATATAAATGTGGAATATAACCATGTGGAATATAAACTGTCAAGAGTCTCTCTCCTCTCTTCTATAGCTGGATTATTACAACAACAACAACAACAACAAAAGCTAAAACAATAGTAGTAGCAGCAATATACCTGTATGTCAAACTTAAAATATATTTAATAATAAAAATGTACCAGGTATTTTTTTCTCATATTTTTTTCAGAAGTCCATTCTTTATGAACAAAGAAATAGCTCATTCCCTTTGTTTTCAGTTTGCAAAAATATGTTTTATATATACATCCTTGAAGATATTTAGATATTTAAAAAATATACAGACAATGGAACCATGAAGTCACTAAAAAATGATCAACTTTTTTTATCAACTTTTATTTCAGAGATTCTCAAGGATTTTCACAAACTATGTAGGTGTATAGGCCATCTCTCTTCGTGTTTCAAACAATGCCTGGAACAGGAACACTCAATGCAAACTTTCTGATAATATGTGAAATAAAACAGGTTCACTTGAAATTACAGAGGGAGATTTCCCTAGACTGCATGCTTTCTAAATTAGTGTATATTTGTGGAGTCCCTGAATGAGAGTATATTCTATTTTCATTTATCCTTCCCCAAAGTTCCTACGGATAACTCTAACTAGCATTTATTCAAAATCAATTTCAGAAGAAATACGTTACTTACTATAAGACACAGCCTTGTGAAAAATATCTTAAGTCTCTCTTTTTTATATTGGCTGCTTCCATATTCAAAGCTGAAGTTATTTTATAAACTGCAATTAACTGGAAATGGTGATATAGTGGTTTAATACCTTTTATGAAATTGCCATACTTCTGACATATCACATATTTTCATACTCTGAAAAACTCTAGCATAATAAATTACTCTGGGAAGCATACTGCACCTATTTTTTTGCACAGTGGAAGTTCATATCAAATATATTTATTTATTCTCTGTACATTGACTGATTAGAATGCATGTAGATGCTGTGAAACAAAGATGAATATCAGAGCTTTCACCCTCAAGATTTCACAGTCTCATCTTTTTACACACACACACAGACATATGTAGACACACAGACATATGTAAACATACACAGATATACACATATATGTGCATAAATACAGGCATACACAGAATATTAAAATATAGATTTCAGGAAAATTGATAGAAATTGGTAGAAGGATAGGACACTTCATTAGTTGGAGTCCTTAGAGAAGCAGGGCATCAAGACAGCCTTAGGCATGTAAAAAATTTATTAGAGGAGATCAAGAGAAGACTGGGATATGCCTTCAGATCACGATGCACCTATGGAAGGAAAGGGAAAGAAGGAAACTTGGGGTAGGGAGTATCTCAGACTGCATCATAATTCCAGAAAAGTTCAGCCAGGGCAATGGTGAATGACCAAAGTCGTTCATTGGAGGAGTACTGTTTCCCACCAGAATGGGCCTGCCTTAGTTTCCCCAATGTGCTCTGCCATTGGCTGGGAACAACCCGCACAGAGCATGACCTCAACAGGAATACACTGGGGAATCCAAAGTGGCAGGAGCTGGGGCCATCAGTTCATCAAGCTCCTCAGACCAGGAGATGGGAGTGGCTTATTTTCATGCTGCCCCAGGTACTGAATCCATTATAGGAGATCAGGAATGTCTGCCTAAAAGAGATGTGGTATCTGATCTAAGACTTAAGAGTCAGGTAAAGATATGGTCAGATGAAGGCTGATGGGGCAAGGTATGCCAGCGAAAAAATATAGTTTGAATTAAATCATAGAGAAGGGCAAGAGCTGGTTATGGAGTCAATTATTAGCAGTTTGATATTGGTGAAGCACCAAATGTAAATAAAGCAGAAAGTGGTGAAAGATAAGGCTGGTGAGGTTAGGCAGAGGCCAAATAACAATGGATTTATATGGCACTGTAATTATCCAGTGGGTAATGGGGAGCCATTGAAAGGATTTAATCAAGGGATGTCATAATTATATATGAATTTTACTAAATCACTGTGGTAGCTGCTGATAAGAATAGACAAGAATAGAGAAATCTAGGTCCATTTGGAAACTGCTTTAGTAAGATGAGGGCCTGCATTAGAACAATTGCCATAGGAATAAAGAAAAGGAAAGGCTACATGACGTATTTAGGATGTAAAGTAAGATGTGATTGTGGGATATGAAAGAATTAGAAGTATTCAAGGATGACCTTCAGTGGTCTGCCTTAGTTGTCTGGGTGCGGGAAACCTCAAACAGAAATAAAGAAGGGATATCAGTGGGTTTATACAATGTGAGAAGATCTGTTGACTGAATACAGAACTTTTGGGAGCACCAATTTTCTTAGGTGGAGAGAAAGAAAGAGGTCACAGAGATTAAAAAACACACCATTAGAAAGACAAGAGGGGGCTTCAGACAAAGTATTAATATAATCACAGGATGGATAGAAACATCAGGATTCAAGAAGAAGTTCATTAACAACCTGATGTAGGGGTGATGTGTTAGAACTGTTGCTACTCACTGAAACAGGATTCCTACTTTTCACCTCTCACAAAAATCAACTCAAATGATTCTTAAAATAATGGTTATTTCAAAGGTTCTAGTACCTACTTCCTGGAAATATCCAGTGAGCTGGACCTAAACATAGATTTGTCTGCCAAAACCATTTTAGGCTCTGAATTAACAAAACAAATGATTCTTAAAATAATGCTGAACTGTGCAGACTGAAACAGGATCCCTACTTCTCTCTGCAAGACTGAAACAGGATCCACACTTTTCACCTCTCACAACAATCCCCACTTCTCACCTCTCACAAAACTCAACTCAAACAAAGGATTCTTAATTAATGGTTATTTCAAAGGTTCTCGTCCCTGCTTCTTGGCAGTACGCAGTCAGCTGGGCCTAAACATAGATCTTCTATGATCATTTTCAGCTCTGAGCTGATGAAACAAATGATTCCTGAAACAATGGTGAAAAGTGCTACAGTTCTTAAAATAATGGTGAAATAATGGGGAACACGATGTTGTAATAATTATTAAGACTGAAACAGGATTCACACTTTTCACCTCTCACAAAAATCCACACTTCTCACCTCTCACAAAAATCAACTCAAACAAATGATTCTTAAAATATTGTCTAATTTTTAGAATTTTGTAAGCCAGTTGTTAAGGGAAACCATGATTAATAATTAAATGATATAAAGTTTTGATAAAATAAATCATTTTAAAAACAGAAGTAATAAATACTCAAAATTCATCACTTCTTCATTATTTTACTACATTTATTACTATCTGTAATCTTGAGGTTATTTACATCTCTTGGTCTGAATGGTGGAAATACTATGTAATAGTGGGTATATCTCTTTCCAATTGCATGCTTAATAACATATTGGTAGCTTGAAATCAATCTCGATGGGAGTATTTACAGCATGGGAATTGGTAAATGCTTTTTCCTTGGAGAGTCATCTATTAATGGGTTTCTGGATATGGATAACCTGGGAAGCACAATATCGATATAGATGTATAAAGCAAAATTAGTTCATTAGATACAATAGATACAATCAATGCCTTAGGACATTAACACCTTGACTTTCATATGAGTTGTATTTAACTCAAGCCCAGGGCCTTGTGAAGCAAAACCCTGTAGTTGGTTCATAAAAATCTTCCTTATTGGCCGGGCGCGGTGGCTCACGCCTGTAATCCTAGCACTCTGGGAGGCTGAGGTGGGCCGATTGTTTGAGCTCAGGAGTTCGAAACCAGCCTGAGCAAGAGCAAGACTCCGTCTCTACTAAAAATACAAAGAAATTAATCGGACAACTAAAAAAATACATAGAAAAAATTAGCCGGGCATGGTGGCGCATGTCTGTAATCCCAGCTACTCGGGAGGCTGAGGCAGAAGGATCGCTTGAGCACAGGAGTTTGAGGTTGCTGTGAGCTAGGCTGATGCTACGGCACTCTAGCCCAGGCAACACAGTGAGACTCTGTCTCAAAAAAAAAAAAAAAAAAAAAGTCTTCCTTGTGGATGTTCTTACTGTTACAATTAATCTTTACAACTTAATTCTATAAACATGGATTGTGTTGCATATAACTCATGCACAGAAAACAATAAAAATAACAAATTAGAAAGGATTGTTTTGTTTTAAGAAAACACCATGGTCCCAGGGATAATTTTTTCTAGTGGGGTAGTCAATGTGTTAAGCTTTATTCTCTCAGAAATGGATTTAGTCCAGCTATAAGAGACTTATGTTTTATTTTTAGGCTCAAGGAAGTAAATCAATAGGAAAGGAGAAGATAAAACTATCCTAGAGCTGAGGATACCTGAAATATTATGGTTCTCTCATGGTTAAGGGTTCAAGAGCAGGCCCAGGTGAATGGTCTATCCTTGAGTAGAAGAAGAATCACTTTCTCTCCAGGCTGAAAAAGATATCAGATAGTATGGATCTAGAGAGCGTGGTAGGAGTGAGGGGTTACCAGAAAATTGTGGTAAATGGAATGTGAGGTCCTCGGGTATCCCTTTTGAAGTAGGGGGCTCAATCATTTTCTGGGACTACGTTAAACTGGATTAAAATGGTATCAGGTGTTGGTAAGCACAAGGAAAATGACCAGTGGGTGTTGCAAAGGGCCCAGCTGAGACTATCGACCTTAAGTGTCCATTACTGCCAGTCTGAACACCTGGACCCAACTGCTGAGGTGGGTATGGAGAAAGCAGCATGCTCCATGACTGTGGTTTCATGAATGAAAAGCAGCAGGATGACAGCGACAGAAGAGTGTTGAAGATACTGAAGGGAAAGGAGTTTAAATGATCACTCACAGGACCCAGACCAGGGAGGGGATGAAGGAAGGCCAGGAGGAGATTAAAAATCCATCAGAAGGGAGATGGTATTTGACCAAAGATTTGCCAAGAGGCCCTGGAGGCCCTGGATGACCAGGGACATTTCCTGGTGTGCAGACTCCCAGGGAGGACTTCGTTGTCCAGAGCAGTCAGAGCTCTAGTTAGGATAAAGGCTGCTCCTTTTTATGTAGGGGGCCTTTTAGGACCCTGTTTCAGAATGGATTAAAATATAGACTGAAGTAGCTCTGGTGAGAGGAAGAGGAGGGAAGGCTCTCTTGAGATAGATCATCATGAAGCTGGATTTCTAAGAGATCAAATACTGGCTCAAGAATTGCAGGAAGAACTTAGGGATGATGGATAAATGGTCTTTGTACGCTAAACCTTGCAGTGACATATGACGTGGCCCGACTTCAGACCGAGGAATGAACACAGAGACATAAAGACGCAGACACATGGCTGCAGCCCGTACAAAAAGACACAGACACCACAAGACAGTATGAGGCTGCAGCGAAAAGCTTTCGCTGAAGCTGTTTATTTATAATACAGGTTGTTTGGCAACTGTCCCACTGCAAGTTCTTTGTTCCCACACTGTCCCGACTCAACACGTCCCAGTTCCTTGTTGTTTCGTCTCCAGCAAACAGATGTTTGCGTCTCAATTCCCTAGCCCCTCCTGTTTGCAGAGAGAGGACGCTCTGGACTTGCATGCAAGGTCACAGACATATTCTTGAGAGAAATAACAAGGAAACTTTCCCAGACAAAGGTGTTCTCTACAGACATATGACCAAAAGCAATAATCTTTAACCTGTAGATATGCTGTTTAAATGCCAAATTGCAAAATCAACTAAGTGAAAATATAGACATACATATACAGATACACAGTTTTTCCCCATAACATGGTGACTCAGCATCATTTCAGAATCTTGGACTATAGTGGTCTTCTATGAGTTACTTTGACTCAGATGCACATTCCTCCTGGACCTGGAATGGGTCCTGGAATTGGAGGAAACAACATCATCAACTCTTTTGAAGCTGGTTGCTCCTTTACTCTGAAACCCAGCAGGTAGCATAGAGAATTCAGATCTGTATACCAGGCCTGATTCATGAATTAGAGTTTAAGTAACTCTTTTTTCTTCTCTAGGACTGTTTCCCTTCTGAAGATAAGAGATTGGGCTGGTGTGACTGTTTTAGGCAGGAATCCCATGCGTAGACCCAATAGGAGGCGGCATAGCTGGACCTCATATCTTAAACCTCTGCATGTGTGTGTGTGTGTTTATCTGGGGCCATGTTGTCTCTCTTCTCTGCCACTTCTTGTCTCTGCTTAATTTGTACCTTTTCCCTGCGAACTGGTTTTCTCCACTTAGTTATCAGTCCTAGAAAATGTCTACCACCTCTGCATCTGCCCTGGCCTTATGGCACCAGTTCCCACAATCTTTTATTTACATTTTTGTATTTCGATTCTAGTATTGAGGATGAAAAGAATCTAATTGACTTAGCTTGGATCAGGTGCCTACAAATCTGTGGAATGGTGGCCAGAACTCACTGATGCAAACTTACCATGAATGGAACAAAGAAAGGAGGCCCTTCCCAAGAAGGAGGCATGGTCTGGGCGTGCTTCTTAAACATCTCATAAAATGCCTTTAAGGCTATTTCATTTTCTGAATATATGAGTTTCTTTGCCTCTTCAAGCCTCTCAATAGTTTTAGCTAAGTTTCCACTATACTTGTAAGTACTTCTTAATGTGTTATTTCATAAAGCTATTCACTGTTTTCTTTCCCTGTCATAAGCTCCTGTCTCACTAGCATGTGTATTTCCATGTTGATGTCCTGTGTTTAGTGCAGGCTTAGCCTGGCACAGAGTTTGTGTAATAGGAATGTTGATTACTGCTTTCATGAGTCCCTCCTTCCCATGCAGGTTTCTAGAGACCCCTGGGACCCAACATAGACTTTCCCTGCCACAAACACCTTGATTTCAAAATACTTGGTTGGGTAACTATATTCACTACAACCACAACTACAAACCCATATCAATTGTATGTGAAGACTGAATACATGTCAAGAGATAGCCAGAGGAAGCCACAGAAAAAAAGCACATGAGAGAGTTAGAGACTTTGACTTCTATTCCAACGTTTACCTCTAATCATATAGCACTTCTTTCTGTACCTTTCTCTTTTATCCCATTAGACTGGCCCCACACCAAAAAATGTACATGGAGCTATTATAAAAAGAATTAGAGGGTGATCTGAAAGTGCAGAAGGAGAAGGGCCCATAAACCAGCTTGAGGTGTACAGGGGTAAGGAAAAGTAACCCAGAGGAAGGAGCCAGAAATCTCTATTTATCATACCTTATAAAATGAGCCCTTGCCCCTGAAGCTGGAGATAGAACAATCACAGAAACTCAATATTATTTTAGACATGTTTTCCCTGTGCCCGATTTTATAGCACATGGAGTCACCCCCTCCCCATCTTCCCACCTCCTCTGCCCCCACTAGAATTCCCTCACCGCCTGCTGGCTGCTTACATCAAATCCTGCTAGATGAAGTGGGGCAATCTCCCAATTACTCGGACTCCCCATGGGCAACTGCAGTGCAAGTTCAAACTTGCTTCTTGCTCTTTCCTTGATAAATTCTGACAGCGTGTCTGTTCTGTCCTCCCTTCGATAGCCATCTAATATTGATGGGTGGACCAGGTGTGCTTCCTGTGGTGCAAATAAACTGATGGTCTGAACTCCAAGTCCCTTTCAAGAGCATAATTCCACTATTATCTGGCTGGAAATGTAGAGCTGTCTCTCTTACATCATATATGAAATGTTCTGGTGTGAGGGTGCTATACATGTGCTGGTTCTTGAAAGACCCCCTGGCAAACTAGCTGGAGGCAAAAATGGTACCAAAATCTTCCTTGAAGACCTCTGCAATGCATCTGCTGAAACAGGATTAGAAATGCTTCCTCTAGTGGGTGTCAGCCAGGACAAGGATTGCTGTCCAAGGCACTGCACGAAAGTATGTGAGGCACTTTGGGGTGTCTTGATGAGAAAAAGGGATTGCTACTGGCATTTGGTGCCTAGGAAAGCCAGGAATGTATAGCATAGTTTCTCACAGTGAAGAATCGCACTGGAGAAAATGCCAGTATGGCCTTTGATCAGGCCTGGTCTCCTGGGGCATGCACAGCAATGCCCAAGACTCCCTTTCTTCCACCCCAAATCACTTTTCCTCACCAATCATGCTGACTAGGTCTCTAAGCCCACCGTGAATCTATGGTGTAAATCAGTGCTCTTCAAACCATTTGGTTTGCATAGCCTATTGAAGAATGATGAAAAATAGCTATACAACCCCTCATACATTTTTTAGTTGACATCTACAATTTTTCATCTTAAGTGTAAATAGTTGCAGGGGATGTAATTTACAGCACATTGTAAAAACTAACATTTAAATGTAAAACCATTACATCACTCTTCTAAGTATATTAGATGGAGTCTAAATACAAGGGTGATTTTAATACTCACTGTCATCCATTTTAAAAATACATGAACAAGCTCTTCTTTAACAATAAGGATCCTTACTTGTTACTCTTTGTCTTTGAACTTGTATTTCCAATTTGCTTCCTACGCAGAATTTTATCCTAATGTAATTTATTTGTTATGCCTGAAAGTCTTTTATTGATCAATCTATCAAACTTCCCTGAAACAAAAATACATATGTAAATTAGATTTTTTACATTCCTGGAGCATAAAACTCTAGGTGTTAATTTTTTTTCTAAATTGAGTTATTGTTACAGTCATTATTCATATGTTAATTAAAACTATATACATATATTTTTAACTTTAGTAAATATTAAAGATTAAAGTAAAATTTTATTGTAAATGCATCTCAGATAATTTTTTTTTACTTCATGTATCCATGGATGACTATTACTTAGAATTAAACAAGATTCAATATCTATTTTTATTTTTCTATTTGTTGTCTAAATGTAAGCACTGAGAAAACATTCACATATATAAGTGAATGAGAATGGACAGATTTTTTTGATAGACACTTTTCTCATTTTTTATTTTCTTCTGAATAATATCCCAAAGATCATAGTGTGATCTTTCATCAAAAATTATTTGTAATGATTCATCAGTTGACAGTTTTATTAGGTCCTTCTTCAGTGTCTTTGAAAGCAAAGAATGGGCAACGCCATTGCCAAAGGATTTATTACCCAGACTCTAGCCCTTCAATTTTGCAACTCTTCACCAATCTTTTCAGTTGTCCTCTGTTTGGAGCCCGGGAAAGTCTTCCTGCTGGAGCAATACACCCTAGGGAAGCGAGGGTGGGTAAGAGGTCCCCATTTTTTATGTGTAAAATATATATTTTCTCAAGAAAAGATAGAAAAAGAGTACTTATTCCATGAGAACAAGAGGATGGCACCTCTATTTACATGAATGAAGCACATTGCCAAGCCCAGTTCTCACAATGCGCTGCTCGTTGCAGACTATCTTTAAAGGAAGTGGTTATCTCAAAGGGATAAGTCAAAAGACGCAAGTTCCTTTGACTATGCCAATATTTGCAGAGATGAGACATTCCTCTCCCTCATGGTTTTTACAATGAAAGATATAACCAATAACCCCAATATTGGGAGTTGATGATGGAGGTTGTGTGGAAAACTCCCTCAGTCTGGCTACTGACATCACAGAGAGCTTTTTCCAAAATTAAGAGATATTAATATTATTATACTGAGGAACTAGCCAAATTAGGGTTCATAACTTTGAACCCCTATAGGAAGGAACTCTGTGCTTTCAGAAAGCTGCTATGTTGCCTGCACTTTCTTCCCAGAGAATTTTGTTGTTGTCAAGGTAACTTGAGGTCAAGGTAATTATTAAATTTATCTTTGTTTCCCAACTCTTAGCACATAGAAGGAGGTAGTAGACAATACATATTTATTGCATTAAATCAAATTAAGTGTAAATCATCTAATGGTTATTTAATATGCAAGGGTTTAAAACATACATATCTCAGGAATAGTAACAAGTATGTATTAATTTATTTAAACAAAATATTTGGTCTTAAATATGCCTTAGATCCTAGCTCTGGACTGTGCTAAGCTGTGTTAGGATTTAGGCACACGATGATAAATGAGACCACTTCCTTACCCTGAGGATTTTATTTTAGTGAGAGAGACAGAGAAATATACAACTACCCGAGTCCAATACCTAGCAGCAGAGAAACACATGAAGCATGTGTTAAATAGTAGTATAATTTTTGGATTTAAGAGCTGTAATCTAGTATTATTATATTCCAAACAGCTAATGAATGATCAGCACAAAGCATGTGCACAATGAATGTTGGATGAACAGGGCTATGATTTTTTTCCCCTTCTTTTCAAAACGTCAATCATAGTTCTCTCTTATCAAAGGGTTCCAGAAAAAAGAACAGAGGGAAGTAGGGAGAGAAGGAAATTAGAATATTCTTTGATCACTTTATCTAACTATCCAGCAAACCCCTTCCTTTTGGTGTTTTCCATTGCAAAGTTTAACTAAAACTCATCCTAGCAACATGTCAAATATCTTCCACCAATATTATCCTTTGCAATCCTTTTTGGTTCTAATACATTTCTTGGAAAATTGAAAAAAGGTCTGTTTCAGGAGAACATTTTAGTAGAAACTCTACTTGTGAGGAGCTTAAACCAATCATCACTGTACCCAGCCTACTGTCTGGGAGATGTTCAGGCATTGGGGAGATTTTACTTTGTTATTTTAGGAACTCTGCACATAAGTGATTTGCATGCAACTTCATGTTTGCCTAGAAGACCACGTCCAGATATAGCAAACAAGGGAAATATAATATTTCGCTAAATTTCTCATTAAACACCAGGGGTTTTGTTTCCTACCATTATTAATTACCCTGATATTTGTGAGCAAACAAGAGTTTTGTCTCTCTTACTTAATTGAAATTTTATTATAACCAAACAGAAGTATTAGAAATGACCATATATGTATGCACATACACAGCTACAGGCTTTTATTAATAAGTCATTTATTTGTTTAAGAAAGAGTGATTGAATTATTTCTAGGCAGAATGCACCATGCTGAGGAAAGGAAGCCTAGACTAGCTCCAGTTTAAGTCCTACTATATTTTGTGCTCTTTGTATTCATACACTATTCTGTTACATCCTCAGAGTTATTAGTGGGGTTTAATTATTATCTCCATTTTAAAAGTGAGGAATCACTCAGAGAGGTTAAATAACTTACCCAAGGTTACATAGTAAGTGGTAGAGCTAGAATTTAAACTGTAAAGTTGATTTAAATCAACTGTGAAACACAATTTTTAGCATAGGACCTGGCTACCTACAAACAGTATGCAAAGCTAAGTAATGTTCCTTGTCCACTCGTAGCTTCCTGTTAGTCTAAATCAGTGGTTCTAAACCTGGGGCAATTGTGTCCTCCCAGTGGGCATTTGGCATTGTTACAACTGGATATTGCTACTGGCATCTAGTGAGTAGAGGCCAGCAATGCTGCTAAATCTCTTACAGCACACAAGACGGGCCCTCACGACAAAGAATGGTCCAAAATGTCAGTAGTGTCAAGGGAGAAACCCCGGTATAAATGAGGATAGAGAATATCATATTAGCTAAAGTTCTTCTCTTTGCTAGCAATAAAAACTGCCAATCACTACTTCAAAAAAGTTTTTAAAGTAATTTATTAGAAAGTATTGAAGTATGTTACATCATTAAAAGAAGAGTTAAACAATCCAAGACTCAGGAGTGGATAGCTGTTCAGCAGTCTCAATAACAGGAATTCCTGGACTTCCCCCTCTAGAACGCTGTTATAAACATGTTTCACTCAGCTTCTAGAGCATTATTTCTCCCTCTAGGAAAAGAAGAAGTCAGATTAACTCAGTTTGGGTCAGGTGACTATGCCTGGGTACCCTGGTAGAGTAAGACCAGAATATCATTTGCACTGGAGACCATTGCTAGAAATGGCAGCCCCCCAAGATGCGTCCACTACCAATCTGTATTTGTTTTTTCCTGACATGAGTCAATAAGCAATAGGTCACTCGAGTGTCTTCTTTAGCTTCTGTTAACCAACGACCACGAGATCTGCAGAGGAAAAAGGGAGAATTTTATCTTCTATAAAAAAAACACTCTGCAGAGTGGGGAGGCCCAGCCTTTAGTACAAGTGAAAATCTGTTTTCTGAAGAACAAAGGGAGGGTCTGGCTTAAATAGGAAGGGTTCTAGCCCAGGTTCTCAATCAGGTCTGTTTATACAAATGAAGGATTCAAATTTGTTCAGTTCTGATTGGTCAGAATGGTTGAGCTCTGATTGGGTGGTTTCCAAACCCCAAACCAGAAGTCTCTGTCAGGTGTTCCTTTCTAATGGCGTGTGTGTATGTGTGAGGGAGGGTAGGGGAGAGATTGCAGCTGTAGTTTATCTTAGCACTGACAGTAGGAACTAGTTTGGCTTGATTGTAGAAAGGGAGGTCCTGTGACACTTTGCCAACATCTTTTTGAGAACACAGAGTATGTGACCTCTCCTTCACCGAGGCATGGCCACCTCATTCTGTCTTAACTTTGAGCACCTCAGTGAGTCATGGGGAGTCCATTTTGTCTGTCCGCTGGGGGCATACTTTAATACTTCTCAGTGTCAAAGATAAAATATGTAACTGTTGTTATTTTTTAAACCCTAGTATTGTTTTAGCTTCCAACTAGATGATCACTCAAGGCTGTAGAGAAGTTGGGACTTGAGTAGATCTTTAGATATGAAGCCATAATTTAGCTGCTTATGAGCATAAATATATTTGACATAGCTCTTTAGAAAATTAGGCCTTTGCTCATGGCCCTCGGCTTGTCTGCAAAGCCATAAATCTAATTCTCTCATGCCAGTCCTTAAGGTGCTACCATTTTAATTCAGGTTTATATTCAGCAAATATGTACAGAGCATCCATTATGTTTCTAATCACTATGTTAAATTATTCTTATCTATTATTTCACAATGATCCATTCAGGAGAGTGAGAAGTAACTTGCCCAGTTTCACATAGGTATTGAGTAAAGAAGCCAAGACTTGAACACAGATTTGCTGATTACACGCTCCCACCACCTTTCTGCCCCTTCAATTTTCAGTCATGTGACTTAAAGGTTGTTCTCCTGACGTCTTCAGGGCTTCCTTGCCCTCTGGTAGGGTTTGGCCAGTGAGAGACAACAAGAGGAAACAGGATGGTAAAGGGAGAGAGAGATTGAAGTATTTCTGTCCCCTTCCTCCTGATTTTCAGTAACGGCTTCTCCCACTATGACTACGGATGCTGCTGGGTAAAACCTCTTCCCTGGCTCTGGCTCTCAAAGGTCCGAGGGACTGACCTCCCTCCCTTCGACTTTTCAGACCTAATTGTGGGAAAATTTTCTTATTGTTACTTGTCCCTCTCCAGGTGACTCAACATTTTTAATTCTTCTCTTTTACCTTAAATATTTTTATGAAAATTGTCTCTTCATTAAATTTTCTTGCCTTAAACCTTTCTGAGTGGAATTCTAGCTGCTGCATTCTGGTTCTTTTTCTGATATATTCTGGTCCCTCCACAGCTGTAGGCAAGCTGTTCCCCTGCACTGACCGCCTCCCACTGGTCCTCTGAATGGGACCCCCACTCAAGTATCTCATTTCAAGTTCTCAGTGCCTTAGGCTGGGACTACAGCTTGGGAAATATGACTGACTGTTGTTAAGTTCTAGAATACCAATTCTTGAATTTTATCTGAGTATTTTAGAAATATTAGTGATGACTTAAAGTATATATTTTCATAAACTTATAATTGTGTTTATGTTGGCTGCTAGGAAACTCAGCAAAATTAATTATCAATTACAGTAATTCTATTTATTTTTAGAGGATTTTTATTACTTTCTATTTATTTTTATTACCATTTTAGCATGTACTGCGTGTATGTGTGTGTGTGCATATATATATATATATATATACACACACATTTCATGTGCTTTATAAGGAAAGGTAACTTATATGTTATTTATAAGAGAAAGCTTGGTGCAAAGGGAAAATACTGGAATTGGATTAGGTACTCGGTGTCAAGATGAAATTGTAGAGCTTCTTTAAAGTTAAGTTTTCTCTCCTGTGAAATGGGATTAATTTCTGAATTAAGCTAATTTGGGCAAAATTACTAAAATTTGAAATGGAATCACAAGTGTATCTTTTTAAATTTTTTTATTACATTTTGAATGATGTCAATAAGAGTGACATTGTTGATAATATTCTTACTTCTATTTAGTTAGTGGACAAGGTATGTTTTTGGAGATAAAGGTTAAAACCTTGCACTACTTGTTGGGCTGAAGGCTTCCCAAACGAAGCAAGGTAGAGGGGGTACCCAGGAACATCCACTGGGCAAGAGGGTGGAAGTAGAATGCTATGGTACCAGTATAGTCCCATACAGTGTAGGTGCCACATACATGTGTATTGAATTAACAAATGACTAGATGAAAGATAGGCATTAGGAATTCTTCAAAAAAAGAGTGAAAGTCCTCTGCATTGACATCTGTGGAAGTGTGTGTTAATTACTACCATAATGCTCAGTTATTTTTATGCAGCCAGAACTCAGAATTCATGACCATTGATAGACTCTGGGATGGAAGGATCTAATGGTGCCTCCTGGATGGCTGGGTTGTGGGTAAGGAAGGGAAAGTGGTAGGAATAAAGCCCAGCCGTTAGCTTGGGATTCAAGTCCAGCATTCCTTCTGTACTTGTGGAGATTGGCAAGAATAATGGACATTAGCCAGAGCATCAAAATGTATACCCAGACAGGGGCGTGTATGTGTGTGTGTGTGTGTTCATTTATAAAGAACCACTTCTTACTGGTTTTTCCACTTACCAACCTATAACCTTTGGAAGTGATAAATCTTTCTAAGTGGCAGCTCTTGTTTTTGATTTGATTTCTAATCTGAAAACAGAAATAATGATGATATTTAAAGAATTCTTGTGAGGAATGCACATGAAAATCCCTGCAATGTATTTAGAAATCTAAAAGTTGCTGTACTTGTGGTTGTTCTTCATAATAAGAATACAGTTTTCCAGGCCAGAGTTGTATGAGATTTAAGTCTGACCTAACACTAATCCCTAGAGTTACCCCCGACTTAATGACTCCTAAAAAATGAACGAAGGGACAGAGTAGTTTGACAAGGACTGAGATAGCCATGAGTCAGTCAAGCCAGCTGGAACCTGAAGGAATGGCCACAAGATGGAGACTGACACTGAGGACGTTAGACAACATCCTAAATGATGAGAAGAGCCACACCCATAGTCACCAGAAGAAGCTATTGATGTTGTGTGAGTTTTCCACAGACATAACTGCTTCACAAAGAAGAGTGAGGAGCCAGGGCAGGGAGTTTTCCTGTGGAAGGAAAAGCAAGCAGATATTTCCTTGGTGTCTATTGAGAAAAGGTAATTTAAAACATTTTGTACCTTAAAATAGACATGGCTACATTGTAGAATCTAGTGCCAATTTTTGAATAAACATCTAACAATACTATAACTATAAAGACATTTTTAATTTGGAGTTTGCCTCTTGAGGCTGTGGCTACGGAACCTCAAGTATAGACATCTCTGCCCCTTCAACATGGGATCCTTTCGAGGAAATGTTGCAGAAGCTGTGGTTCAAGAGCATAGGTTCTCTTGAATTTGGAATCAAGTACATTTACAAAGTGGATTATCTTGAACACATCCCTTAATCGCTACAAACCTGTCTGTTCAATGGGAGTGACAATGTCAACACAAGAATTGTGAGATTAAAGAATATAACTTTGGAAAGTCCCATGTGTCCGCTCCACAGTAGGTGCCACCGTAACGTCGGTTCTTCCCCTCTCCTTCCCACTTCTTTGTACTTTGTTATAAAACCAAGTGGAAACCAGTGATACTCGCCCTGTGTTTCTTTCTCAGCAGCAAATCCTTGGTTCCACTGCACTGTGTTCCACAGCTCAGTAGGCGAGCAGTGGAAGCAACAAAAAATTATGAAATGCAATCTGTCTCTTTAATAAAAATAGGAAAATTACGAACATAAACTTCATTCATAAAATACAGAAATAATTAGTTCACTGTAGTCCTCACAATATCCTGCTTCTCAAGTGCCTTAAACCAGGATGTTCCACTGAAACTCATGACATTTATTGATCTAATTTATAATTTTTTGTTGTTTACCAGAACCATAGATTATCAAGACTAGACAATATTAGCCCAGGAAGTCAGGATTCATTTAAAAGAAATACAAATTCCATTTATTCTCCACACATTATAGTTAAGCACCCAGTTTCCTTTCAAGTTCAAATCAAGGTACTACAAGATATTTACAGGTTGAAATTAATAAATGTGTGAAGTAAATAGGTGGAGTGAATACTACCTTGTTAGTTCAAAAAGAGAATTCTAATTAGAGCTCAAAAGAAGTGAATTGAGTGAGGGTAGCTAAGTGAGTGTGCTGCTTCATCTAGCAGGTAATCAAGTCAAGGAGCTCGTTAATCCCCACGATGTTGGCAGTTAAAAAAATACAAAAAAGGAGAGACAGAGCAATATGCTGGAAAGAATCAGGCACACCAGGGTTTCAATCCCACCTCCACCATGTAACTTGAGTGTGCAATTCACAGTTTCCTCGTTTATGAAGATGGGCATAATAATGCTCACTTACAGGGTTGTTAATACAGAATGACAGATATGAGACAGAGTGACACACTGTGCAAAATACCAGGCACAGTGCTTACACGTGGAATGTGTTCCATAAAGGCTGCTTTCTTTTTTTTCTTTATGTGTTGTAATAAGGGAAAATATATTGTCATTTTCCAACTTCTTTAAGCTATGAGATTCTCCTCTTCCCCCATTTTTTTCCATATGAGATCCCATGCAGTAGCTTATTACATAAAGACTTTTTAACTGCTTGACAAAATCTTATATATGTTTTTGTATATATACACACACATTCACAAATATGTTTTTAAAGATTACTGAATGATGAGTGAGAATGAGGAAGCTGAAAATATTAGCAATGTAAATGAAAAATGAGAAAACTTTTTGAGATGGGGAAATGCAATGTAGCTTGCTACAGCAGCAGGGCTGGCTCAGGCCGCTCTGGGAGCAGAGTGGTGGGGCGCAGTCAGGTGGAGAACTGCTGGGCCGGGCTTGCGGGGGAGTGGGGAGTGCAAACTCTACACTCTCACTCAGGAGGCACATAACTGCTCTGGGCCTTAGCTAATCACCTGAGAACTAGGTATACTGATATTTCCATTTTCCTATGCTATTATGTAATAATTCATTAACTATCAAAGTCCCGTATTTGTAGCATGTAAAAGTCTTTCTCAAACTGCTTCTCCTACCTTTCTGTTCCTAGGCTAGTGAGATTTCTAAATAGGATCTTTCATTAAGGAGCTAATATAACATGCCAGTACCCAGTCCTTAATAAAATCATTGTCAAAGAAATTGTATGTGCATGATTCCCTTAGTATTTTATATGATGATCTATCTTTATCAGGAATGTCAGAATTCAATCTTTTAATATCTTATCAGACTATGAAATACATTATACTATTTTCACTCCTAGAAATAGTCAACATTTAGATTTGGGGACCATCTGCTGCCCTGTCACATGTCACCAAGGGTGAGGCTGACAAGAGTGATGAACTGATAAGGTTTAAGGGAAAGATCAGAGCACTTTGATCTCTCTCTCTCTCTCTCTCATATCTTGATATCTCTTTCACTCTGACTTCATTTTCTGTCCTTTAAGACTAGTTTTGTAGAGTAAAAGAGAAATGTGTTGATGTAGAATGTCACAGAGCCAGACTTTTTTTAAAAATAAATTTTATATAACACATTCCCACCCCCTTAATAAAATGAGTATTGTATAAAGGGAAAAATGTTGGTAAAAAAAATACTAAAAACTAAGACTTAAAAACTGGGGCTTTAAGAAAATAAATTTACCGAGGAAAGGAAATGGTATAAACCTACTTAACATTCTAATGAAGATGATCTGGTCTTGAATTTTGGCCCGTCTGAAGCTGAAGACGAGTGGAATCAAGGCAGAGACCTGGCTAATATTTATTAGCATCCCATATATGTAGCACCAAAGTTCCATTTGGATTGCAAATTAAATGTTCTAAATAGTTCTGATGGTTCTCTAAACTGTATCAGTGTCTTGAACTATCTGCCTTTTCATTTTCCAAGTGGTTTACAGCAAAACTTTCTTTACATGATTAAAGAAGAAAGTCTTCCTAGGACAAAAAATAAAAATTAAAAAAAGCCAAGGTTGATGGTATAATTATAATCATAATAATAATAATAGCACTGCTTATTTTAAAAATGGCAGAGCTCTTCAAGAAGCAGCATGATGAATTCTGGCCCTTTGAGTCGTACAGATCTGGGTTTGAAATCCATCTCTAACACTTACTAGCTATGTGACCTTGGACAAGTTATTCAATGTTAGCTTCCTTTTACATAAAACAGGAATAAAAATTGTACTACTTTATTGTGTTATTTTAATAATTCAAAATGATTATATATATATTTCTGAACACTGGACAAAACAACTATTAGCATTGTTTGCCTTATTTTTACATTTTATAAAAACATAAATTAGAGAGGAGGTAACTTAGGCACTGAGATCTTGATTTATAAAATTAATAGGAAGTAAAATCAGGATGTGAATTCCATATTTTTTACTCAATCGCATTATCATTATTTATATCTCATCACAAATTGATGCACTATAATGCAGCTTCTCCAGCAACCTACACTTTGTCAATTATCACTTTTAATGACTCTTATAGTAGAAGGGCAGATTTGACTGCAGTTCTTGGGAACTCTTCATACAGTAAATGCTAGCCATTGTGTTATAACTTGGATCCAAAAATTTAATCACATAAAATATAGGATTGTACTGTCATGAAGTTATTGGGATGGCCAGAGTTAGCCAGTTGCTAAGAATATGAGTGAATGGGCAGTTGACATGGCCTGGAATTTTCTTTGTAGGGTACATTACTGTAAGGTTTCACTGTACAGTTAATCACTTTGGATAGAAAATAAAAGATGATGTGGTATAACCCTAAGGGTAATGATGATAGTAACTATGGCAAGGACAATGCTGCCATAAACTCTGATGAAAAGCAGTTTACCATGTGGCCTCATCCCTGAGGCATACATAGGAAGGCTACATTTCCCAGCTCCCCTTGCATATGCCTATATGACATCTGGCAGATGGGACATGGGTGGGATCAACTTCTAGAAGGTCTTAGAAAAACCCCATGAAAGTCTTCAGATCTCTTTCTACTTTCTCCAGTGGTCTTGCAATGGCATAGTGAGGATATGGATGCAACGAAGGTCCCTGAGTCACCACTCAGGGAACTGCTGTAAAGAAGAGACTGAACACACACCAAATGTACTGTGACTGAGAAACAACCATGTCTTGGGTGAAGCCAGTGAGATTTCTGAGTCAGTTTGTTTCCACAGCCTCGCCTAGCTTATCCTGGCTAATACAGTGACTAGCATTGAGCACTGACTTTGTATCAGACATTATATTGAGCACTCTATATATCTAATTTAATCTTTAAAACAGAAATATAAAATAGGCACGGAAATTTTTCAGCTGAGAAAAATGAAACTTAGAGCAGTTAGGTAATGTACCTGGGATCAAAAAAGCTGGAAATGGCTGAACTTGGATTTGAATTCATATCTGTGCCTCCAGAGCCTGCAGCTTGATAAATAGGTGATCTTTCCACGTATTTGATAAATAAACCATTGCTTTGTGAGTAGGAAATCTCGGTAGGCCAGTCTGCTAATCTGCTGATCATGAGCCCGTGGGCTGTGAGGTGCCTCTGAGGAGGAAGAGGAGGGTCGCAGGGCAGAGCATGGTGGTAGACTGCGCAGAGGCTGCCACGGTGGGAGTCCTGACGTGTGCAGCAGGCTGTTTTCAGGGAAAATGCTGTCTCCAGTGACGTTGCAGAAAACAATACTATTTGATCAATTTTATAAAACATTTCTGGGGGTGGGGAGAATCTCCTGCAGTAGGTAATTAAAGGAAGTAAGTATTGAGTTTGTGAATCAGAACCCAGAGTGTTTTCTTTCATATTTTCAATTAATGTGGAAGTTTATGTTTATTAAGCAGGAATTAGAGAAAATATTCCTTCCTTTATCATCACTGTGCCACGTTTCAGGAAGCTACTGCCAGTCTAATGGCAATGATTCCTTGTGGCTGTGTGAGTCACCTGGAGATATTTTTTTTTTTTTTCCCAAACTAGGATAACCAATGAAACACAAAGTATAAAATATGGGTTTGGGTCGCTAGAACTATTTTTTGTTGGTTTAGTTTTAGGCAAATGATTTTTTTTTGTTATGTGTGTTAGAGGGGAGGTGTCGTATAGAGTATAGACCACACATTTATTTTAAAAAGCTATATATATGTGTATGTGTGTATGTATGAGTTGTATGTAAATATACACATATAATTACACACATATTCTTATGTGAATACATGAATGTTTTTGTGTGCGTGTGTAGTAACTAATATAACTTTGAAAATACATTACCTCTGATGTGAAGAAAGAATTCAAAAAGCTTTCAGGAACAGATTTTTCTTACAAACTGCTAACACAAGATGCATAGCTTAGCACACTGTGAAAAGTTTTAAGAAGAATTTATGGCATCAGATGCTGAGTGAATAATCTTACGAATTTCACAATAAGTAGTTCTTTGAGCATTTAATAATTACTATCAGCTTGATACATGATTAGAACAAGATTTTAAAAATATAAACACTCAAATATATGGGTTATCTTTTCTTATAATACTAAATTTTAATAATTCCCATTCGATTTTGTTAAAAATGAACAAACATATACCGAATGCCTTCAGTGTGCCTGAGCATTCTGCCATTAGGGAAATTCAAAAGTGAATTATATAAGCACTCCTGCCCAAAAGGAATTTACAAGCTAGAGGGAAGACTAACTACCATTGCTATTCAATCTCCTTCTGTTTTCTCTCCTGTTTTTGTGGAAAAATGTTAGTTTCCCACCATGGTGCCTTGTGTGATGTCTTGCACCTTGTGTTCCAGCAATTTACTATCACTGACCTCTCCCTGTCAGGCCTCCAAAGAATGGGGATTCAAGTGTGTTTAGCTTATAACACCTCAGAAGAAAGATGTTAATTCACTTTCTTAAGGTTGCTAATTAGATATGGGATATTCTACTTTATCCTTCTATTGCAAAGGAGAACTGGCTCACTGCCTATTTTAAGCAGTTGTCTGTTCAGTCATTGTTGCTGCATCTTTTATCTTCAAGATCTGAAAAGTAAAGTTTGAAGAAAGCATCAATGTGTATGAATTTGTGTTTCAGGGTTAGGCTTTGAGTCAGCAGACCTGGTTGATTTGGCTGGTATCTTCCTGGCTCTGGACAGTGTGCAGACGACTGATACCTGCTCTCTCCTCTGGGGTTTAATCACAAGTATGCTGCCAGATTAAAGTGAATAATATATTAAAAAAAACATAAACAATAGCTATTAACATTCTTAATATCATTTATTATTTCTATATCACAGAAACTAATTCCTTTTGCTCTCAGAAATACTTAAATCTTATCTTAATGTTTTCTGAACTATTTAAAAGTATATACCAGATTTGAATTCCGTATTGATGGATTCAGGGTATAGTTTGCTTCATAGGTGAAAAGGGAAACCACTTAAATTATAAACGTGCTATTTTGTAGGATATTATAACTAACAACTCATTTCAAATCTTGAAGTATTTCTTCTCATAAAATTTACTTTTAATTAATGTTTTACAGATTACATATATAATACATTCGTTGATTCATACTTCTGCCATTTGATGGCCCTTTAAAAATAATTTATTTTTTTTGGTTTATTTATGATTTTTTTCCCTTTAATGTTTTTAAAAACAGACACATTTGTAAAAGGAGATGTATAGGATGTGTTTACACTAAGTTAGAACATCTCAAAGTGTGGTCTACAGATGCCTGAGGTTCCCTGTGACCGTCTCAGGGGGTTTATGGTATCAAAACTATTTTCATAATACTACTAAGAAATCATTTGCCTTTTAAACTGTGTTGACTTTTGTACTGATGGCACAAAATCAATGGTGGGTAAAATTGCTGCCCTTTAGCCTTAATCAGGGCAATGGCACCAATTTGTATGAGTGTCATTGAATTCTTCAGCACCACTTTCATTTTTTATTTAAAAAGTCAATTTCACTTCAAAATATCCTGGATAAAGTAATAAAAATTATCAATTTTATTAAATCTTGAACACAGAGGAAATATGTTTTTATTTCTACATGATGAAAATGGGTATTCACATAAAACAGTTCTGTTACATATAGAAATACAACGGTTGGCTTAGTAAGGAAAGCCGTGGTATGATTACTTGAGTTGTGAGCTGAACTGGCCACTTTTTCAAGGGATGTTATTTTTACTTGAAAGAATAATTGACAAAATTATGGTGATTTGGACTTAGTTATTTGGTAGACATTTTCTTGAAAATGAAGGAAGTGAACCTGTCATTTCAAGGAAAACAACTGATGGTATTTGTTGCCAATGACAAAGTTTAAGCTTCCAAGTGAAAATTAGAATTTTGGGAAACTCGTACCCACTACTATAAGCTTGACAGCCTCCCAATACTAAAAGATTTTTCTGTTGAGATCAGTGGTGATACTAGCAAACACAACAATTTTGTGATATTATATGAAGAAATCTGTCAACATGTGGAAGATCTGAACAACTCAATGAATCAATATTTTTCTAAATGCCTAATGCATAAAATAAAATCATGCATGGGTAAAAGATTCATCAAAGTGCAAAATAGACCAATGGATTTTAATGTAACACAAACAAATTCATTGACATGCTTTCAGATTCCACACTGCAAATACCGTTTAAGAAGCTGCACTTGTTAAGATTTGCTGCAGTACCAATTATCTGAAAAAGCTATTAAAATATTCCTCAATTTCCCAACTACATATATTTGTGAGGCTATATTTTCTTCATATATTTCAATGAAAACAGCATATCAACACAGACTGAATGCAGAAGCAGGTATGAGAATTCAGTTGTCTTCTATTGAGCCAAGCATTGAATATACATATAATACACATATTTTATATTTATATATGTATATACACACATATATATAAGAGAAAATGTTAAAGGCCACTCAGTATTTTTGGTTTGTTTTGGAAAACATATTCATCATACAATTATGTTATTTATTTTTATATAATAGGTTTATTATTATTTTAAAATGTATTAACAAATTATTTAAAATTTTCAGTTTTAATTTCTAACATAGCAAATATAAAAAATTATAATCCACGTGAACCATGGCTTTTTTGAGACCTCAATAAGTTTTAAGAGTGTAAAAGCATCCTAATACCACAAAGTCTGAGAACTGTTGATTTAGAGAACTTGGGAAAAAATGCAGACAAGGGATGAAGCTCATATACACCACAGCTCCACTGAGTGACCTGGTTGAGTTAGTATGTCTCAGTGTCCTTATCAATAAAATGGATATAACTACACTAAATAGCCATTAGATTGTTTTGCCACTTAAAAGACTTATTGGCATATAATAAATGTTAGCTATTATTAGTATGAATGAGGCTATAAATAGCAAAAACATAGACCCAGATTAATTACGGTGAAGTTTATTGCTGATAGTGTCTGTTTAAATGATTCCAACCACGATGACAGTTGCCTCCAGCACTGGACACATTAAAAGTACTTCCTGTATATTTTCCATAATCTTTTCAATCCTTTCATTTCCAAAGTCTACTCAGTCTCAAGACATAACTTTTTACTGGAGCCTTTACCTTAAGAGCTGACAGTGAATCTCTTTTCCCTGATCGATGGTTTCTACTTAATAATCTTGTATTTCTGCCTACTAATCCAGAGGTAAGCAGTGTCCTGGCTCCTTATGGGAAAGCACTATGCATCCCATATTGTTTGTATTCCAACACTTCTTACCACAGTGTAGGTACTCATTCAAAGTCTTTGAATTTGATTGAGGTTGCCGATGATATGAATTATTTCAGTAGAGCTATAACTGGTTAAAAACAATCCTGATAAGAACTACAGAGATAAATAAAAGGGGAGATTTGCACTCTTCCCTCATTCCCTCCATCCCATCTTCGCATTCAACAACCTGCCAGTCCATCTCAGAAGTATTCCCAGCATTAATATGGAAAACTTCATTTACTTAATTCTAAGATGTCAGCAACTATGTAATGCACCATCAATTTAACTACAGCTTAGAAGAGAGGAATAGGGAAAAACACTGAACATAAAGTAAACACGATTCTTATAAAATGGAGCCATAGTGGTATACATTTATCTGCACAATTACAAAAGCTACCCTTCTTTAGCACAACCGTGAAAGTTTTAGTCTAAACCTTCTTTGCATTGAGACTAAAGTCTTATGCATGAATTACTTTTAGCCACCAATTAGTGTGCATAATATCACAGTGACAACATTCTGCTTTCCATAATCTTTGTCATGAAGACTGCTTTGCCATATTTTAGGCTGATATAATAATTCTGAGACAAATTAAAAATAAAATCTGGGTTTTTCCACATTTGGCTGAACTTGACATTTTGAAATTTTCTGTAACTGGATTACATATTATGGGAAGTGAAATAGCTCCGTTTGCAAGTCAGCCAATGGCTTTTGACAGATAGATGTAATGTTCCTGAGTGGTAGTCCTTCATGATGCATAAATTGGTCACACTAACCTCTCCTAGGGCTGAAAATACCATTATCTAGTCCCAGAAATTTGACAATTTCTGTGGACTCTAATTGCAATGCCTGCTGTATGATAGACAGCCTTTGTCATACACAATAACTTTTCATTTCAATGGAATGTTGCAGTACTGTATAATCTTTTTGAAGACATTTTAAATGACAATTAGGGCTCCAAATTTAAGTCAAACTTTAATTTTGCGTAATGTTAACAATCAAAGTAACCCAACTCAGGTAACAGTAGTATGAACATAGATATGAGCACAGGTACGTGCACAGACAAAGACAAGTTATGTTGCCACGCGCTCCTCTGCCTCATGGATGTATTTTTTCTTTTTACGAAAATTATAAAGCATATTCCAATATCAAATAACTTAAAATGTAAAAATATGTTTCTTTAAATCAAGGAAACATGTGTATATATATGATATCTATCTGCTGTGTGTAAGTGTATATATACATATATCTTTATACAAACATACAAACATAGCATATACATATGTACAGTATACCTATACTATATATATACACACACACAGCATATATATAGCCTATATAGTCTATATAGCTTATATTATACTCTATTTAGTATATATGTGAACAATGGTTAGATGAGTTTGTTTGGGGTTGTATATAATTATTATCACTGCAGACTGTGAGTATGGAATGATTTTCTATAAAGCAACACAATCATAATAAAATCATTCCGAATGAGTAGGAATAATTGAGCTTTCTAAAAACATATATATGTTGCTTTTCTGACAAAACCTCTGATAGACTGTTTTGAGAATAAATATCCCTTAAGCACATGGCCTACAGTTAGGAGAAATCAAAGAAGGTTAAAGTATCTTGAAGGGTAAAGTATGACAAGTTTTCAGTTTTGTAGTCAGACTGCACAGAGGTGAGGGGTCTAGGAAATGGAAGGAAAAGTGAGATTTAGATGGAAAGAACAAAGCAAGGTAATGAGAAGTTGGAGTGCAAGGAGAAACTGGTACGAATTTCCCAAGGGCAGGTGTGCACAAAGGGCTTCACAAACAGGAACATCTAGTATGCAATTTTAAATTGTATGTTACGATGCATTATAACCCTCATAATTCCCTGTTGTTAACCCCTCCTCATTTGTGAGCAAGGCTTTTAGATAATTGACAAAAGTGATTGTGTTCCTTGTTCGAGTCAATAAAAACACTGAGTAAAGAGATACAAATACCATCTGGAAGGCAGAGTCAAAAGAGTTGGGGATTTCAACAGAAGTGTAAATATAAAGTAAGAAGTGACTAGAAAAACATGAGCATCCTGAAAAGCATGGAGCCAGTGGAGTGGGGAACTTTGCATTTTGCACTGAACTGGAGATGGAGCTTTAAGGAATTTTAATGTTTTTCCAACAGATATATAGCATACACGCAGTCAAGTGCACATTTCTAAAATATTCAGTTTGATGAGTTTTTACATATGTATATATTCATACAACCATCACCCAGATGAAAGCATCAAACACTTACAGCAGCTAGAAGGCTCTCTCTTGCCATTTCTCATTCAGTGACCTGTAAAAGGTAACCACTATCTTCTATCACTAAGGATAAGCTTTTTAAGGAATTTGACTTATTTTTTAAGTAATTTTATTTTAAATGCAATGGAACAAGCTGAACCCATCAAGATAAAGGATTTGAGGGCATCTATGTTGTTGTCATTTGTGACATATTAATAATACAATATATATGTACGGAGCATCTACTATTGGGTCATTATTTTCTCAAGCACTTTAGCTAACAAGCTATAGGCAGGTAGGAGGTAGATAGATAAATAGAGATAGAGTTATAGTTCAGTAAATTAAGGCACAAATATGTTTTATGAGAGGCCCAAAGTAACACAACTGGTAAATGATGGAGCCAAGATTCAAATTTAGATAATTCAATTTGAGCCATAGAACTTAACCAATAACGTCTCCCATAAATTGTCTGGTCCAATTGTTAGAGTTTTCAGATTTTAATTACTGACAGCATGGTTTACTAAGAATAGTCTACAGACCAGGATTTCAGCCCTGGCTCTGAAGTGCAAGGATAGAGTGGATGGTGACCAAGTAGCACCCTAGGTATCCACTGCTGGAGAAATCTGGATTTTGAATACAGGACCTTCTGATTCAGAAGCTCATGAGCTTTCTACAGAGGTTATTTGGTGAGTGGGTGTCACACAGGATAAAATTTTCTTTCACTATGATATCTCTAAAACAATCTACAAATTGGCTCACTTACCTAGATTTTTGCTCTACAAGACCTACAGTAAAATCAAAGGAAGTATTCATGTAGTAGAAAAGTATTTATGATGTTATCCTAGCTTTAGAGTCCAGAGACTTTAAAAAGGCAGGATGAAAAATCTTTGTGTACTCTGATGTCACCTTTACACACTCGAAGGCTAAATGGCATAATAATGGAGTAGACAGGACTTTTGTGTCTGAAAGTAATATTGTTATGGAAGGTTATGTTTAGGGAACTGCATAGGTCCCGTGCAGGGGTACATTGCTTCCTACCCAGGGCTCACATCCTATGGGTTATCTCAGTTTGACAGTCTGAGTGGATATTGTCACCATCTTCACCAAGCTCTTCAGGGACATGAATCTCCTTGATGCCTCTAAAGACAGCCTCTAAATTCTTTCCATTTTAACCCGTCTGGTTACTGCATGGAAACAAACACTGTTACCGACAGAATATAATCTTGGAGAAATGTCAGAGGTACCAATTTCTTACAAAGTTACCCCCAACCACCACCCTTGTTGCTTTGGCTTGGCCCCTGTTCTCACTAATAGCAAAGTCTTACAAGATAGACTTTGAGCCTTCTCTAATTTAAGATGATTCTGTCCCCAAGGAAGGTCATTCTCCCTTGCTCTAGGATTAAAATAAAATGGTAGAACAGAAATGGGTGAAAACATGAACCTAGTGACTTATTTCCTCAAAATGGGAGTTTCTACATCTGAAAACTTCTAGGCTCACTCAACAGGGGACTGTCTCCTTGGCCTTGTAGTTATTGAACAGAGCTTGATATGAGTAATCATCAGAATGGTAGATAGAGACACAAATCAGGATTCAGGTGGCTGGTGATAAAGTCTGAGCTCTGTTCTCTAAAAACTCTCATTGACTTAGTATCCCCTACGTGCCAGGTTCTAGAAGGTTACTATTTATCCTATATTATAGATAGGAAAATTGAGATACAAAAAGAGTACTTATCCAATGTCATACTGCTGGTAATACTCTTACCTAGTTTCAAACTCTCATCTGTCTAACATCAAAAGCCTGTGCTGTTTTCCTACACCATTCCATACTCCTTTTGATATACTATGTGGGTTCACTTCATTTAGGTCCTTAATTCAAAAAAATATTTATTGAGTAGCTATTATGTACTAACTGCCTTTCTAGATATTCGGTATAAAATAATAAACAAGATAGACATGAGGGTCATTGACCTCAAGTCAAGGGGGAGGATAGACATTGGCTAAATAATCACCCATGCAAGTCACTCACCAGTGACAAGAAGAGGTCCACTCAGCTATGGAAGTATGTAGCAGAGAAAAATGAGCCAGATTGGTCAGGGAAGGCTTCCTTGAAGGAATAACAGCTAGACTGATAGCTGAAGGATCAAAAGGCACTGGGGGAGAGGAACAGAAACACATTCCAAGGCAAGGGAACAGAATGTTCAAAGGCATTGTGGCAGAAGGGAGCACTGAAGTTACAAGACTCCAAAAGCCAAGTGTCGGGAAACAGAGGTTAAGGATTAACAGGGCTCAGCATAAGGTATGAGAGGGCCATGGGGTTAGTCTAGGTGAGGCTTCATAGGCCCTCACAAGAATTTCAGTCTCTACCCAAAGTGCAATGGGAAATCATTCAAATGTTTAATCATATTTAATGTGTTCCAAAAAGATCAAGGAACAGCCAGGAAAAACTTGAAGGAAAACAAAGATGAAGAACTTATATTACTAGATATGAAGACTTACTATAAAGTTAGAGTAATTAAGAGAGAATGACATTATTACAAGGATGGACAAACAAATTAATAAAACAGTCTAGAGAGCCCAGAATCAGATCTACACATTTGAAATCACTTATGACAAGAACAGCAATTCATTGCAGTGGGATAAGCACAGTGTTTTCTATAAATGTGAACGGTGTTGTATATTTTATACACACGTGGAAAAAAGAATTTCGGCCTTCTACCCCTCACCACGAGACAAACTGTACATCTAAATGTGAACAGTAAACCAGTAACAACGAAAAAAGTGGCTAGAAATAAATAATAATAATAAAAAAACACAGGAAAAAATCTTCATAACCTTGGAGTAGTCAAAATGTTTTTGAATAGAACATAAACACTGACCATGAGGAAAATGTTGATAAATCAAACTGTATTTGGATTAAGAACTTTGGCTCTTAAGATATTGAAAATGCAAGCCACAGAGTATAAGGAGTTATTTGTAATAGGTATATCTAAAAAAGGACTCATATCTAAAGCATATCAAATATTTGTATAAATCATTAAGAAAAATATAAACAATCTGATAGAAAAAGGAATAGTCGCTTTGCAAGGAATGCTTACCATTATTAGTTCATTAGAGAAAAGCAAAGAAAAACAAAACTGCAATGCCATTTTTGATTATTAGAATAGCCAGAATGAACAAGACAAATAGTACCAACTGTTGACAAAGATATAGAACAACTGAAAATGTTATACAGTGCTGGTGAGAGTGTAATTTCCTACAGCCCCTTTGTAAACTCTGTAAAAATGTGTGTGAATATTGACTAAAGCTGAACATATGCATACCTTGTGGCCCAATAATTCCACCCTGAGATAAATACCCAACAGAAATGCACACATACATCATCAAAAGACATATATGAGAATGTTCCTAGTAATATTATTTCTAATAGCCTCAAACTAGAAACTACCATGTGGTAAATTGTATTAAAGAAGCTAATTCTTTACCCCTTCCTCTGTCCACATACTTTACAATGTGACTCAGCAGTTCTGACCGACACCATGGTCAGTGTAGTTCCTCGCTTTTTGACTTTGGACTCTTTCATGTGGCATGCTTTGGCCAATGGGGTGTTAGGAGATATGATTTCATTAGAGACTTGAACAACATTGTGTGATTGGGCTTGTACTCTCATATATCTCTGCCATTGCCATGACAAGAAAATGTTCCACATAGCTCGAAGAATGAGAGACACAAGCAATATGTCACCGAGCAATCTACAGACACATGACTCAAGGCAAAATGACCCACCTGAGCCAAATATGGAGCTGACGTATTCCCCCAAGCAGCCCTGAAGTACCATTTTCATTAGTTCCGTAGAGTTAAGTCAAGTGTCCCTTTCGTCCAATTCTGTTCCTGGCTTCAGCTCAGTCTCTCTACCCTAGGCTATGAGAAGGTGCTACCACAAGACAAGAAGTATTGTATGCCTGGAAAATATGCATCAAGTCCTGTTCGAGTAGCAAGGTCACCCTCAGAAAACATCCCTGATTTTCAGGTTTCCGTAGGATCGAGTCCAGGCTTTTGTAAAGAAAAGATAACAGGTGTGGAGTCAGACAGTTATGTGGAAAAATCTCTGGAGTATCACTTATCAACTAACCTTGAGCAGATCTGATCACTGTTGTGAAGCTCAGTTTCTCATCATTTAAAATGAACACAATATTATCTAAGTTTTCGGGTGTTAGTGATCTGGTGGTCTAGGAGATCCTTGCCTTTCATCAAATAATGATTAAAATGCCTTCCACTTTCACAACCATCATCTAATTATTTCCTACAACTACCCTGAGATATAGACACTACGTTCTCCATAATTATCTTCATTTTATGCAGGAAAAAATGCAGAACAAAATATTTACACTTTATTTGTTAAGGCATTCAGGAATTGCAGGATGGTTGGAAGTCAGGAATCAGTTGGAAGATAATTTTATTAGTCCAAGTAAGAGAAAATTATGATGTAAACTAGAAAAATACAGGGAGGTGAACAGATTCAAAAGACATTTGTAATATAAAATTGGCTGAATTGGACGATTAATTGGAAATAAGGGTGGTGGGAAGTACAAGGACAGAGACTGTAGCTTGAGTACCTTTGTGTTTGGAGGAACCAATCACTGAACACCCAGGGGGAGGAGAGGTTTAGGGGGTGATAAGTTCATTTTTGAACAGGCTGAGTGGGAGGTAATTGTGGCATGTCCAGATGGAGATGTTTGAAAGGCAATTTGATAAGATCTCAATCTTAGGAGAGACATCTGGGCTAGAGTTATAGAGTTGGAAGTTATCCTTATTTAGTTGATAATTAAAGCCACTTCAGAAAATATACCATGTACTCCCCTTTAGTTGAATGTGTTTCAGTAAAGCACTTAACCCTTCTGAACACCAATGTCTTTATCTTTTAAATGAGAAAAATAACGTGACTTACCTTGCCAAAAAAATTCTGATAAGAATCCAATTACATAACAGGTGCAGAAGTAATATGTAGACTTTAAAATGCTACTTTAATGGAATAATTATTAGTTTCATTGTCATAAAGAGCTGGTTGGGGAGTACCTTTTAAGGGCCTGCTCAAGTCTCAGTATTCCACTGAGAATTCCTGGAAACTTTATAAAAATATTAGTTTGGGTGCTTGGAGCATTTTTTACAGCCAAATCAGGACAAAATAGATAAAGGCTTAAAAAATTAAGTGAATAAGTCATGTTAGCATCTAAGTAGAAACAAATATCGCAGACATACTCAGGCAGTTTATATTTATTTATTTTTGAGACAGAGTCTCCTTCTGTCCCCCAGGCTAGAGTGTTGTGGTGTTAGCCTACCTCACAGCAACTTCAAACTCCTGGGCTCAAGTGATCCTCTTGTCTTAGCCTCCAGAGTGGCTGGGACTACAGCTGCACACCCCAATGCCTGGCTAATTTTTCTAGTTTTGTTTGCCCTTGAAGGTTTTTTTTTTTTTTTCTATTTTTAGTAGAGATGGGGTCTTGCTCTTGCTCAGGCTGGTCTTGAACTCCTGACCTTTTTCTTTTATCTTTCCCAAGCTCTTACAGACAAAAAAGGCAATTTTTATTTCTAAAATGACTGTAGTTTCATGTTCATGTGATGATAAGAGAACTGAAATTGACTTTTTCTCCATCAATAACAAGACTGGTGATTAAACAGGAGAGATTCTCATTCTTGGACACCTTCCTTGTAAAATGTACTCTCAGGTAACTAAAGAAGTGGATTTGTTGTTAGGATTATTAGACAAGCCTCTTAACTAAGATATCTGCCCAAACTGAAGCTTTTCAATGTAGACTGGTTAGTTAAAGCCTTCTTTTTGACACTTATTAGAGAGAGAGATCAGTTGTAAATGAAGACTATTCCTATTTTGCCACAATAAATACATATCTTCAACATGAAAGAGGATCGTTCTGGGTTCTCTAGAACTGAGGGCATGTGTTCACTCATTTATATGTATGGTATCAGGTCATTCTAATACAACTTCAAAAGAAAAGAATGACTAAACACATACCTGTCTTACTCATCCTGTATATCTACTCCTTCAGAATATTATTCCAATAGATTCCAGACCTCACTGGAATCTTAAGATGCAGATTTTGTATCCATAACCTGGCTCCTTTTGTGCAGCTTATGTCATAATCCTTTCATATATGCAGGTAGTCACAGGGCTTGGGAAGTTAATTTCTTCCCTGAATTTAATTCAATTCTACCTATATGCACCAATTCCAGGACCTGCACTACTATTGCTGCTGCTGCTGCTGCTGTTGCTACTACTACTGCTATAACAAAAAAACCTATTATGATAAAAGTCTCAACTAACAGGATTGATAGGCATAAATGGAAAAGCAAAGGTTGCTTGGAGACCAGTGAATGGAGCTCTCTAATTGTGCAGAAGCTCTAATTGCTAGCTGCATAATCTTGACTAAAGTTATTTATTCTTTGTGAGCTCTAATTTCTTAATTTATAAAATGTCCGTGGTTACCATCACTACCATCATCATCCCATCATCATCATCATCATTGTCTCTGTTGCTGTCATTGTCATCATCATCACTGGTAAATCACAGAATTTTTACAAATTTAATGAGAGAATATGTGTACAATATAAATTTGATGCCTAAAACACAGAAGGTTGGATGGCTCCTTTTCCTTTATCGTGAAGTAAAGCCGGCCCCATTAAGACCATAGCTGAGAGCCTCAAAAATATGGCAGGAATCTTGGACAATATGCTAGGAATCTTGAGTTGTTCTTCAGGATGGGGAGAGGTATTTGAGTACTTTTGTGGTTATCATTGTTTGTTTCCCCCTCTCTTTTTTTTTTTTTTTTTGGAAAAGAAGTGAAAAAAATCAGTTTAAAAAAAAAAAGAAACAGCACATAAAACATATTTCCGTTATCTTGTGTAAGACCCAGTGATCAGATTGAAAGCTGCTTCTAGCTTCAGGCACCTTTGAAAGCAAGCTGTCTTCCCAGATCTGTCAGGAAATGTCACTAGTGCTGGTTTCATCTGTAGCCAGGACAGATCTAAGTTCCACCTGCCATGAGTTGAAATCACCTTTATTATCTGAGCTGTCCATCTGGTGAGCGTGTTGCATGTTTGTGTGCGTGTGTTTTCCCTTCCATCTCTCCTAGGCCATTTCCAATACTGAAGGTGAAGTAGGAACTGATAATGGAATGACCTTGAGGCCAAAAAAATGCAGCGTGAGTAACGTTCAATAAAATGGACTATGACAGGTATTTCATAAAAGAGGTTTGTGAACAGATGACTTTTTACAAAGAAAATAAACTAACATTGCTTTGTTGTTCAGGTGCCAAAGTGATTTGCTTTTCTATGCTCTAGCAGCTTCTGATTGACTTTTTCTTCTGTGAAAAATGAGGCAAAGGAGAAAAAAAGATTGCTCTGTGTGATTCATTCAATAAAAGGACAAACGATTAATTGTTATTTTTCTCATTTTGCTGCTTCTGTTAATGCTAATGGAGAGAACTTCAATTTGCTTAAGTTTCAAAAATAATAGCCATCATAATAAGAGTTAATATTTATTGAGCACTTATTATGTACCAGTCACATTACTATTTTGCACACATTATCTAATTCACATACTGACTCTGGGAGGAAACTGAGACAAAGGGATGTTCAACAATCAGACCAACATTAGTGGAATAAAGTTGAGACTCAAAAAATTGTGCTTTTAAATGTTACTTCTTTTTTTTAAATCCTCACTGTTCCCTGCCAGAGGTACTGTACCAGGTACTGGTAAAGAATATACAGGTGAATAAGAGAGAGATTCTAACCCTAAGAAAATAAACTGTCATAGGAAAATTACAACAAATGTGCAGGCATCAGAACGGTACAATATGGAGTGGGCAGAATGGGGACCACTGCAAACTGGAACATTTGCCAGTGTGAAGACAGTTATCAATATATAGATTAAACCAACTGGAGACAGAGGGGAATTAAAAACTAAAGTATCTCCATTTTCTGTTTTTTTTTTTCCAAGAGAAGCTAAAATACAGATTTTATGTAATCTTTTCCAACTTTAGAAGTAATTATATCAACAGATAGATATAGATGTAGATACAGATATAGCAAAGGACTATATGGGTCAAATTCTGGAGACAGATTAAGTGATTGGGCCTCTAGTAAACATGTGGAATAGAGAAAAGATTATGTACTTGAAATTTGACTAGTCTAGACTTTATTCTCACACCGCTGCTTATGGGCAAAGTCAGCGTCTCTGAGTTCCAGATTCCCCATCTGTAGAAAGTATAGAGAGTATTACCAAACCTGTTGCATTTATGTAGATGATTAAATGAGATGAAATATGTAAAGCTGCTAATACAAGTTTAGCACACAAGTTAACCTTAATTTGTTTTCTCTTTTACTGTCCACTCCAGAGGAAGATAGGCCCATAAAAACATAATATTATTTGGTTGGGAATATCTAGAATTGCTTGCAGAGAAAGTGGCATTTGAGATGGTCCTCAAAGGAGCAGTTTTATTTGAAAATGGAAGAAAAGTAATCCTTATGGAAAACAGTATGAGCAAAACCCAAATGCTAAGATTATTTAGTGAGTTTACATCTCTTATTTGAATGATACCTAGTTTGATTCAAGCTCTTGGCTAGACATTAGACTTGAAGCATATGTTGTGGCCATATTATAGAAGACCTTAAGTGCCAGAGTATAGAATATAATCATAATTAAAAATGCAATGAAGGAGTACTGATTTCTTTTTTTATATTATGGAGTCAAATGATCGAATTGACCTTAGGGATATTAATCTTGCAGTGCCATATGTAGTGGATATTAGGGAACGACAGCATTGGGAAGAACAGTCAGGAGATGACTCAATTGGTTCAGGATATGGTCAGTGAGCTACTTCTAAAGTTGGAAAAGATACATAAAATCTGTATTTTATCACATAGTATTTGGTGGAGGTTTGTTTTCTTTTTATGTGTGTACATATACACATGCTGAATTTGCTATAAAAATATATCTAGTAACCCGGTGACATTATTACCAGGCCTTTGGAGACTTTCTACATAGTCCTAACATTAAGCAATTCCTTCCAAATTCCATCAAAAAGCACATGAACCAGTGCCCCACAGGGCAGTTTAAATCCTGCCTCACTTCCCGGCTGCCCTCTGTTGATTTGGTTCAGGATATGGCCAGTGAGCTACAGCTGATGGAAATGGAGAAGGAAATGCATCTTGTCTGGTTGTTGAAGTTGCTGACTCTCTAGTCAGGGTTAAGGATTAAGAAATAGAAAAACTAAATTTGACTTCAGGCCTAGGAGGACATGGAAGTTAAGGAACTCTGGAACCCAGAAAGACTCAAATTTTTTTTTTTTTTTTTTTTTTGAGAGAGTCTCACTGTGTTGCCTGGGCTAGAGTGCCGTGGCATCAGCCTAGCTCACAGCAACCTCAAACTGCCGGGCTCAAGCAATCCTTCTGCCTCAGCCTCCCGAGTAGCTGGGACTACAGGCATGCGCCACTATGCCTGGCTAATTTTTTCTATATATATTTTTAGCTGTCCAATTAATTTCTTTCTATTTTTGGTAGAGACAGGGTCTCGCTCTTGCTCAGGCTGGTTTCGAACTCGTGAGCTCAAACAGTCCGCCTGCCTCGGCCTCCCAGAGTGCTAGGATTACAGGCGTGAGCCACCGCGCCCGGCCAAGACTCAAATTTTTATTGTATCATTTGCTGCCCATGTGACCTAGGGTAAGTTACACCATACTTTTAGTGCTAGTTTTTTCCTGAGCCAAATGAGAATAAAATATCTAGCTCCAATGTTGTTTCGAGAATTTGATGAGGTCATATGATTAACTAAGATAGACTTATCACAGTACAGTCTCTCAATAAATGTTAATTTCCAGTTTCCTGCTTTATACCCAACAGGATGCTCCTTGGAGCAGGATATAGTTTTCTTCCCCTATCACTTTTGCCTCCTCGGGGAAGCACCCAGCTGTGCTCCATTTGCCTTTTTCCAAATCAACAGAGGGCAACAGGAAACTGAGGCAAGATTTAAACTAACTCCACGTCATCAAGGAATAGAAGCCTTGCTTTTTGGAATGACTAAGTTCAATGTCCCTTTAAAAGCACCCAGGACTGTGTATATACTTAATCAATAATAAATTGATTTAAAAAATCACGTTTTCCTGGGGCTTTGGAGAATAACCACATAGAAAAGTGTACAGAAGTTCAAGAATCCAGAAATCCCCCCCAAAAATTAGATATCAGAATATTCCTATAACCTGTGTACCACTCAAGTAGAAAAGGAACCTTATGTAAAGCTTGTTCTATGACGTCTTATACTCTGGGCATAAGAATCCTGATTCTAAATTGTCCTTTGAGTAGCACCGGTTCATGTGCTTTTTTATAAAATCTGGAAGGAATTGTTTTATGTCAGGACTACATAAAAAGTCTCTAAAGGCCTGGTGATAATGTCACCAGGTGACTGGATGCATTTTATATCAAGTTCAGTATGTGTATATGTACACACATAAAAAGAAAAGAAATAGACTACCACCAAATACTATGTGATTTGTATCTTTACCCTCCCCCTCCTCACAAAGGAATTGGTGAATTTCATAGCCCAGAGTATCTAAGGGAAACGTTACTGTCTGGTGGTAGCTCAGAAGCCCTTCTTTTATTGCCCTGATTCTTAAAAGTCTCTGATCATTTACTACATCCTGCATCATCTCTAGTTGGATTTTCTTTACCAAAGATGATAAACTGATTGCAAAAGGTCTGAATTTCTCTATCTACAGTTGCTTGAGCTTTGGACTGGAGAGTCAAAATCCTTGGTGATTATATTTATAGTGCTGGCTACTCCTGTGGCTTACTTGTTCCAATTTTTTGTGTAATACTTGGAGTCAAGGAGAACCCTCCTCTAGTATGTGCTCTGCAGCGAGCCTCCTGCCTCTTGCTGGAATAGATCTGTCTCTTTGCAGTAGTCTAGTTGACAGGAAGGATGTTGGCATGAAGGAAAAAGAGGTCTATGCCAAGTGCTACCTACAAAATGCTTTCCCATTGTAAATAAGTGAATGGCTCTCGGATTAGTGGCAAGGTTAGTCAATCAGACATTCTCCCCCAAATACCCACTCAGGGATCTATTTCATGCCCACTTAGGCATGGGTTTTACTATGATTCTGTATAGACTTCAGAAACCCTATTGGCTTAAAAGAAGCAGGCAAACAAAAAGTGGTGCATTTGTGATTGCCGAGTATCTGCCATGGGACTGGCATATGGCTGCTGTCTCTCATCCATTCTCTTGCTTGCCAGTGAGGCCAGGCATGAAAAGAGCAGTCCTAGGAAAAGTTCTCATCTGATCAGACTCCCCTCTTGGAGGGCTGCTCTTCACATCTGTTCCTTTGGCCCGAGTCGTTGGCAGTGACCAAGGGATGAAAAATCTATTCATCCACATCAGGAGCCAAGAGGACAAGGAGAAAGCAGTCTTCCAAACAGAGCATACAGCCAACTGGCAGGAGGCTCTGCATATCCACTTCAGGATGCAAGTTATACCTGGCAGGTGAGCTATACCCAGGGCACTGCTAAAGCTAACATTTTTCTTTTAAAATTACGCTTAAACTTTTTTTTTTTTTTTTAGCATATGATGAGGGTACAGATGTTTAGGTTGCGTATGTTGCCTTTGCCCCCCCCCCCCAAGTCCGAGTTTCAAATTACTCTTAAACTTTTGAACAATGTTACAGAGGAGGCTACTTAAATAAAATGTTTCAGACAAACTTATGTTTGTGTTATTTATTATAAAAATAATAAAAGCTAAAATTGTTAGGTACTTGACATCTAACAACTGTGCTAAGCACTTCAATTATGGTATCCTGCTTAATCCTCACAACAATGAGGGCGTCACAACCATCATACTCATTTTTTAGATGAGAAAATAGACTTAAGAGGTTAAATGACTTGCCCATGTGTTTACTCTTAGACAATGTGTATGTTTTAAAATCTTTTCAACATTTTAGTAAATGTTGAAAGAGCTGTGGAATGATGCAGAAAGCTATGCAATAGTCAGAGAAGATGCTGGTTTGTCAGTTTTACTGATGAGGAAACTGAGGTTAAAAATATGTGAGTGAATGCCCCAGATTCCACTACTGTGACGTCTTAGAGCTGTAGTCACACCAAGTCTTCTGATTTTAAGTGTGTAGTACATCTGCTAGTACAGCTGGTGAAACTTTGAAAGCCTTTCTAAGATGAGAGGCAAAGAAGGTCCATGACCAGGCAGCAGGCATTAGAAGGGGAATGGGTTGATTTGGAGTCAATCAGACTTACCTCTATGAACCTGGGTATCTTCATCTGAATAAACAAATAAATAAAACAGGGATGAAAATACATATCTTATGAAGATCTCGTGAAGATCTCGTGCATCCAATGGATAGAACCTACTTTACATGCAAAACCCTAGCTGTAAAGAAGTATAGAAAAATGTAGATTCTGTCTTAGGTTTTAAAACTTTCCCAAGAAAAGAATTTGAGAGGGAGAATGAATGAACATCTATGAGCTGTAGGTGGGAAGGTTTATCAAAGTTCCTATCACTATTTCTGGTGTTTGATAGGTACTCACAAAATTGGAGGCTTTTCCCATGATTAATTGAAGTGAAAAAGAAAGCTGAAGAAGCCAGAAATACTATAAAAGAACTATTGTGACAAATCTTTTATTCTTTATTTTGTGCACTGATCAATAGGTGAAATGGTAGTGGGATTTTTGCCATAGATCTGTCCCTCCCAGAGCTCACATCTTTGTTGTGGAAGAATGGGATACGATTTTAATAATACCTTTCTCTCTCACTGTAAGAAACCACAAGATGGGTTCTCAGGCAGACAGACATGTTTTAACAAGTAGGGACCATTACTCAATGTATCATTTAAGATTAAGTATAGAAAATGGACACTACTCTAGATATTTTAAGCGAGAATGGATTTAATATAGGGAATCAGGCTTATAATTTGTGACATAGAAATAGAGTCTAACCTAGGTCTCTAAGAAAAACTTCCAAGAAAACAACTAGTCCATGGGGGAACAACTCTCCCCCAGTCTACCTCTGGAGTTGGACCATACCCAAGAACTTGCCAGCACTGCTTCCATTGCAGACACCAAAAGTATGGAGAAAGTAAACCCATGTATGTATACTAGGCAATGAGAGATAAGGTTCAAGAGGTGTCGGCCACCATGTTGCTATTACTTCTCCCAGCCGCACACAAAGATGAGCATGAGATGCCCCTGCAGAGAAACTTTATGTTTCCACATGTGCCTGCACAGACATACCTAAAAGATAGAGGAAAAATGCTTTCTGTCCCACTTATGCCTTCAGATTTCAGGCAAATGCATCTAATGGATAGAACCTACTTTACATGCAAAACCCTAGCTGTAAAGAAGTATAGAAAATGTAGATTCTGTCTTAGGTTTTAAAACTCTCCTAAGAAAAGAATTTGAGAGGGAGAATGAATGAACATCTACTAACTGTGGGCGAATGGTCTTTTCCTGGACCCATGACTTGCTTATGATGTTCACACGGAGGAGTCATCATATGACCTTGGGAAAGTGATTTCATATAACTAAACTTCAGGTTCTTCATTCCTAATGAGGAATTAGGATCTAGAGCTGTTATTGTGAGGATGACATGAGATTATGTATACATTCCTAAGATAGCGTTTGACGTATCACATTTTCTCGGTAAATGATAATTGTTTTTGTACAAAATGTAAAGTATATCGAGAATTTACCACAATACATTACAGATAGTAAATGCCTAGTAAAAAATTATGTGTTGAAAGTATGAATTGCATTAATTTGAGGGAAAATACTATTTTCCAGGATTTGTTCCAAATGTTTTACTTACCTTATTTAATATTCTATGAGTTAGGGCCTATTATAATTTTGCTTACGGAAAAGAACCATTCCTATGTGAAGAATACAGGAATCCAGCCATTTCCTGAAAATTGGAGACTTCTCATAGCATTTTTGAAAGACTCATATGGTAAATGAGCATGGGATTTTTGAATAAAAAACATTCAAATTGAATCTTGGGTGCTGCTGCTGTACCCACAAACTGCCCTGAGGAGAGAAGGTATCCTGCCTTTGTTAGAAGTTGTATGACAGATGGGATTCTGTGGTGCTTACCCTAATTGAGGATTCACTTTGAGCCTATCAAATAATTGAAAGAATTTAGAGAAAGTGTGCAATTGTCAAATAACAGGTAGATCTACATAACCACAAAAATCTCCAACATGTCTATTCATGGGAGCTTCCAGCAGCCAGCCCATCTACCTACACTTTGCTTAATCTGTAAATTGGGAGATTGATGAAGCCACTTACAGATTCATCGTCTAAGACCTAGAACTTTGATGGACTGAAGTCCATGAGAAACACTGAATTGGTATGCTCAATGTCAGGATTGAAGTACAGTACTTCCCCGTTATCTATGAGAGATAAGTTCCAAGACCCCCAGACCTCCAACATAGTCTGAAACCTCAGATGGTCCCAGATCCTATATATATTATGCCTTTTCAATCTGATAACCAGATGACTACTAAGTAACCAATGGGCAGGCAGTGTATACAGTGTGAACATGCTGGACAAAGAGATGATTCATGTGTCCTGGGCTGCACAGAGTGGAACAGGGCACAATTTAAAATTTATGAATTTTTATTTTCCTGTGTTTTTTATTTGTTTGTTTTTCTTTTTTTTTAGAGATAAGGTCTTACTATGTTGCCCAGGCTGGACTCCAACTCCTGGGATCATGTGATCCTCATGCCTCAGCTTTGCAAGTAGCTGGGACTATAGGTGGTGTGTGACAACTTGCCCAGCTGAATTGTTTATTTTCCATTTAATACTTTCAGACCACTGTTGACCGTGGGTAACTGAAACCGTGGATAAGGGGAGACTGCCCTAGTTGACATCTAATATATCTCTTTAACATAAGAATATGTAAATTCATATTCACACTCAGTAAATTCCAATCCATACCCAGATACCCACTTAATATATAACCCAGTCATGAATTTGTCCAATGTAGTGGAATCTCTGCTCTGTCAGCTCAACATGAACTAGGAAACAGTGTAGAGAAAGCAATAACTTTGGCATGATATGGACTTGAATTCAGTTCCTGCCTTAGGGACTTTCTTTTTTATTTTAGAATATGACCAATTTATCAGTAGATCCTTTTTTTAAAACCACTTTATTGATGTATTATTGACATACAAAAGATGTACATATTTAATATATACAGTTTGATAAGTTTGTAGATACATGTGCACCATGTAACCATCACCACAATCTATGCCCTAAACATATCCACCACCTCAGAGTTTTCTCCTGCCCTCTTTATTCGTTATTGTTATTATTTTTGTGATCAGAATACAACATAAGATCTATCCTCTTAGAAAATTTTAAGTAGACAATACAGTATTGTTAACTACAAGCATTATGCTGTATAATAGCTCTCTAGGACTTATTCATCTCATATAACTGAAACTGTACATTTGCACGAATACTTACCCATTTCCCCCCTACCCTGGACCCCTAGTAACCACCACCCTACCCTCTACTTCTATCATTTGACTATTTTAGATTCCTTATGTAAGTGGGATCATGTAGTGTCTGTCCTTCTGTGTCTGGCTTATTTCACTTTGAATAACGTCCTCCAGGTTCATTCACATTGTCATAAACGTCAGGATTTCCTTCTTTTAAGGCTGCATACTATTCCATAGTGTGTGTATACTATGTATTTTTAATCTACTCATCTGTCAATGGACATGTAGGTTGCTTCTATGTCTTGGCTCTTGTGGTAATGCTGTGATAGCCACGGGAGTGCAGATATCTCTTTGAGATCTGATTTCAATTTGTTGGATGTATATCTAGAAGTGGGATTGATAAATATTATAGTTTTGTTTTTAATTTTTTGAGGAACCTCCCTGCTATTTTCCACAGTGGCTGCACCAATTAATGTTACCACATTCAGTATTCCAAGATTCCCTTTTCTCCATATCCTAGCCAACACTGTTATATTTGATTTTTATTTTTCATAATAGCCATCCTAACAAGTGTGAAGTGATATCTTATTATGGATTCTATTTGCATTTCCCTGATGAGTAGCGATGTTGAGCATTTTTTTATATACTTATTGAATATTTGTATGTCTTCTTTGGAAAAATGTCTATTCAAATCCTTTGATCATATTTTAATCAGGTGTTTTTATTTTGTTTTGTTTTATTGCTCTTGGGTTGTGTGAGTTCCTTATATATTTTGGATATTAGCCCTTTGTTAGACATGGTTTGCAAATATTCTCTCCCATTCCATAGGTTGCTGTTTCATTTTGTAGATTGTTTCCTTTACTGTGTAGAAGCTTTTTAGTTTGTAGTAATCCCTCTTGTCTATTTTTGCTTTTGTTTCTTGTGCTTTTGGTATCATACTCAAGAAATCGTTGTCTAGGCCAATGTCAAGAAGTATTTCTCCTATGTTTTCTTCTAGCAGCTTTTTGGTTTCAGGTCTAACATTCATTGATTTTAAGTTTTTTATTCATTTTGTGTATAGTATGTGGAAAGGGTCCTATTTTATTATTTGGCATACAAATATTCAGTTTTCCCAACAGCATTTACTGAAGAAACTATCTTTTCCCACATTGTATATTCTTGGCACCGTCGTCAAAAATCAGTTGACCATACATGCATGAGTTTATTTCTGGGCTTTCTATTATATCCTATTCGGCTGTATGTCTGTGTTTATGCCGTACTGTTCTGTTTTTCTCCCAACTTTTTTGAGGTATAATTGACAAATAAAATTGGATATATTTAAACTATACAACATGATATTTTGATAGCCATATACATTGTGAAATGATCACAGTCAAGTTAGTTAACATGTACGTCACCTCACATAGTTACCATTTGTGTGTAGTGAAAACATTTAAGATCTGCTTTCTTACCAAATTTCAAGTATAAAATTACAATATTACTACCTGTAGTCACCATGCTATATATTAGATCTTTGGAATATATTCACCCTTCATAACTAAAGCTTTGTACTATTTGGCCAACATCTTCCTACTTTCTTCACCCCTCAACTACTAACATCCACCATTTTAGCTCTGCTTCTATGAGATAGACGTTTTTAGATTCCACATATAAGTAGATCATGTAGTATTTGTCTTCTGTGACTGGCTTATTTCACTTAGCATAATGTCTTCAAGGTTCATCCATGTTATCACAAATGACAGGACTTCCTTCTTTTTTAAAGCTGAATAATATTCCTTTGTGTATATATGCAAACCACATTTTCTTTATCCATTCAACCAATGGACACTGGGGTTGTTTCCATATCTTGTCTATTGTGAATAATGCTGTAATGAACATGGGAGTACAGATAGATTCCTATTCTTTTAGATATGTACCCAGAAGAGGTACACATGGTAGTTCTATTGTTAATTTTTAAAGAAATTCCATGCTGTTTTCTATAACGGCTGTACCAGTTTAGATTCCTACCGACAGTGTACAAGTGTTCTTTTTTTATCCACATCCTTATAACACTTGTTGTGTTTTGTCTTTTTGATAATAGCCATTCTAAAAGGTATAAAGTGATATCTCATTATGGTTTTGATTTATATTTCTCAGATGTTTAGTGATGTTGAAACATTTTTTCTAATACCTATTAACCATTTTATATCTTCTTTTGAGAACATCTCCTTATATTTTTGCCCATTTTTTACCGGGTTATTTTTTGTCTTATAATCAAGTTGTTTGAAATCCTTATGTATTTTAGATATTAACTCTTTATCAGATACATGGTTTGCAAATATTTCACCCCTTTTTGTAGGCTCTTTTCACTATGTGAATTGTTTCCTCTTCTGTGCAGAAGCTTTTTAGGTTAATGTGACCTCATTTGTCAATTTTTGCTTTTATTGCCTGTGATTTTCGGGTCATTTCCAAAAATCATTGACATTTGACATTTAGATTAATGTCACAAAGTTTTTCTCCATGTTTTCTTCTACTAGTTTTATAGTTTTCAGGGCTTAAGTCTTTAATCTACTTTAATGTTTGTGTACAGTGCAAGATAGAGTCCAATTTCATTGTTCTGCATGTGAATATACAGTTTTCCTAGCACCGTTTATTGAAAAGACTATCTTTCCCTCATTGTGTGTTCTTGGCACCTTTGTTAAGGATCACTTGATTGTAAATGTGTGACTTATTTCTGAGCTCTCTATTCTGTTCTATTGGTCTGTATGTTCTGTTTTTATGCCAGTGCCATGCTGTTTTGATTACTGTAACTATGTAGTATATTTTGAGTCCAGGTAATGTGATGCTTCCAGCTTTTTTCTTGCTAAAGATTACTTTGGCTCTTTGGGATCTTTTGTGGTTCCATATAAATTTTAGGATTTTTAAGATTGTGTTTACTATTTCTGTAAAAAATGTCTGTGGTATTTAAATAGGTGTTGCTTTGAATTTGTAAATTTTTTTAAGTAATATGAATAATTTAACAATATTAATTTTTCTTATCCATGAACACAGGATATCTTTCCATTTCTGTCTTCTCTAATTTTTTTCATCAATGTTTTACAACTTTCAGTGTATAGATCTTTTACCTCCTTGATTAAACTAATTCCTAAGTATTTTGTATACTATTATAAATGGGATTGATTTCTTAATTTCTTTTTTGGATACTTTGTTTTTAATGTATAGAAATACATCTGACTTTTGCACGTTGATTTTGTATCCTAAACTTTACTGGATCTAATAGCTTTTTGCTAGTGCTTTTAGGGTTTTCTATATAAAAGATATTATCTACAAACAAATATAATGTTACTTCTTCCTTTTCAATTTAGGCACCTTTTGTTTCCTTTTCTGGCCTAATAGATCTGGCTAATGGTTCTAATACTATAGTGAATAGAAGCTCTAAAAATTGACATCCTTTTCTTTTCCAGATCTTAAAGGAAAAGCTTTCGTTTTTTCACCATTGAGTATAATGTTAGTTGTGGGCTTTTCATATATGACCTTTATTGTGTTTAGCTAAGTTCCTTCTATAGATAATTTGTTGGGAATTCTTATTATAAAAGGGTATTACATTTTGACAAAATGATTTTTCTACATCTATTGAGATGTTCCGATGATTTTTATTCTTCATTCTGTTAATGTACTGTATGATATTGATAGATTTGCATATGTTGAAACATCTTTGCATCCCAGGGTATAAATCCCACTTGATTGTAGTGTATAATCCTTTTAATGTGCTGTGGAATTCTGTTTGCTAAAATTGTGTTGATAATTTTTGCATGTATGTTTGGCAGGGATATTAGCTTGTAGTTTTCTTTTTTGTGTGTTTTCTTTGTATGATTTTGATATCACAGTGCCGCCCTCATAAAAGTGAGTTTGGAAGTGTTCTCTTATTTTTAAGAAGAATTTAGGAAGAATTAGTACTAATACTGATTCTTGTTTAAGTGTTTGGTAGAATTTGCCTATGGAACCATCTGGTCTGGAGATTTACTTTGTTAGAATTTTTAAAATTACTGATTTAATATCCTTATATGTTATTCGTCTTTCAGGCTTTCTATTTCTTCTTGAGTTATTCTTGATAGATTGTAGCTTTCTGGAAATTTACCCATTTCTTCTAACTTTTCTAATTTGTTGTCATATAATTTTTAAATTTTTTTTTATTTCAACATATTACGGGGGTACAAAAAGCATAGAATAGCTTTTTCCATCCCTTCATTTTCAGCCTATGTGTGTCCTTGAATCTAAAGTGAGTCTCTTGTAGATAATACATAATTAGATTTTTTTTTATTTCAGCATATTATGGGGGTACAAATGTTTAGGTTACATATATTGCATTCGCCCTATCCAAGTCAGAGCTTCAAGCATGTCCATCCCTCAGACGGTGCTCACTGCACCCATTAGATGTGTACATGCCCATCTCCTCCTCCCCCCTTCCATCTGCCTGACACGAGATGAATGTTATTACTGTATGTGCACTTAAGTGTTGATCAATTAATTAGATATTTTTATCCATTCAGCTACTCTGTATTTTTCGATTGGGTATATTAACCCATTTACACTTACAATCATTATTGGTAGATAAGGTCTTACTATTGGCATTTTTTAAATTGTTTTCTATTATATTTTGTAGTTCTTATGTTCCTCTCCTCCTCTCTTATTATCTTTGAGATTTGATTATTTTTTGTAGTGATATACTTTTATTCTTTTCTCTTTATATTTTCTGTATCCAGTATAGATTTTGTCTGTGTGGTTATTAAGAGACTCGCATAAAACATCTTACAATTATAGAGTCTACTTTAAGTTGGTATCAACTTAATTTCAGTCACATATAAAAAATACACTTTAACTTCCTCCTTCCATGCTTTATGTTATGGATATCAGAATTTACTTTTTTTATATGTGAATCCACTAACAAATTTTTGTGGTTATTCATATTCTTAATACTTTCATCATTTAACTTTTATATTAAAGTTAAAATGATCAATGTACTGCCTTTATAGTATTATATTATTATATTATTTTGGCATTTTCTATATATTTACCTTTATCAATGAGATTTATATTTTCCTATGCTTTTTTGTTGTTACTTGGTATCCTTTCATTTCAACTTGAAGACCTCCCTTTGGCACTTCTTGTAAGGTAGATCAAGTGGTTATGAACTCCCTCAGTTTCTGTTTCCTTGGGAAAATTTTTATCTTTTCTTCATTTTTAAAAGACAGTGTGGTCAGGTATTAATATTTTGGTTTGCAATTTTTTCCCCCAACAATTTGAATATATCATCCCACTCTCTCCTAGTCTACAAGGTATTCTAGCTGAGGAGTCTGCTAATGGCCTTATTGAGGTTCTCTTTTATGTGACAAGTCATTTTTCTCTTGCTGCTTTCAAAATTCTCTCTTCAAATTTGACTTTTGACAATTTCATTATAATGTGCTTTAGTACATGCCCTTTTAGGTTCAACCTATTGTGATTCTTTGGGTTTCATGACTCTGGATATCCATTTCCCTCTCTAGATGTGGGACATTTTCAGCCATTGTTTTGTTAAGTAAATTTCCTTCCTTTTTCTCTTCATCTTCCTCTCCTTAAACTTTCATAATACATAAATTGGTTTGTTCGATGTTATCTCACAAGTCCTATAGGTTTTCTTCTGTCTTTTTCATTTTTATTTCTTTGTTATCCTCTGACTGGATAATTTCAAATGACCCGTCATTGAGTTTACTGCTTTTTCCTTCTACCTGAGACATTCCGCTGTTTAAGCTCTCTATTAAATTGTTCTGTTCAAACATTGTATTCTTCAGCTCCAAAATTTCTGTTTGGTGTTCTATTATAGTTTCTCTTTTTTGAACTTCTCATTTTGTTCATGTATTGTTTTACTGATGTCATTTATTTTTCTATCTATGCTCTCTAGTAACCTACTGATCTTCTTTAAGATAATTATTTTGAATTCTTTGTCAGGCAATTTGTAGAACTAAATTTCTGTAGGATCAGCTCTTGGAGCTTTATTTTGTTCCTTTGGTTGTGTCATATTTCCCTGATTCTTCATGATGTTTTGGACTTGCATTGGTGTCCTCACATTTGAAGAAGCAATCACCTCTTCTAGTCTTTGGAGATTACTTTTGGTAAGTAAAGCCCTTCACCAGTAAATGCAGCAGGAGATTCTGTGTGGGCCAGCTGGTAGGGTACTCAGGTGGGTCTACTGATGAGATCCAAGTCAAGGCCACTGGCAGCATCTGTAGGCTGGCTATTGAGATCTGTGTGCTTGTTATCGAAAGCTCCTGTCCCATTTCCTTTTGTTCTTAGCTACCTTTAGATGATCTAGCCATGCAGATTTCCTCAGTGTTCTGGGTGAGGTACAAAAAACACAGGTATCTCAGATAGGGCCCTGAAAGACTAGAGATGTTATATACTCACTTTACCCTCTCTTTTCCCCATTGCAGAATTTATGAGCCAAGGAATCTATCTTAGCACTATGTTGTGCCATCTTGGGAAAGGGGTGATATGGGTAAAATAAAAATGTTCGTTTTACTCTTTTCTGTTTCTTTTCTTATTTTTGCTCTCTACTGAAATTCTCTAATCTCTCCCTTGGATTCTAGAGCTCTCATAAAGTTATTCTTATTTGTGGGTGACTGGTTAAACTGGTATTTCTGTGGGGAGAAGAGGGCTTGGAATTGTTATGTTGCCATGTTGCTTGCCATTCATTCTGCTTTAGCCACTTCTTATCCCTGTGATCTAACATCTTGAATCTTTAATGCCCAATGCAAAATGGGAATACAAATCTCTTAGGCTGTTCTGAGGATTAGAGTTTTTAATGTGTATAAAATGAGTACAATGGTAATGAACGTGTAGTTAATAATATTGCTATTGTTATTTTTATCAACACAATACTGCAGTTTATTGAAATTCCCTTGCCCTGTTTCAGTTAAAATTGTATTTATTCCTTATTTAGTTAGATTCCTAGGTAAATGTCAGAAAATTCTGCTTCCAAGAGAATTTGAGTTTGTTTTTGTTTGGGAATGTTTAGTCTGGCAATGATGGGAAAGCAATGCTCAAATCAATTGGTATGTGCTATCCAGAATATAGGAGCTTCAATGAAAAGTTGAATTTGCATTCCCCAGAAATAGTATTAAACAGGATACAGCTTGGTATTTCATAATGGCAAAATATCCTACTTCAGTGATATTTTAAAATAGAGTGTGTAGTCCTATTTGAGATGTATCACCTCCTTAATTAAGTCCCTCACCTCCATCCATGGACTAGTCAAATAAGAATTAACATGTTCATCCAGCTCTCTGACATACACAAACATTTATATGGAGGGAGTATGTTCTAGTGGAAAGAAGACAAGAATTAGAATCAAGACTTAGAGTTTATCTTGGGTTCAACATGACCTTGAAAAGTTTTTGAACCTCTTTGAGCCAGTATCTTTCTCTGTGAAATGGTAATAAAATAAAACCTGGTTCATAAATTTTCTGTGAGAATTAAAAATCAGCCACTGTCTCTCAAAATTATGTGAGTTGTTGAAAGTATAGCTTCTGGGGTCAAACTGCCAGTGTTGGTTTCTAAACTCCACCATTGACCAACTGATTGACCTTGAGCAAGCTACTGAACCTCCCTGTAGTTACTCCTCATATTAAAAAATGGACAAGTTTTATGGCCCATAGGATAATAAAAGAATCATTTAGAGGATTAAATGAGATAATACACATTAGGCACTTACAGAACTTACAAAGTAAGTGGACAGTAAATATTAAGTGTTATTATGATACTTATATTTGTTAAACTATAAAGCATTTGATAAACTATGAAATGCTTTGTTAGTTTCATTATGGCCCTTTTCACATTGTGCTAAATGATGACTAGCCTCCATGGCTGTCATCCTCCCTAAGATGCAAGTTCCTTGAGGATACAGGCCATGACACATTCGTCTTTACCATGCCAGTACCCAACATGATAGCTTGCACAAAATGGAGACTCAGAAATGCTTAATAGAGGGATGAGTCATTCAGGGCTCACTTTAGGAAGAATTCAGAGGAAGTGAACTACACACTCATTGCATTTTGACATTCATTGTTGATGGTCTGTGATACATCAATCTTTGTGTCACATGCTATAAAAAGTATAAAGAATGAGTGCAACTCTATACTTGCCTTGAAAATTTCTATAGTCTAGTTGGAAACTATCAAAGAAACAGATCTTTAAAATGTGAGAAAGCTCAATGATATCTCAAGTTACTTTTCACACCTATTGTGGCCGTTTTGAAGCTAATATGTATGGCCCCAAGTGATGCTTGAATTTTTTCTTCCTTATAAAAGTAAACCAAGGCAGGGAGTCAAAACAGTCATTGCCTCTCATCTCTGTTAGCCATATATTTTCTGTATAATTTTTCATATAAAAATCAGCCTTCTTGGGATTAAATTCTCTATCTGTAAAATGATCTGTGATTTTACATCTTTAATGTTTATAAACTTTATTCTTCCAAATGAATTAACTTAAAAATCACAGAATAGTTTTAAAATGTGTTTTGCTATGATGTGTATTTAAGAAATAAATGTTAGCTCCTAATTCAGGCATTTTTTACTAAAACCCTTCAATTGTTTCACGTGGCACTCAGAATAAAACCCAAGTTTATCTTGGCCTACAAATTGCTACGTGATCTAACTCTTATTTTTCCCACTCTCCTTTCTATTCAGCTACAGTATCCTGGTTATTGTTTCCTCAAACCTCAAAAGCTCTGCCTAATTCTCTCTGCCTGGAAGGCTCTATCCCCAGATATCCACATGGCTCACATTTCCCTTCGAGATCCTTGCTCAAATGACAGACATCTTAAGATTTTCTTCCCTGACTACTTTATCTAAAATTGCTTGCCATTGTACCTTCTACATTGCTTTGTTTTTATTTATGAATCTTTTCTGTTCTGAATTTATTCATTCATGCATGCATGCATTTAACAAATCCATGTTGAGCTTCCTCTAATCTGTGTCTTGTTTGAAGAGTGGTCCTGAGGATACAATGACAAACAAATCAGACTCAGAAGCTGTCCTCAAAACTGAGTCTAGTAGGCAATATAAAAAAGGAAAAGGAATTATGGTTCAGTAATCTGAGTGCTAAAATGAGGGTGCATAAAGGAGTGCTATGGAGGCAATAGGGGAGCCACATAATCTGACTGAAGATTTGCAGAAGGCCTCCTGGACAGCGATGGCTAACCTGACACTGAGGTTGGGCACGAATTACCTAGGTGGAGAAAGATGGAAAGAAAACTGCCCAAGGCAGAAGGAAGACCAATTTAAATATTCAGAGGGAGAAAAGAGAATATTGGCACTATTGAAGAATTGAAGGATGTTCACTGTGTCTAGAATGTTGTGTTTTAAGGGGGAAATAAGTAAGGCAAAGCAAGAGGTTTCTGACAGCTTGAGATGCAGACAAAATGCAGGTCATAGACCCTATTAGGAAGTTTGACATGATTGCAGGGACAATGGAAATCATTGATGATTTTTAAGAAAGGAAGTGAATTGATAATATTTGCTTTTTTAAATTAAGATACTTTTAGTTATAGGATGTTAAATGGACTGGATGGTGTAATCCTCAATTAAAACTCTACTGTAATAGTGCTGGTGAGCAACAATGAAGACAAAGACTAGAAACATAGTAGTGAGAACAGAGAAAAGCAATAAGCCTGAGAGAGGGGGGCTCACGATGGCTATTTAGCAATGAGGCCCGAGAGAGATACAGGAATCAAACATGGCATCGACAGTGTTGGTGGAGACCACAGGAGTCATTTGCTAGGGTATAGAATGCCAGAAGACAAGTGAGTTTGGATGGAAAAATAATTATTCCTGTTTTATTACTTGTTCAAGACCTCCAAACGGAGGTGGATTAAATATATCCAGTTTCTTCTACCAGTTATAAATTATTACCTTTTTTATATTGATAATATACTTGCTTTGTATCTTGAATAAATCTTCCCCTGTGCATAGACTTGTAGCATCGATATGTTGAGTATTTGGTAATTTTCTTTTTTCCAGGGATCTCTGGTAAATAATTAGGCTATCTTGGAATGTACAACATTACAATTTAAACAGATTCACATATATTACACTAGCAGAACATTTAACCTGCTAAGCTTCAAGGATCTAATGGAAAACAAAATAAAATAGAGCTAACTGGACTTGGAGCTAGAAAAAATGAAAATAGGATACCCTTTAGTCACATATTAGCACTAAAATTAGGAGTAGTAGGATATGTACACAAAAACTGCCATGCATTGAAATAGCCTTGATAACTTACACATAGGTAATTCAAGGAGCTATCACCATTTCAAATATCTCACTCTATTTCCCAATAAGCACATTCATTCTTACCATCTTTATCATCATTATAGTTAACAATTGCTGAGAAAATGAGACAAGAACTAAGCATCATCTTAGTAAATCCTCAAAATAGTCTTACGAGTTAGGTTCTGTATCATGCCCATTTTACAGATGGGAAATCTAAGACCTGAAAAGTTTAAGTATACTGTGTAAGTTAAGTATACTATATAAAATAATAAGTAGTGACACCCAACTTTAAAACAAGGTCTGTCTATACAGTTTTGTATAAAAATTGTCATAGCCTGTGTAAATGTGATGCAGAGAAGCTGTTGTAGCTAATAATGTATAGCACTTCGCTGATTGCATAGTCTTTTCCATATATACTTAATCATTTAATTCTACCTGTGAAGCAGACATCTGTAAATTGGAAAGGAAACAGTGTCTATATCAGAGCATTGTTTTAAATAATAAATGAGCCTCTATATACAAGGCCTTAGAGTATTACATGACATAGTAAGTACCATGAGTGTGCTAGTTGATATTTATCATCATCATCATCATCATCATCATCCTTCTAAATTTTCATATGAACAAAGGAGGCAAGCAAAGAAACTTGCTCAAAATCACACAAACGATGATGATAGATTCAGGATTTGAACCTGTCCTAGCTAATCCTAGGGTTAAATTGTCTTTACACAGAGCTTCTTCATAAAGAATTTGCTTGCTAGGTGATACATAAATGCTTTATAGTCATCTCCAAATGATAAAATCCAAATTCTATTATTATGCTTTTTTGCTTTATTGATGATCACTACATTTCAGAGTTGTAAAATTGTATAAAATATATTTGGATATGTATCTGTTTTGCTGTGTACTTCAACTCCAATTAAGTGGTGTGTAACTCACCAAGTGATTTAAACACACACTTAGCACACACTCACACAGTTAGTAAAAATGTCCATTTATGAACCTGAGATGTAATTTACAGTGAAAGTTCACAGAGCTCTGAGCTTTGTGGGAAAGGGCAGGCATCTGTCTTATAATAATGGAATTCACAACACAGTATAGTACAGCTGTCATACATCTGTTAAAGGCCAAAAATTTATTATAGCAAATTAGAAATTATAGACATTCCCTTTAGATAAGTAATCCCTCAATAATATGAAACATCACTAGGAGAAAACTGTTAGATAAAGAACAATGATGGCAGATTACAGACAGTGATAGATCTTTGTGCTCGTGTAATACTGAATATTGTTTGAGGGTAATTTTATTACTTTGCTTTTTTTACTTAATAAATATTGCTTAGTGCTTGCTACATACCACACAGTATTCTATATAATGAAGACACCCAACACTCAGAGCCCTGGTCTTCATGGAGCTTACATCCTAGTGGTCACTAACCTACCTTATCACTTTACCTATTGTTGACATCCTTAAAATGGGAATAATACAATTAACCATATGGAGCCTTTGGAGAATAACTAAGAATGAGCATGTGTAAAGCCTGCATATATGCTTTTAAAGTCTTGTACAAGGGTAATATAGGTGTTTTCTTATCTGCAATAGGAAGAGAAACTTATTTTCCCAAGCTACCTCATAGGTTAATGATTGGGTTAAAATATATACATGACAACATTGCCACTAGATTCTTTATATTTGGTAGGTAACAAGTTGCAGATGTTATGATAGATACTTTAGAATGTTTCATTTAAGTCTTCCAACCTACCTATCAGTAGATGCTATCATCATTCCCATTTATTGGATGAGAAAACTACAGTTTAGAAGGTAAGTATCTGAGGTCAGTGAGAGAGCCAGACTTTGAACTCAGGGCTAATTCCATCTTTTGCTCTTGATTACTACATTACACTGACTTATGAAGAAGCAAAACCATTTTAAGATAGCGGTATTAATATAACTCACAGAAGTGACACTATAATATTTAATCTTTGTGGTAAGTGTTTTTAAAGCTGGATGTGTACAGAAGATTGAGAACAAAAATACACTGAGATAGAAGTAAAAACCCTATCTGTCTGTAAATCCCTTTGCTCTCCCTCGTTTATAATATAATTGTCCTGGATATTTTCACTACGTGCATTTAGAACCACATACAACAGTGTTATAACTTGCTTCAATCCTCAAATGTGATTTAGAAAACTCAAGAAGGAAAGCCTATTTACGTTTTTAATGATAATGTTCTTTATTTATCCTTAATGTTCAGAAGTTTTCTTTTTTTTAAGTTTACCATACTTTCTTTTTTCCAGAATATTGCAGGGGTACAAATGCTTTGGTTACATATATTGCCTTTGCACCGCCCTAGTCAGAGCTACGAGCTTGCCCAACACCCAGACATCATGCACCATGCCCATTTGGTGTGAATTTACCCATCCTCTCTCCCCACTCCCACCTGACCAATGCCCTATGAATGTTACTTCCATATGTGCACATATGTGTTGATTGATTAGTACCAATTTAATGGTGAGTACGTGTGGTGCTTGTTTTTCCATTCTTGTGATACTTCTCTTAAAAGAATGGGCTCTGGCTCCATCCAGGATAGTACAAGAGGTATTAGTTCATCATTTTTTATGGCTGAGTAGTACTCCATGGTATACATACACCACAGTTTATTAATCTACTCATGTATTGATGGGCACTTGGGTTGTTTCCATATCTTTGCAATTGTGAATTGTGCTGCTATAAACATTCTAGTGCAGATATATTTTTTTATAGAATGTCTTTTGTTCCTTTGGGTAGATGTCCAGTAATAGGATTGCTGGATCAAATGGTAGTTCTACTTGTAGCTCTTTGAGGTACCTCCATATTCCTTTCCACAGAGGTTGCACTAGTTTGCAGTCCTACTATCAGTGTCTGAGTGTTCCTATCTCCCTCTCTCTGCATCCACACCAACATTTATTGTTTTGGGACTTTTTGATAAAAGCCATTCTCACTGGAGTTAAGTGATATCTCACTGTGGTTTTGATTTGCATTTCCCTGGTGATTAGAGATGTTGAGCATTTTTTCATATGTTTGTTGGCCATTAGTCTACCTTCTTTTGAAAAGTTTCTGTTCATGTTCTTTGCCCACTTTTTAATGGGGTTGTTTGATTTTTTTCTTGTTGATTTTCCTGAGTTCTATATAGATTCTAGTTATCAGCCCTTTATTGGATGTGTAGCATGTGAATATTTTCTCCAATTGTGTAGGTTATCTGTTTGCTCTCATGATAGTTTCCTTGGCTGTGCAGAAGCTTTTTAATTTGATCAGGTCCCATTTATTTATTTTTATTGTTGCTGTGATTGCCTTTGGGGTCTTCTTTATAAATTCTTTCTTTAGGCCAATGTCTATAAGAGTTTTTCCAACATTTTCTTCTAGAATTCTTATGGTTTCATGCCTTACATTTAAGTCTGTTATCCACTGTGAGTTGAATTTTTTGAGAAGTGAGAGGTGTGGATCCTGTTTCAGTCTTCTACATGTGACAAAAGTTTTCTTTCTATTTAGAGAACCTTGACCTAGGTCTCATACCACATACAAAAATTCATTCAAAATGGATCATAGATCTAAATGTGAAAAATAAAACTGTAAAAACTTATAGGGGGAAAAAAACAGAAGAAAATTCCTGAGGTCTATGGCTAGTCAAAGTAGTTTTTAGATTTGCCAACAAAATATGACCTATAAAAGAAAAAAAATGATAAATTTGATTTCATCAAAATTAAAAAGCTTTACTCTGCAGCATATCCTGTCAAGAGGGTGAAATGACAAGCTACATAGTAGGAGAAAATATTTGCAAACCACCATCTAATACAGAAGTGGTTTTTAAAACTATTATTAAAGACTCTCAAAACTCAATAGTTAAAAATAAAATAATACAATTAGAAAATGAGCAAAATACATCATAAAGATTTCAAGAAAGAAGATACACAGATGACATAAGTACATAAGATGTTCAATATCATTAGCCATTAAGAAAATGCAAATTAAATCACAATGAGATATTACTATACACCTAGCAGAGTGACTAAAATAAAAAAAAAAATAGTGACAACACCAAATTCTGAAGAGGATGTAAAGAATTAGATCAGTCATACATTTCTGATGGGAATGGGAAGTGTACTCAGGAAAACAATTTGGCAATTTCTTTAGTGGAAAAAAAACCCTAAATACGTATCTATACTATGACCCAGCAATTTCATTCCAGGAGATTTATCCCAGAGAAATAAAAACTTACATTCACACAAAAACTTGTTCATATAGCAACATTATTCCTAATAGCCAAAATCTGGAAGCAATTTGGATGTCCCTCAATGGATAAATGGTTAAACAGACTATGGCACATCTATCCCATGAAATACAGCTCAGCAGTTAAAAGAAACAAAATACATAAGTAGGAGACATATGCAGCAACTTGCATGAACCTCTAGAGAATTATGCTGAGTGAAAATAACCAAACACACAGGTCACAAACTGTATGATTTTGTTTATATAGCATTCTTGAAATGAAAAATAATAGAAACACAGGACACATTAACATTAGTTTTTTCCAGTGCTTAAGAAGGGGCTGGCAGAAAGGATGTTGCTGTGGCTATAAGAGGGCCACTATACAAGGGATCCTTGTGGTCAAGGAAATGTTCTGTATCTTGACTGTATCAATGCTGATATTGTGGTTGTGATATGGTATTACAGCAATGAGATGCTACCACTAGGGAAAGTGGATGAAGGATACAGGGATCTCTTAGAATTGTTTCTTACAACTGAATGTGAATATACAATTATCTAAAAACAAAAGGTTGAATTTAGGAAAAATTACCCACCTAAAGTTACGATTACAAAGATTAACTATTTTTTATTTTTATTTTTATTTTATTTCAGCATATTATGGGAGTACAAATGTTTAGGTTACATATATTGCCTTTGCCCCACCCGAGTCAGAGCTTCAGATGTGTCCATCCCCCAGATGGTGAGCACTGCACCCATTAGGTGTGTATTAATTATTCTTCTAAAGTCACAGTATTAGGTGCATAGCTCTAAAAAATTGTAAGCAATTTTTATTTTCATTTAGTTTAATAAATCAATAAACGGACAAATGAAAAAACTAAGAATGTCCAGAAATATTTTCAAGATACAATGATTGTTCAAATGGGGTTTTAGCAAGATAGGGGCTTATATCATAAGAGTTGGTAAATGCTGTTAGGAGAACTGAGTCAGTTATTCACATTTGCTTCCTTCTGTTTTACACCATTCCATCAATGAAACAGTCATTTATTGAGCAGCTATTATATGTCAGGCCATCTGTTATGATGTGACATAAGAAACAGTCTTACTATGGGGGAACTTATTAATTTTTCAAGGTGTGTGTATATGTGCATGTGAGGAGGTAGGGGATATGTGTGTTTTCAGGGCTTTGGCAACATTAGTGAGCACAACAGACAAAAATCCCCACCCTAGTGGAATTTTCATCTAGTAACTATATCCACATCTTAATAGGAGAAGTATACAGGTAAAAAAAAATAAATTATAGCTTAGCAACAGATGCAGGTACAAGGGAATACCAAGGAAAGAGCTACCAACTCTAATGTTGGAAGCTGACCTGCACAGTATAGGTTCCTGAAGAAGGTGTCATCAGAGACAGACTTTGAAGGATGTGTAGGTAACCTAGAGAAGGAACATGCTTTGGGAGTAGACCAAATAGCAAGTGCAAAGTCACAGTTTGTGACAGAGTATACAAAGTCAGAGCAGGTGATCAAAGACAGAGCCAGAAGGGATACCAACAGGAGAATTAGAGGAGAGGAGAGAAAAGCAAAGTAATAAACCTAATATTGGAGGGCCTTGAAGGTCAACTAAAAGAAAGCATTTTAAATTGATTTAGAAGGCAATGCAGAGCCAATGGAGCAAGTGTGGCAGGAATTGGGCAGCCACTATCAAAAAAGCTATCAAAATGTTCGGGCATGATTTGTTCTTAATAAACCTGTAGTACTCTCAGCCTGTGATTCCACTGTCCTCGGAACGGTCATAGATTTTGTTGGTTGGTAATTTTCCATTAGCTTCCTAATTACTGATGCACTCCAAGAGACATTCTCTTAGACAGATACCTACCTGATTATGAGAGACTCCAGCTGATTTATGGTGTTTGTGAATGTCCTCTGCCTCTATTTCTGTCCCAGTGCATTAGGGACATTTTTTGAAAATCATAAGAAAAAATATTTGAAAACTTAGCATTTCCACTAGGTTCATTTCGGAAACATTTCATTTTTTCTTTTGGGTTAGGCTTTGTATTCATTTCAGGCCCCAGTGACCCGTGCTTTTGTAGATGCCTTTCAGCAAAGTTTCCTGAATGTTTGAGAACCTCACCCTGTGTGTGTGTGTGTGTGTGTGTGTGTGTGTGTGTGTGTGTGTGTGTGTGTGTGTTTAAGTTAAGTATACTGTTCCAAGGCCAGGTATGGTGGCTCACACCTGTAATCCTGGCAGTTTGGGAAGCCGAGGTGGGAGGATAGCTTGAGGCCAGAAGTTGTAGACCAGTCTGAGCAAGAGCGAGACTTAGTCTCTACTAAAAATAGAAAAGTTAGTGGGGCGTGGTGGCGTGTGCCTGTAGTCCCAGCTACTCAGGAGGCTGAGGCAGGAGAATTGCTTAAGCCCGGGAGTTTGAGGTTTCAGTGAGCTATGATGACGCCACTACACTCTAGCCTGGGTGACATGAGACCCTGTCTCAAAAAAAAAAAAATTAACTAGTTTCAAATTGTAGCCTTTTTTCATAAACCACTATAGTCCTCTGTCCATACATTATTCACGGGCAACTTTTGAGCACCAAGTGCTGGATTCTGTGTGATATGCTTGGATACCACAACAGAGAGTAAAGTCTTTATTTTCAAAAGGTCCACAATTCTGTGGAAAGAGAGACCAGAAATCTGATATGGTGTGTGCTATAATAGATATTCCTGCAACATGTTTTGTGAGCATAGACCTCGGCACTTTTCCAAGAAGGGGGGCATTAGGGAGATTGCTTTGGAGGAAGTGAAATCTCACCATTTTCCAGGTGATGAGGCAGGGAGCAGACATTCTAAGTGTTCTGGGCATGCTGCTGCAAAGGCAGAGAAGCCCAAGAGAGCTTGTTGTTTAGAAATCCACAAGAAGAAAGATATGGCTGAGATAGCTGAATTTGGGTATAAGGCGGAAATGATGAAAATAGGCTCAAGAGGGAGGTAAGGATGAAGTTCTCAAGATAATTACATTCCCCTCTAAGGAGTTTGGACTTTATCCAAAAAGACATGAGGGATGACCCTGGAAGGGAACTAGAAGATGGGGGCGTTGCGTGATAGGCAATTACTCCCACACCTCCACCCAGCCTCAGATCAACCTATATTCTATGCACAGCTCTCATCAGCAACCAAAGCTGGATCTCCCAGAAGACAAGGCCTCAGTCTCTTTATACTTCAGCACCAAGTACTTTTTTTAAACTAAACCTCAGCTTCCTTCCCAATGAGAGACTTCTGAACTCCTGCTGATTGTAGAGCCTGGGAGATTCTGAGCTGCTGATTGATTTGATTTCATTCCACTGTAGTGCATATAATTTCATGCTTCCAAGTGATAGAAATTTTCTGAAAATTCTCCAATCTCCTCAAATTACTTAGCTTTATGTATTTATTCCCAGCTTCATTGGACTCTAAATAACCCAGTTTGGGAGAAAATGCTTGGCATGTGAAGCTCTGGTCGTCAAGATTCAACAATTATTTTGATTAGCTCCCTCAGACTGTTAGAAATTGTCCCAATGGAAAGAAAAAAATTAAAGCTGGGGCATGTTATCAGATTGAAAAATACTGCTTTCTGGGGATGCCTATACATCCTTCTGCAAGGAAATGAGGGACTGATTCTTCTTAATAATAAAGAAAAATACATTTTGGGAGCAAAGTGGCAGAATGTCTCCACAGCATAGTCCGTTTGATTGATAGATAGATAGGTAGATAGATAGATAGACAGACAGACAGACTAGCTTTTTAATAAAATAATACATGTGTTAATAACATTTAAAAATAATTAAAATAAAGAATAAGAAAACACTTTACCAATTCATATTATTAATATTTTCAAGAACATCCTTTAAGAGATCTGTGTATATATAAACAACATTATAGAATTTTGTGTAAGTAGGACCACTTTTGCATGCTGGTTTTTAAATAAACTTTGTTATTTTAGAATAGTTTTGTATTTACTGAAAAAATGCAGATAATGCAGAGAGTTCCTATACACCCCACACCTAGTTTCTCTTATTATTAAAATCTTATTTTCAGTATGGTGTATTTGTTATAATTAATGAACCAATACTGATACATTATTATTAAATAAGTCCATACTTCATCCAGATTAACTTTGCCTGAGAGTGAATTTCTTTGTCTACTTAATGTCCTTTTTCTCTTCCAGAATCCCATCCAGGACACATTGCATTTACTTACCACATTTATTTAGGCTCCTCTTGGCTATGACAGTTTATCAAACTTGAGAAACCTTGACAGTTTTGAGGAATATTTTGTAGCATATACTTCAATAAGCATTTGTTTGATGTTTTCTCATGATTGGACTGAGTTATGGGTTTGGAGGAGGAAGCACAGAGGTGAATTGCTATTTTCATCACATCACTTCCAGAGTACATATTATCAATGTGACGTATCACTGTTGTTGCTACCGGATCACCCAGGTGAAATAGCATTTGTAGTTTCTCTATTATAAAGTTACTCTCCCTTCTGCCCCTTTCATATTATACTCTTTGAAAGGAAGTTGTATATGTAGCTCACGCTTCTAAGGAATGGGAAGTTTTGCTCCACTTGCTTTAGGGTAGGATATTTACGTAAATTATTGAAAGTTCTTTGACATAAGACATGCGTTTCTTCTTCCTCATTAATCTCTTATTTATTATTAGTAATAAGTATCAGTATGGGCTTATGGAAATTTATTTTACATTCTAGATTATTATCCAAAACTACACTATTTTTGTTCTGTTGCTCAGGTTGTTCCAGCTTTGGCTCTTGAGAATTCTGTCAGTTGGTTCCTGTTTCCTTTTGACTTACTCTACCTGTGTGTGTGTGTGTGTGTGTCTGTGTGTGCACAAGCGCGTGTGTGCACAGGTGATTGAGTACTTTCTTACTGTCTGGCTCCACAAGATGCTTCAGGTTCATTTTGTATATTTCCAGCCCCAGTCCTAGAATTGGTCATTTCTCCAAAGAGTCCTGGTTTCTTTTGCTGGAGAATAGTATTATAAACTATAATCTGAGCACTTGGTGTGCTTGTTGCTACTGGAGTGCCATTGCTTCTAAGCTCTTCTAGCTAACAGAGAAGGAAATATATGTGTGTATATTAACCTATGTATATACATACATATATAAATATTTTTGTATATAACTATCTGTATTGTCTATAAGTTGAACATGAGTTCATACTGATGCCTCCAACTCTGATTCATTGCCCTGTAGATCACTATAGACTCCTCCTTTTGCTTATCTGTAGCTCCCCACTCTAAAATGAGAAACCATTACCATCTGCAATGCATTTACTTAAATGTTCAATTCCAATAAACAAGTATACTTGTCTCAGAACTGTATTCATGTGAAATAACTTTATCAACTAGAAACAGTGCTTATGTACAACTTCATTTTGTTTTTTTTTGTTTTTTTTTTTTTTTTTTTTTTTTTTTGAGACAGAGTCTCACTCTGTTGCCTGGAGTAGAGTGCCATGGCGTCAGCCTAGCTCACAGCAACCTCAAACTCCTGGGCTCGAGCAATCCTACTGCCTCAGCCTCCTGAGTAGCTGGGACTACAGACATGCACCACCATGCCCGGCTAATTTTTTCTATGTAGATTTTTAGTTGTCCAAATAATTTCTTTCTATTTTTAGTAGAGACGGGGTCTCATTCTTGCTCAGGCTGATCTCAAACTCCTGACCTTGAGCGATCCACCCACCTCGGCCTCCCTGAGTGCTGGGATCACAGGCATGAGCCACCGTGCCCGGCCCATTTTTTTTTTATAATCTATTATTTCTTAAACAAAAACAAGTATGCTGAAGATGTCCTTTCAAGTCAATAAGTAAGTCAATAAATAGAGGCCTATAAAATTATTCTAATATATATGTACAGGCTATGTTGGGGTAGATTGTGTTATATCTTATAGGTCATTGTTAAACTTTTGACATTTTTTCCTAAATAAGTTGATGCGATGGTTAATTTTAGGTATCAACTTGACTGGATTAAGGAATACCTAGAGGACTAGTTAAGCATTGTTTTGGATGTGTCTGTATTTCTTCTGGTGTTTCCAGAAGAAATTGCATGTGGGTCTGAATGGACTAAGTGGGGAAGATCTGCCCTCAGTATGGGTGGGCACCATTCCATTGGCTTGGGACCCGGATAGGACAAGAACAAAGTAAAGGCAAATTGTGATACACACTTCTCCTCCTGCTTTTGGACATGAGGACCTCAGAGACTTTGGTCTTGGGACTCCAGGAATTATACCAGCAACCTTTACTCCCAGGTTCTCAGGCCTTTGGCCAGGGAGTGAAACTTTCACCATCGGCTTCCCTGGTTCTGAGGCTTTCAGGCTTGGACTAAGCCATCCTGTTGGCATCCCAGGGTCTCCAGCTTTCAGACAGTCTTTTATAGCACTTCTCACCTCCATAACTCTATGATCCAATAGATGATCCCTAATCCCTAATAAATCCCCTTCTATATATCTATCTATGTATCCCCCCCCATTTCCTATTGGTTTTGTCTCTCTGGAGAACTCTGACTAATACAAGTAAAATGACATTGTGAGAATGGGGCTCTACTAAAATGTTTAAGATCAATCTAGTTGTTATATTTAGAATAAACTTAACGAAGCCAAAGGAAGAAGCCAGAAGATGAGTAGGGGTCTACTGCCTCCAGCCAAGGGATGATGACAAGTTAGGCCTGGGTGGTAACAGTAAATTATTGAGAAGTGCCCATATTTTAAAGATTAAGCCAAAGAATTTGTTGATGGATTGACTGTGTGTACTAGAGAAATAGAAAAATCAAGGAGAACTTTGACCTTAGCTACTGGAAAGATAAGGATGACGGTTGCTGACATGCGGAAGCCTGCAGGAGAGGCAGGGCATTTTGTTTTGTTGTGATGGGGAGTGGTAATGATCTAGATGTAAGTTCGGGGCATGTTAATAGTAAGATACTATTTTCAACATTCGAGAAGAGATAACTGTTAACCAGTTGATGGCCATCAGGTAGAAGAGGTGAGGCCACAGTATTCAAACAATTTACTTTATTTACATTGACTGAGAATACACCAGTAAGCCAGTCAACAGGTCATCAGAGCCAGAATGTTCTCCACATTGCAGGGTCAATAATTCAGTTCCACCTTTTTCATCATAATATCATTTTCCCTTTGTGTAAAATCCATCCCAGTTTCTTTCCAGACTGTCTCTCAAGGTGGACATAATAAGACCACATGTTACTCAGAAGCACATCTTGTGATAGTATTATGATGAGGTGAAGCCCCATAACTGAAGCATCTGGGAATAGTACCAATACAACTCAGCCTCATTAGATTTGTTCATTTTGGCTGAATTCCGTCTCTTTTCTTGGCTCATCTAATTCTGTAAGATCCTCTTCTATTTTATTTTGTCTCTTTATCCCAATGTCACTGATTTTACAAATTCTTCTTTTATTAACTAACATGCAGATTTTGCTTCAGATCTATTTTGCCTAAACCATCCTTGATATGCAAGGATATAGAAGATTTTTATTTTAATGATCTATTTAATAGTTAGCATTATTAACTTTGTACATGCCATGTGACCTCTCTGGCCTCAGAGTTTTCATTTGTAAGATAGGATTGATGGCAACACCTTGCCTAACTACTAAGGGTGCTAATGCAATTAATATTTTATTTTGATATTTGCAGATGACTTTTATATCTGTCATCTGATTTTCACTCAAATTCTACATGGCAGATAAATCTCCTACTTAAAAGTAAGGAAACAATGACTGAGAGATTTAGAAACTAATACAGCCTATTCAGTTACTCAGTCAGCAATCATGTCTTCATGCACATTAATATACCAGGAGCTGGTATATTGATTCAAGGTGTCAGTGACAAAAAATAAGTAGCAGAAGTTCTCCCATTGCCATGTATACATATGGTAAAGAATACAGGTCCATATGCAACAAATTCAAATGCAATATGAAAAGCATCTAGCAGTCCACTTAAAAAATATTTTGTAAAGATTTAAGATACATGAAAAATTCCTTGCATTGGTCAAGTAGGAAATAATCAATAAATGTCAACCACTGCAAGTATCATTTGAGTAGGAGCATTTGAGGTAACTATAACTTATCCCAATTATCATTTATAGAGTATCTGCTATGTTCTATCAGTATTTTCAAACATTCTTTTAGTTAGAATTTTTTAATTGTAAGCAATAGACACTGAGAATCTGGCTTATGCAGGGAAGGGAAGAACTCATTATAAAGGACACAGAGCTATCTTGTGAAACCAGCTCAAGGGCAGGCAGGCAGCCAAGCTCACAGAAGAAGCAGAACCAGCAGAGGGGAACGTCATAAGGAACCCAGAGACTTTTCTCTACTATTGTGTCTCAGCTTCTTTCTGCACATCTGTGTCATTGTTTTATTTTTTGCATATTAACTTTCTTTGCTACTTGGTCCAGATTCTGGAAAACATTCTCTCTTTGCCTTTCTAATTTTAGTTTAGGTTTTTGTTGATGCTATTGTTCTATTATTTGTGTGTGTGTGTGTGTGTGTGTGTGTGTGTGTTTTGTTTTTTGTTTGTTTGTTATATCCCTCCCATTCAAAGATGAGTCCAGAATGAATTGACATATTACCGGCTGAATTCCAAACTCCTGATGAATGGCTCCTGGTTGGCCCAGTTTGGGATCTACCCAGCTGTATTCTCAGTACACATAGAGCTACTGACAATGTACCTCCACAAAAAGCTATTTCATAAAGACAGAGGGAACAATTTTCAGAGGAGACAGAGGCATCATTGTGAACTATGCATGTACCTGAAAAGGGTATATAGTATCTCCAGGCCCCAAGACCTCTGCAAGATAGAAGTATAGGAATCAATTTCATTTCACAAATATGCAAGATGAGAGTCTTGAATTAATTCATTCAACAAATATTTTTTGAGTGTCGACTGTATACCAGGCATAGAGCTAAGTTATGGGGAATGACAGTTTAACCTCACAAAGATTGCTTTCTATAAGAGACTGCAGTCATCAGGTAAATTATTATATAGCAAATATTTAATTTCAGTTTTAAAAAGTGATACAAAGAAGTTCAGGATCTATGAGAACAAATCATAGGGGAATGGACCTCTTCTAGAGGGGTTGTAGGGGCATGAGAGAATATTTCCCTACAGAAGTGAATATGAATTGAGCTCTAAAAGATAAGTAGCAACTAATTCATGGATGAGGGAATGGGTCAGGGAACTTTCCATATGAAGGGAACAGCATGTGAAGCTGGAAAAAGCAAGATGGCCAGTGTAGATAGTTTCCTAAAAAGGAGATAGGGAGAATGGCACACAATTAGGAGTCGAAGTAGGCAGGGACTAGATCATGCAAAAATATGAGCAGTTTAAAGAATTTGTTCTTTGTCTTAAGTGCAATAGAGAGCTACTTTTAAATTCTTTAAATGAAAAGAGTAACACAGTTGTTTTATGCTTTATAAAGTCGCTTGGGCTATAGTGTAGGAAATGAATTAAAGTAGGACAAGAGTGGATATGGAGAAAACAAGTTAGAGACTATTTTAGTGGCTATTTTATTTCCCATTCTTTAGAAAAAATGGGAGTGGATGAGGGGATGGTGGAAATGAGTAATAAGGGGATGGAAGAACATAGGTCGTCTTCTCTACTCCAATTTTACTTTGTGGAAATATTTAATTATAACAGGCTAAGGAAAAACTACTCAGATAAGGGAGCAATGGTTGAACTGGAACTTAAATCCATGTTGCCCAACTCTACTACCCCCGTAATATGCTGAACCAAAAAAAAAAAATAAAAAATAAAAATAAATTAAAAAAGTTTTACCCCATCCTATGTGGCCAGGACATGTTTGAGATAATATTCACTTTATCATTTATTATCACTGGATGACATAGAGCTAGCAAAAAGGCAAATTATATGGCAGCATAATGTTTAATAATAGCAAATCGAGAAGGAAAGAAAAATGACCTCCTGTTATAGAAAATGTTGAATTCAAATTCAAAAGACAAAATGTTTTGCATTGCCTCAATAGTCTCTTCTTTGCTGCTTTCTTTACCATGAAACATATGTATACATATATTCTTTATAAAAGAGATACTACTTTTTTTCCTACTCAAAGAGAACTTTCTTTTTAGCTTTTAAAAGAAAGGTACAGATGAAAGGCTGAGAAAAAAAAAATTATTTGCTAGCCTACAGAAAACCCAAGAACAGGCAGATGTGGAAACACGCAGTATATCTTTTATTTTGCAGCAATAGCCAAGGTTTTCATCTCTGCAGGGGTCTGTTCAGAAAATCTTCTGATCTTAAATGAAAGCTATCCAACTCCTGAACCCACTATCAAAGGAAAGCTGGCCAAGGTGAAACTGTACTCCCAAAAGACAAAGAAATGGAAATCCTTAGTTCCCCCAATACTAACCCTGCCCTTAGAAGGTGGTGATAGGTATTGGTTATGTGGCCTTGGGCAAATTACTTAAACTCTTGGTATCTTAGTTTCCTCGTCTATAAAATGAGGATAAAAATAGTATTTTCCTTACAGGGTTATGTTAAAAACATAATGGGCACCAAATAAATGATTGTTGAGCTGGGGAGAATATTATTTTTAAACTTCTGATTGTTTCACAGCTCAAAAAAATGATGGAGGGAAATAAGATATCTTAGAGATGAGCCATTGTCTCTAAGATGAATTCATGGGTCACATATAATTCATGGTCCATGTAATTCACCACACGCAATATGTCATAGCTCCAAGGAAAAAAATGATAATTGAGATGTGGTCACAAATTCCCCTCTTCCCATTCTCTCCTGACTCATTTCAATCAGATGTCCCTTTCCACCTTTTAATCAAAATAGATCCTGCCAGTGCTGCTGATAACTGCAGTCATGATAAACCCAAAGTTCACTCCTTTGCCCTCATCTTACTTGATCTGTCAGCAGCAGTTGACACAGGCCATTACTGTCTCCTCCTGGAAATGTTCCCTTCGCTGATCTCCTAGTACATCCTTCTCTCTGCTCCTCTCTTCTCTCGTCGTCTTCCTCACTGGCTCATCATCACTCCCTAGACCTCCAAAAGTGGGCATTTTTTAGGGCTTATGTTTTTCAGATTTATTCTACTTTCTGTCCATGGTTACTCCTGGCTGATGTCATATAGTAACATGGTTTTAAGTGTTATCTATGGCAGCACGTGGTTTTATATCTCTAGGTCAGGTCTTACATCTGCAGTCCAGACACATGCATTCAACTGCTTATTTGACACCGCCGCTTCTACAATTGGCTGACTGATATGCATCTCAAAACTAAGGGTCCCAGAGTTGAACCTCATATTCCTGCCACCCCATAAACTGGCTTATTCCACGATCTATGCCCCCTTAAAAAACGTCAACTCCATCCTTCCAGTAGCTCATACAAATTCTTTGGAGTCATCCTTGATTTCCTGCTCTCATACTCCACATATAATCCATCAGTTAATCCTGTTTTTTTTTTTTTTTTTTTTTGACAGAAAATGTATCCACTTCTCACCAGCCTTATCTCTACTACTCTGGACCAGGCGAATATAATCTTTTGCCTTGAATGATGGAAGAGTCTCTTAACCTGTGTTCCTGCTTCCCACCTTGCATCCTTCTTTCTATTCTCAACACAAGATAACAATCCCTTAAAATGTAAATTTGATCATGGCATTCCTCTCCCCAGATCTCTGCAATGCCTGTCAATTTCACTTGCAGTAGAAGTCTAAGGGCCCATGAGGCACTCGGTGCTCCAGTGTGTCTTACCCCTCCCTGTGTCCTCCTAATCTTTCCCTGCCCATTCTGCTCCAGCCACACTGGTCTCCTGGGGTTACCTCTGCCGCAAGGCACTGAGTTCTTTCTGCCTGAATTTTCCCCAAGCCTTCATATTACTAAATGCCACTTTGGCTTCAGACCTCTAAATCCCTCCATAAGGCCTTCTCTAACCACACTACCTAAAATAATACCTTCTCCTTAACCTGGCTTCCCCCTCCTTTATTTTCTCCACAGTATATTTTTACCATTCACGTACTGCATAGTCGTAGTCATCAGTGTGTTTTCTCCCATTTCTAGGATATAAGCTCCATGAGGGCTGGGACTTTGTTCATTATCTCTGCCTGTAGCCGATAGACCAATGCCTGCCATATGATAGAAATAGAAATATTTGTTAAGTAAATGAATGAGTTAAGGATGTTGCTTTTGCCATTATAGACCCCACAGGTTTTGTTCAATAAGTTCAACCAATATTTTTGAGCACCTAATCTTTGATTCAGGTTATTGGAGCTGGAGATGTCTAAATTAAAGAAACGTGACTTGTTCCCTCTGAGAGCTGACAGCGTGGTAGATGAAATGGATAAGTGTTGGCCTAGGTGCTCCTCTCTCTAACACCACTAAAAATGCAGAACCTAAGAAAGGGCTTATTGTAGGTAGCTTATTTTATGAAGTAACCCAGAGAAGAGGAGTAGAGTACTGGGAAATGAAAGAGGGAGGGAGTGGAAGCTAAGAGGAGTGTGTGTTATTAAGCTGGTTGCCCTGTGGGCAAATGCAGCTCAAATCCACTCTGCCCTTCTGAGAAGGGATATAGAAAGTATCTCAGAATTATGGACTGAGAAGCAGAAGGTACTGTCCATCCACAGCTCCGTGTCCCTCATTGTCTAAGGGTCACTCCACGGCATGTTAACCCCTCATGCCTCCAGGCATTACAGAAGCCCCTGGAGAAAGTGAGAGATACGCAGTACAGGTAAGCAGGAGGCTGCTGGCTTACACCTGAGTGACACTGGGCCACGACAATGGACTGGAGAGTGTCAGGTAAGGTAAGGTATATAACACAACAAGACAGGCGACAATACAGGAGGAGCTGTTATAAGTGCTTAAGATGAGTAAAAATAAAGTGCAGCAGTAGAAAAAGGCAAGAAGAAATTGATCACGACTTTGACCAAAAGGGAACCCTTTGGGGTGTTAGTATAATTTCAACAGGGCACTGAAAGATGGGTAGACATGAAATTATGCTTTGAACTTGTTTTCAGGACATTTTTATGAGTAGGAAAAGGCATAGAGGTTAGTAACACATTCATTTCAGTCATTTCAATTCAATTCATCTAAAAAGCAAACAGCCACAGTTCATCCTACGTCGGGCCTGGGGCATAGCAGAGGCTTAAAAAATGTTTGAGGAGTGATTATAGACCATAATAGGGCACAGACTGTGAAGGATAGAAAAGAAGAGTGAGAAGAAAAAAGAAGTCCCCACTTTCAATACATTTACAGTCCAGATGGGGAAATAAAATTTTTAATGTAATTTTACAAATATGATACTATTAAATAATTGTATAGTGCTTACTAATTCAATCTTTTTCTTCCCTGCTCCCTGGTTGTTTAGCTATTCAGTACAGTTTTAGGATGACCTTTCTGCAAAGTTGTTACGGCATTACACTAAAGTAGATTGTATGTGTCTTGTTTTCCTGGTTTTAATAGATATACACACTGAAGTCTGTCTTAGTCAGTTCAGGCTGCTGTAACAAATTACTATACACTGGGTGGCTTAAACAACAAACGTTTATTTCTCACTGTCCTGGGGACTGGAAGTCCTGATATCAAGGTGCTAGCATAGTTGGGTTCTGAAGAGAGTTCTCCTCTCCACTCTCATGGTGTAACAGTGTTGGCCTAGGGACCCCTCTTCCCACCACACAGAGAAAGAGACTTTCTGTATCTTTCTATTTTTATAAGGAAATTAATCCCATCATGGGATCTTCGCCCTCATGACCTTATATAAACCTAATCACCTCCCAAAGGCCCTACAACAAAGTATGATTACATTCAGGGTTAGGGCTTCAATGTATGGGTTTGGGGATGAAGGCACACAAACATTCAGTCCATAGTAAAGTCTTTAACAATATCTTCTGTATTCTTTATCAGATTGCAAAGGTATAATCTAAACATAGGTTAAAGAAGGTAGTGGGTATATTAAGTAATGAGAAAGTGGTTATTGGTACTGTGATAGCACAAAAGGGATTCTGGAAGTGGTGGCTTGTAAGCCTAGCTTAGAAAGAAAAGACAGATTAAGGTTGGAGGACCAGAGAACAGCATTATACGAGTACCTGTAATAAGTCCCAGACACAGTGTTGGACCCTAATGATGCAAACGTGAGTGAGCTATGCCCCCATCTTCCAGGAGTCTAACACACAGAGGGAGCATCTTGCTAAATGAGCAGCTGAGTAATGGGATGAAAGGTTGGAGAAAGAATGAGTTGATATATTTTAACTCTAAAAACTTGTTTTACATTATTTGCCTAAAGCATTTGGCCTGATAATTTAGTAAAAGATATAGTAATAAAGACCTATTGTACCTGTGTACAATTCTACCATACATTGAATTTGTAAGACAAATAGGTTTGCTAAGTTAATATATATATATATATATATATATATATATATATATACACCATTTTTTATTCAAAATGTTTTTTTTCAGTACTATGTATAACCATCATTATAGGTGGATGGGATGGATGGATAGCTGGATAGACAGAAAGACAGATGGAATGCATTCTTCAATTTCAAGACGCTTTCAGCCCAATTGTAGAAGTAAACTGCATGCACTTATGTACACCCAGCTATCCTATAATATAGTAGTTCTCTGATGAAGATATGCAGGGAAATTTGAGAGAAAATGCAGAAGCTAAAAATTCTGCTTTGAACTGTGGAGAAAGGATCCAGGAAGTCTTCCTAGAGGAGTTGACTTTTGGGCTCTGTTTTCCAAGGGGAGAAGTTCAATATCTGGAGAGTGAAGAAGGACATTTCAAGCAGAAGACAGCAGAATCAAAGGACAGTGATGGATTTCAAGAATGATGTATAGGCAATGGAGTGTTTAGAGGTGACTGCAGGATTTGGATCATCACAGGAGTGGGTGGGAAGATACTGGCAATGCCAGTTGGGGTGAGATGGTGGAAATCTAATTTCCACGTCAAGGAGCTTGGCCTTCACCTTGTTAGTTGTCAGTTTCCATATCTCACAAGGTGCTCTTCTAGAACAGGTTACAAAAACAAATATATTTAGTATAATTTTTGGCGGTATACATTGCATATTGGCTTATTAAAACTGCTGAAAAGTAAATAAGCTGTTTAACTTAGTTTAAATCCAGCATTTTTCAAAAGTCTCTAAAACATACAAACATTTCTTTTTCCCCTCTCAACATTGTTAGATTGTTAGATTGTTAGAATCCCATGGAACATCACTGCAGGGAATACTTTGGAATTGAAGGGTTTGAGCAAGGAACCAGTGTGACTGATTTTGCCTTTTAAAATGTCACTCGGGCTACAGTGTGCACCCTGGAGTGGGAGCCATTAATTTGGAAACAAGGAGATCAAATAAGAAGCTGTCGCTGTACTATCACTGCAGCAGATAAAATAGGAATTGGGTGCTGGGACAGAAGTGGTTAGAGAAGGGAGGTATGAGCAAGCTTTCCCAGGAGATGGCTTTTTTTTTTTTTTTTTTGAGACAAAGTCTCACTCTTTTGCCCGGGCTAGAGTGAGTGCCATGGCGTCAACCTAGCTCATAGCAACCTCAAACTTCTGGGCTCAAGCGATCCTTCTGCCTCAGCCTCCCAAGTAGCTGGGACTACAGGCATGCGCCACCATGCCCGGCTAGTTTTTTCTATATATTTTTAGTTGTCCGATTAATTTCTTTCTATTTTTAGTAGAGACGGGGTCTCACTCTTGCTCAGGCTGGTTTCGAACTCCTGAGCTCAAACAATCTGCCCGCCTCGGCCTTCCAGAGTGCTAGGATTACAGGCGTGAGCCACCACGCCCGGCCAGGAGATGGCTTTTTGAGATCAGGTGACTTATGGGCTTTGTGGACCAGGCGAATAATCTTGTGTTCTGGTTTGTGGAACTGGGTGAATGGTGGGGCCATTCCCAGAATGAGCCGCAGACATGGGAAGGAAGATGTTGGTGGATGACAAATTCAGTTTGAGGTCTTTTGATTTTAGGTGCCTAAAAAGACATCTAGGACACAGAGAACCTCCCATCTCTCTGAAACACATTCCTTTTGTCATCTCCTTCTGACAGCCCCAGAAGTCTCAATCTGCCTTACCCCCCTGTGAATTACTCTCTGCACTTCACTCTCCAGCTCTCCTAAGCTCATGACCATTCTCCAAACATGCTGTGCACATTCACAGCTATGTGCATTGGCTTCCCTTGCTCTACCATTCCAGAATGACCTTCCTGACTATTTGAGTTAGAAATTATGTTTAGCTAGTAGTAACAAACAACTACCTATGATAGCTTAAATATATGAGAGTTTATTCTCTTACATTAAGACAAAAAGTCTGAATAATGGACTATCCAGAACTTTTTTGACCTCACACCAAATTTTCTTCCTTTTTGTCCTCAGTTCTTAGCAAGCAGCTTCTAGCCTCGAGGACACAAAATGGCTGATGAAGCTCCAGCCACCAAATCCACATTTCAGGTAAAAATACAAGAGAGGCAAAAATAATTTATGTATTTTCTAACTGTATCCTCTTAAGAAGCCACCACAATACTCTAACTACCAATTCATCCTTATATCTCATTGGCTGTTCTTAAATGTAAGGAGGCTGGGAAATGTAATACATTACATTTTTTATATCTTTATATTGCTACCTAGGAAGGAAAAAAGTGGGAGGGAGTGTTTTCTTTTTAAAGGAAGAAGAAGAAAATGCATACAGAAGAGCAATCTCTGTCACAATGACTTCCATGTTTTGCAGCTCTGCTCAGGGTTGGTCTAACTTGAAATCAATCACTGTTTCCTGAAAAAGAACATCTCTGAATTGCTCTCCTGGTGGAGCAGCTCTTTTCTTCTGGAGCCTGCACACTGCCTCCATCTGCTCAGCACTTACTTGCTTCATGCTCACCTTATCCTTTCTTGTACATATGTCTCATTCCTTAGAAATCCTTGGGAGCAAGATCCATTTTTTATTAGTCCTGTGTCTTCTTTTGACCTCTCCGAACCTCAGGGTCTGATGCTACCTGTGGCCCCTTCTAAAAACTTAGAAGTTGGATCTCACCCACAGTTCTCAGACTTCAGGGTGCATAGATGGCTGGGCCCCACTCTCAGAGTTCCTGATTCAATAGGTCTTGGCACAGGGCCAGAGACTATGCTTTTCTAACAAGATTCACTGTGATACTGCTGCTACTAGTCCGGATAGCACACTTAGAGAATCTTTGTTGTAGGGATTGCCTACAAAGTCTTCTCTCTTATCAGATCCCAGGGAACTTTTTTAGTCCCAGGCTGGCCAATAGTGCACCTATTTCTCTTGCCACAGTTCCCACAGTTTCTTCTTCTTTGCACCCTTACTTTCTCCTATCAATAAAAACATCTCAAATAAGTATACAGTTTGTCAGCTGAGTGAACCTTGCACAATAAAGGAGAGATCGGGCTGATGAAAGTCAAAGACGTAGTCTGGACTCATCACAATACCCATTGTCTACCTAGCCTTGCCTTCTTCAAACTTTGTCACCGTGACCTTCATGGTATGTTCCTTCTTGTCTGCCTTTCCATTATTTTTAAGAAGTCCCATGCCACTGACTCCCCTGCCAGCCCAGCCGAGTGTTAATTCTCTTCTGGAAAATCATGCAGGTCCTGATAAAGGCCCCTCATTGCTATAAGAGCTGCTAACCCCACACAAATCCTCCCAAGGATGTTTATGAAATATTTCAGTTGAACTAAAAGATTTTCTCCAGGCCAATAATTATTGTCATTAACATTTAGATAAGTTGGCTGTTCCCTACTCTGTATTACTCTGTGTTCCATTGCCTCATAATGGAATGAGCTAGGAAGGAATCAGGAATTTCAAACCAAATGGTCTTTGCTAATAAAGTTGACTGTTTCATTTAGGATGGTTTCTGTGTTCTGTGAAGCTAACATCAGCCTCATTCCTGCCCCCCTCACCTGCATTTCTCTGCTGGAGCCCATGGTGACCCTGAATATTTTTGCACTTCACCCACCCCTGGCCAAAATAAGATTCAGCCCTACTCTTTCTCGTAAGCAAGAACTGACTCATGTGGGGCTCCAAACCTACATGGTTTTCCTGTGTGGCTCCCTGACTCCTACCCCAGGTTCCATTTCTGGCCATCAGGCCTGGAATTAGGGACTCCAAAGTCAGGCTCTGAGTACTCACTTTACTCTCAAAGATAGTGACATAAACCTCTCAGATTTCCCAAACACTAGTGGATACGTCTGGATCTGTATTCCATGTCTACCACTTAGCTTTTTTTTTTTTTTTTTAAACTCGGGCTTAGATAAAGTTATGGCCAGTGTGTCCTTATCAGGAAGTCTAATCTGGTGACGTACAACGAGCTTTAGAGTCGGACAAAATGAGTTCCCATGTTATATACGTTAGGTGCAGGAGGTTGAGAAAATAGAGAATTGGATTCAGTCCTGCAGAGTAGAGGCAGCCGTGCAGGGGAGTTAGTGGCTGGCTGGTGTTAAAGGAGCAGGCAAATACTTACAAAAAATTAGGTGACTTGTAGCTCGCATAGGTCAGCACTTCACAGATGTGAGGGGCGTGCAGGTTCACCAGCCTGAGTGTAAAGGGCACGGTCGTTAACTTCTGATTGCCCACATTAGAATGGTGGAGCCCCACGGACTTCATTGCTTAACCACAAATAATTTTATCCCTATTGCATTTACGTTTTTAGTCATTTTTTGTATTTTCAAAGTATTCAAATCTACAAAAAATTGAAAAAATAGCACTTCATTAATTGTTAATATGTTGATATATTTGCTTAAATATTTTCTCTTTTCTCTCTCTATCCCTGCCCCCTCCCCACATCAAATATTTTTTTTTTCCCCTGAACTATTTAAAATAAATTTCAGAGCTCAGAATAAGGTTAATACTTGAAATCTTTACTGTCTACTCAAGTAAACCACTGGCTACTAAAAGAAACCATTCTCATAACCTGATGTGAAAACTTTCTCCTGGCCCATGGACCGTCCACTCCCTGGGGAGAGGCTGAGAACAGCTTCCTGGAGCTTGGGCCCTGTGTCTCTAGGCCAGTCTGACATCCCCACCACCTTTCCAAAAGCCAGGAGGAATTCACACGAGTCACGTCTGCAGGGATTGTAGGGCAATTGCACAATTTGTCACCCATGCCAGCACACTTTTTTCCCTGTTTTTTTTAAAGTTTTATTTTTAAATGACACATAATAATTGTACATATTTATGGTGTACAGTGTGATGTTTTAATACATTTATACATCGCATAATGATCAAATCAGGGTAATTAACATATCTGTCACCTCAAACATTTATCATTTCTTTGTGGTGAGAATATTCAAAATCCTCTTCTAGCTATTTTTAAATGCACATTGTTATTAATGATAGGCATGCTACTGTGCAAAATAACACCAGAACTTATTCTTCCTACCCAGAACTTATTGTTCCTATCTAACTCTAACTTTGTACCCATTGACCAAACTCTTTCCCACCCCTATCTTCCCTACCCTCACCAGCCTCTGGCAACCACTACTCTACTCTCCACTTCTATGATAATAAGTTCTTTAGATAATATATATACTTCACGTCAGGTAGTATTTGTTTTTCCATGCTAGGCTTATTTCATTTAACATAACATCCTCTAAGCTCGTCTGTATTATAGCAAATAACAGAATTCCATTCCTTTTTATGGCCGAATAGATTAAATTCCATATTTATATGACATGCTTTGAATCCATTTATCTGTCGATGGGCGCTTAGGTTGATTTCCAGTATTCACTTTTGTGAACAGTGGTGCAAAAACATGGGAGCACAAATCCCTCTTGAACATATTTATTTCATTTCCTTTGAATGTATACAAAGCAGTATTATGTTACATGGTAGTTCCAGTTTTAATTTTTTGAGAAACCTCTATACTGTTGTCCACGATGACTGTACTAATTTATAATCTCATCAGCAGTGTATAAGAGTTTCCATTTCTCCGCATCCTCACCAGCATTTGTTGTGTTTTGTCTTTTTGATAATAGCCATTCTAATTGGCATAAGGTGATAGCTCATTGTGGTTTTAATTTGCATTTTCCTGATGATTAGTGATGCGAGCATTTTTTCATATTCCTGTTGGCTATTTCTCTGCCTTCTTTTTAGAAATTCTATTCAGATCTGTTGCCCATTTTAAAATCAGATTGTTTGGTTTTTGCTGTTGAGTTGTTTAAGTTCCTTATATATTCTGGATATTAACCCCTTGTCAGATGCAAAGTTTGCAAATATTTTCCTCCATTCTATAGATTGCATCTTCACTCTGCTGATTATTTCCTTTGCTGTGCAGAAGCTTTGTATTTTGATGGAATTCCATTTGTCTATTTTTGACTTTGTTGCCTGTGCTTTTGAAGTCTTAGCCTAAAAAATCATTACCCAGGCCAATGGCATAAAGAACTTTCCCTATGTTTTCTTCTAGTAGTTTTGGGTCTTACATTAAGGTTATTAATCCATTTTGAATTGATTTTT